>NW_027507686.1:1570763-2003263 GCF_037356315.1 Lithobates pipiens | reverse complement strand
GTGACATACAGCGCTGACAGCAGCTCCGTGACATACAGCGCTGACAGCAGCTCCGTGACATACAGCGCTGACAGCAGCTCCGTGACATACAGCGCTGACAGCAGCTCCGTGACATACAGCGCTGACAGCAGCTCCGTGACATACAGCGCTGACAGCAGCACCGTGACATACAGCGCTGACAGCAGCTCCGTGACATACAGCGCTGACAGCAGCTCCGTGACATACAGCGCTGACAGCAGCTCCGTGACATACAGCACTGACAGCAGCTCCGTGACATACAGCGCTGACAGCAGCTCCGTGACATACAGCGCTGACAGCAGCACCGTGACATACAGCGCTGACAGCAGCTCCGTGACATACAGCGCTGACAGCAGCTCCGTGACATACAGCGCTGACAGCAGCTCCGTGACATACAGCGCTGACAGCAGCTCCGTGACATACAGCGCTGACAGCAGCTCCGTGACATACAGCGCTGACAGCAGCACCGTGACATACAGCGCTGACAGCAGCTCCGTGACATACAGCGCTGACAGCAGCTCCGTGACATACAGCGCTGACAGCAGCTCCGTGACATACAGCACTGACAGCAGCTCCGTGACATACAGCGCTGACAGCAGCTCCGTGACATACAGCGCTGACAGCAGCACCGTGACATACAGCGCTGACAGCAGCTCCGTGACATACAGCGCTGACAGCAGCTCCGTGACATACAGCGCTGACAGCAGCTCCGTGACATACAGCGCTGACAGCAGCTCCGTGACATACAGCGCTGACAGCAGCTCCGTGACATACAGCGCTGACAGCAGCTCCGTGACATACAGCGCTGACAGCAGCTCCGTGACATACAGCGCTGACAGCAGCTCCGTGACATACAGCGCTGACAGCAGCTCCGTGACATACAGCGCTGACAGCAGCTCCGTGACATACAGCGCTGACAGCAGCTCCGTGACATACAGCGCTGACAGCAGCTCCGTGACATACAGCGCTGACAGCAGCACCGTAAGCAGCCCCAGGAGGAAGTCAGCACAGCACAGGGATGGTGTGATCCCCTCATAATAAGAACCCCCAGGAGGAAGTCAGCACAGCACAGGGATGGTGGGAGCCCCTCATAATAAGAACACCCAGGAGGAAGTCAGCACAGCACAGGGATGGTGGGAACCCCTCATAATAAGCAGCCCCAGTAGAAATATGACACCGCTCAACCTCTTCAAAGAGGAGGGTAGGGGCATATAGTACGGTGTGCTTTTTTGGGTCAGGGAAGTGAGCCAAATGAATTAAGAAGGTCTGTGTGCTTGATTCCAAAAATTGTTTATAGACATATACATGGTCTACTGATCACATGTGTTGAATTCCTCCGAGATCCATGCCTCATTCATTTTTAGAAATGTGAGGTAGTTAACACTGTGGTGAGCTAGGCGAGTACGCTTATCGGTCACAATCCCCCCTGCTGCGCTGAACGTCCTTTCGGACAGGACACTGGATGAGGGGCAAGCCAACAGTTCGATTGCAAATTGGGCAAGCTCTGGCCAGAGGTCAAGCCTGCCCACCCAGTAGTCTAGGGGTTCATCACTCCTCAGAGCGTCCACATCGGCCGTTAACCCAATGTAGTCGGACACCTGACGGTCTAGGCGTTCCCTGATGCTGGATCCGGATGACACCTGTCGATGGGTCGGCTGAAAGAATGACCTCATATCCGAAGTCACCAACACATCTTCAAACCGGCCTCTTCTTGCAGGCGCTGTTGGATTGGTACCCGCAAATCCTTCTCTGGGAGTGGGAATTGCTCCTCTGCCAGCGCACGCAAAAGCAGAATGCAGCATTTCTCGAAGCAAGGCCTGGAAGTGCTGCATTCTGACAGCCCTCTGCGACGGCGGTAACATTTCCGCCATTTTGTGTTTGTACCGGGGGTCTAAGTACGTTGCCACCCAGTACTGGTCCTTGACCCTCATGCTTTTTATACGGGGGTCCCTATTAAAACACTGGAGCATGAAGGCCCCCATTTGCACTAAAGTGGAAGCGGTGTGGTGGCCTGGCTCCTGCTCATCATCCAGGATAATGTCGTCCTCTTCATTCTCCTCTCCCCATCCTCGCACAACAGGGATCCCAGAAAGGTTTAAAGCATGCTCTTCTTGCTCCTGCTCATCCGCCCCGGCACCATCCTCCTCTGACTCCTCATCAGACTCCTGTTGTTGACTTGTCTCAGATAGAGTAGCCCCCCCTGGGAATTCATCCAGCATTGCGACTTCCTCATCTTCCCGCTCCTGCTCCTCCACAGCCTGATCAATGACACGACGCAATGCACGCTCCAGAAAGAAGGCATAAGGTACCATGTCACTGATGGCGCCATGGCTGCGACTGACCAGTTTGGTGATCTCCTCAAATGGCCGCAGAAGTCTGCATGTGTCGCGCATGAGCAGCCACTGGCGCGGTGAAAAAAAACCCAGCTCCCCAGAACCGTTTCTTTCGCAGAGTTCATACAGGTAGACGTTAACTGCACGTTTCTGCTGGAGCAGCCTATCAAGCATATAGAAGGTTGAGTTCCATCGCGTCGGGCAATCGCAAATAAGACGTCTGACCGGCAGATGGTGTCGCCGCTGAATGTCAGCAAGGCGAGCCATGGCCGTGTAAGATCTTCTGAAATGGGCCGAGATTTTCCTTGCCTGCCGCAAGATGTCCTGGACCCCAGGGTATTTGACAAGGAATCGCTGCACGACCAAGTTTAAGACGTGTGCCATGCACGGCACGTGCGTGATTTTGCCCTGTTTCAATGCGCTAAGCAGATTGGCACCGTTGTCACACACCACTTTACCAACTGTCAAATTGAGCGGTGTTAGCCACTCATCTGCCTGTGAACGCAAAGCTGAAAGGAGTGCCGGGCCAGTGTGGCTCTTTGCTTCCAGGCACAACAGACGCAGCACGGCATGGCAACGTCTCACCTGGCATGTGGAATAGGTTCTGGGGAGCTTGGGCGGTGCAGTGGAAGAGACGCTAGCAGCGGAAAAGGAGGAGGCAGCTGAGGAGGAGAGGGAGGAGGATGGAGTAGGAGGAGGAGAAGAAGAGTCAGGCCTGCATGCAATCCGTGGCGGTAAAACCAAATCTACACGGGTGCCACGGGTTACATGCTTGACGGCCGTCAGAAGGTTCACCCAGTGGGCAGTAAAACTGATATACCTTCCCTGCCCGTGTTTGCTAGACCACGTGTCTGTGGTCAGATGTATCTTGGCACCGACACTGTGTGCCAGAGATACATTCACTTGCCGCTGAACATGGCCATATAGCTCTGGGATGCCCTTCTCTGAGAAATACTTCCTTCCTGGGACCTTCCATTGTGGTGTTCCAATGGCCACAAATTTGCGAAAGGCCTCCGAGTCCACCAGTTTATATGGCAGTAGTTGGCGGGCTATGAGTTCTGACAAGCCAGCCGCCAACCGTTGGGCAAGAGGGTTATCCGGCGTCATCATTTTTTTACGCTCAAACATTAGGCCCACGGAAGCCTGCCTTTTTGCAGAAAAATGTGAGCTTGGCGTGATGGAAGGTGGAGTGGAGGACAATTGTGAGGAGAGAGGAGAAGGAGAAGTAGAAGACGAGGCTGGACGGTGAGAGCCTGCAGTGTGGCTTTGTGTGTTCCGTTGCTCCCACTGGGCTCGGTGATGGCTGCTCATGTGCCTTCTTAAGGCGGTCGTCCCTAGGTGAGTATTGGGCTTACCGCGACTAACGCGTTGACTGCAAAGATTGCAGATGGCAACGCTATTGTCAGCAGCGGACACGTTAAAAAAAGCCCACACTGCGGAGCCATGTGCCGGTGTCCTGGGAGCGCCAGATGTGACCGTACATGGTCGATGACTCGCTCCTGATACATTTGCAGTCTGCTTTGTCCCTGCTGTGCAATGTAAGTCATTGCTGCTTCTCCTCCCTATCTGCTGGTCCATATCTCCCTCTGAACTCCCCTCCTCTTCCTCTCTTGTGGGCACCCACGTGACATCACTAGACACGTCATCATCAACGTCACCTTCCCCACCGCTATAAGTAGAGTAGGCAGCAACACCGGGGACCAACCTCCTCCTTGGGCTGATCTGGGTACTGGCGTCAGACTGCTGAGTAGCGCTTGTTGCTACCTCCTCTTCCTGATCCAATACCAAGAGTGGCTGCGCATCAGAAATGTCCTCTTGATATGGATCGGAAAATAATTCCAGTGACTCAAGCGGAAGGTATGTGGTGGTGGTGGTGGTGGTCGTGTTGTTGGTGGTAGTGTCTTTGGGGGTGCACATAGCAGAGAGTGAAGAAGAGGGTGCAGATCGAGAGGATGAGGAGGGTGCAGAAGAGTAAGGCTGAGCGAGCCACTCAACCAAGTCTGGTGCATCCTTTAAAGTAATTGAACGCACCTTCTGCAACTTCCCACTTTGGCTCAAGCCTGTTGCTCCTGCCCTACCCCTACCACCCCTGCGGAAGGGCCTGCCTCTTCCTCTGCATGTCATTTTTTAAATGACCCTGTGACAAAACTCTTAGTCCCTATACCGCTGAAGGACTGCTGCAGTATAGGTGAGCGGTCAGCAGTGGTGCACGTCAACCCTATCTATTGTGGACCTATAGCGGTCCTTACAGAACAGCAGACTGTACCGCACTCAAGCCTATGTACCGTAGCACCCTATACCAAGTTACCAGTCCTTATAAGAACTTTTGTGGACCAAGCAGGTTGTGTATTAGTGTTTAGCAGACTGTACGTCAGTCCCTATACCGCTGAAGGACTGCTGCAGTATAGGGCAGCGGTCAGCAGTGGTGCACGTCAACCCTATGTATTGTGGACCGATAGCGGTCCTTACAGAACAGCAGACTGTAACGCACTCAGGCCTATGTACCGTAGCACCCTATACCAAGTTACCAGTCCTTATAAGAACTTTTGTGGACCAAGCAGGTTGTGTGTTAGTGATTAGCAGACTGTACGTCAGTCCCTATACCAATGAAGGACTGCTGCAGTATAGGGCAGCGGTCAGCAGTAGTGCACGGCAACCCTATGTATTGTGGACCGATAGCGGTCCTTACAGAACAGCAGACTGTAACGCACTCAGGCCTATGTACCGTAGCACCCTATACCAAGTTACCAGTCCTTATAAGAACTTTTGTGGACCAAGCAGGTTGTGTGTTAGTGATTAGCAGACTGTACGTCAGTCCCTATACCAATGAAGGACTGCTGCAGTATAGGGCAGCGGTCAGCAGTAGTGCACGGCAACCCTATGTATTGTGGACCGATAGCGGTCCTTACAGAACAGCAGACTGTACCGCACTCAAGCCTATGTACCGTAGCACCCTATACCAAGTTACCAGTCCTTATAAGAACTTTTGTGGACCAAGCAGGTTGTGTATTAGTGTTTAGCAGACTGTACGTCAGTCCCTATACCGCTGAAGGACTGCTGCAGTATAGGGCAGCGGTCAGCAGTGGTGCACGTCAACCCTATGTATTGTGGACCGATAGCGGTCCTTACAGAACAGCAGACTGTAACGCACTCAGGCCTATGTACCGTAGCACCCTATACCAAGTTACCAGTCCTTATAAGAACTTTTGTGGACCAAGCAGGTTGTGTGTTAGTGATTAGCAGACTGTACGTCAGTCCCTATACCAATGAAGGACTGCTGCAGTATAGGGCAGCGGTCAGCAGTAGTGCACGGCAACCCTATGTATTGTGGACCGATAGCGGTCCTTACAGAACAGCAGACTGTAACGCACTCAGGCCTATGTACCGTAGCACCCTATACCAAGTTACCAGTCCTTATAAAAACTTTTGTGGACCAAGCAGGTTGTGTGTTAGTGTTTAGCAGACTGTGCGTCAGTCCCTATACCGCTGAAGGACTGCTGCAGTATAGGGCAGCGGTCAGCAGTGGTGCACGTCAACCCTATCTATTGTGGACCGATAGCGGTCCTTACAGAACAGCAGACTGTACCGCACTCAAGCCTATGTACCGTAGCACCCTATACCAAGTTACCAGTCCTTATAAGAACTTTTGTGGACCAAGCAGGTTGTGTATTAGTGTTTAGCAGACTGTACGTCAGTCCCTATACCGCTGAAGGACTGCTGCAGTATAGGGCAGCGGTCAGCAGTGGTGCACGTCAACCCTATGTATTGTGGACCGATAGCGGTCCTTACAGAACAGCAGACTGTAACGCACTCAGGCCTATGTACCGTAGCACCCTATACCAAGTTACCAGTCCTTATAAGAACTTTTGTGGACCAAGCAGGTTGTGTGTTAGTGATTAGCAGACTGTACGTCAGTCCCTATACCAATGAAGGACTGCTGCAGTATAGGGCAGCGGTCAGCAGTAGTGCACGGCAACCCTATGTATTGTGGACCGATAGCGGTCCTTACAGAACAGCAGACTGTACTGCACTCAGGCCTATGTACCGTAGCACCCTATACCAAGTTACCAGTCCTTATAAAAACTTTTGTGGACCAAGCAGGTTGTGTGTTAGTGTTTAGCAGACTGTGCGTCAGTCCCTATACCGCTGAAGGACTGCTGCAGTATAGGGCAGCGGTCAGCAGTAGTGCACGGCAACCCTATGTATTGTGGACCGATAGCGGTCCTTACAGAACAGCAGACTGTAACGCACTCAGGCCTATGTACCGTAGCACCCTATACCAAGTTACCAGTCCTTATAAGAACTTTTGTGGACCAAGCAGGTTGTGTGTTAGTGATTAGCAGACTGTACGTCAGTCCCTATACCAATGAAGGACTGCTGCAGTATAGGGCAGCGGTCAGCAGTAGTGCACGGCAACCCTATGTATTGTGGACCGATAGCGGTCCTTACAGAACAGCAGACTGTACCGCACCCAAGCCTATGTACCGTAGCACCCTAGACAGACCAAGTTACCAGTCCTGATAAAGAGCTTTGTGGAACAAGTGAGTTGTGAATGATTAGCAGACTGCAGCAGAAGGGCAGCAGTCAAGTATAATATTCTTTCTATATTTGGAAGAAAGAATATTATACGTGTACAAGCCTATTACCGTACCACTGATACCAGTCCTGAAAAGAACCTTTGTGGAACTAATAGTAACAGCAAGTCTTTAAAATTATCCTCACTGCCTGACACACTGCTTCCTGCCTGTCCCTATACAAATTGGCAAAAAAGAGTAGGCTGGAACGATTAGCTGGAACAGCTCTTTTGTGGACCTGATAGTAACAGCTAATGATGATGATGATGATGATGATGAAGAAAGACTAATCTGGCTGAGCTGTCCCTAAAATAGCAGCATACAGCGCTCTGTCCCTTTATCTAAACTGACAAAAGAAACTCAGGCTGCTGACCTAACACCTATACCAGTCCTGAAAAGAACTTTTGTGTACCAAATAGCTAGCGTTTTCTCTGTCCCTACTCCACACAGGATCCTTTCCCTACAGTGACAGAAGAAAGAATGTAAAATGGCCACCGGATCGGGTGTATTTATAGGTTAGGGGGAATGTCCAAGTGTCCATGAGCTGTCATGTCTCAATTGGTTGTCCTGTAACACATGATAAACGTGTCACGAAAGGTTAAAGTTCTTGTATACATTAAACACGTAAGTCCGCCGGGGCGAACGACGGAAAAAGGCGTTCGAACCCGCGGACGGCGAAAGTCGGAAATTCGCCGCGAAACGACCGCCGGGCGAACCGTTCGGCCATCACTATTCCAGACCACACCTTCCAATCTGATTGTACAATCTCCTGTAGACATGTGTGATTATGTATGAAAATTCGTACATTCGGGGCACGAACCCCAATTTTGTTTTAGGGATTTCAACACTTTAGGGCTACATCCACACCTTGGTGATTTGAATCGTGCGCAGATTTGCGGCCATTCTGCCTTGCGATTTTAAAGTGCCGAGGTGTGAATAATAAAAATCGCAGAACGATCATTTGAGATGCTATTTATTTGAATAGCACTAAAAAAAAAATTAAAAAAAAAAAAATCGCAGGGTGGATCTGGGATCTGCCACAATTGTCGCCTTAGGCCCCATTTCACACCTGAGCGATTATCGGCTTGAAGCTCAAAAATGTTGGAGGAGGAAAAAAAAAAATGGAGATGGTTCACATCTCCACTCCAAATCGCGTGAAGCCGAACGCCTGAAGCTCAAAACAAGTTCTGGAGCTTTTTTTGGTGCACGAATCGGGCAGATTTGCGCGTTTTCATCCCCATAGAAATTAATGGAAATGCACCATTCGCAAATTTTTTGTACCTTTTTGCATGCGTTTTCTGCTCAAATAAAAAGTAAAAAATTACACACACACACACACACACTATATATATATATATATATATATATATATATATATATATATATATATTATAGTAATAATATATGAATAAATGTAAAATAAATACACAAATAAATAAAAATGATCATAGATAAGTAAATAAATTAATAATATGTACTACATTAATAAATTAACCTCTAAACTTAAAAATATGAATATATATATATATATATATATATATATATATATATATATATATATATATGTGTACAGTCATATATGTATGTTATCATATATACACATCACAGTACCGACTCAAAAGAGGCTTAAGACATATGTTGTATTGAGAATGACGCCGACACGTTTCAGACTATCCGTCTCAAACAAAAAAATACATTATTAATAATAACACCCTAACACAAAATGTATTAATTTTTTTATTTTTTAAAGGGGTAAGGGCTAAAGTTAAGGGTTAATTATTTATTGTTACTTAGTATTCATTTGTTGAATTTTTTTTTAATGATTATTATTTGTGTATTTATTTCACATTTTTAACTATTCGTATAATAAATAAAAAATAAATAAAATAATAACAACCCAAACCCCCAACTCCTAACCCAAACTGAACTCAAACCCCTTACCCCAACAAAAAAAAAACCCATAATAAAAATAAAGAAATAAAAGCTAAAAAAAAAAAAAAATTTATAATAATAATAATATTATATATATATATATATATATATATATATATATATATATATATATATATATATATATATATATATATATATATATAAAGCTGAATTACCTAGCAACAAATGATGCAGCAGATAACAGTTTGCTCTACTGGGCAATTAAAAAAAAAATAGCAAAGCCCAAAAGTGCTGCATACAAACCGCACAAAAATATGCCAAAATTGCACATAAAACCGCTGGAAAAGCGCTCAAAGACGCTCCGCTCAGGTGTGAATGTAGTGTTAGTGCATTACCAAAAACAGAAAAAAAGTTCACGCCCCCCCCCCCCCCCATGGGCTCATCGTTAGGGGGGGGGGGGGAGGGTCAGCACAGTTTCTGTACATACAAGACGGGAGCTGAGCCGTCTGCACAGATCCTTCCATTCAATCGGCGGTATGACGTCATTTTCTCAGGACGCCCTCACTGGCCCCTTATATAAAGCAGCTTCTATCCACTCCATGAAGCTTTCTCCATTAATAAATGAGGTCTTATATTTATCGCAGGCGGAGGTGGAATTACGGCGTCCCTCCGGATTTATCCGCCGCACTCCTGTAAAAACAACGGAATATTCCTTGGAAATAAAATGTCATCTCACATATTAGACGACCAAATCTGAATTCTCCGGGACGAAACGCGCCAACACTTGTGCATCGCCCGAGGGTTCAGCTTTACTGTTCATCGGTTGAAGGGAGGAGGAGGAGTTATCCATATTTAGCTTCGGACGGCCGAGTGCACAGTGAGGGGTAAAAAGGATTTGACCGCCTGCTGATTTTGTGACAAAGAAACGATCGGTCTATAATTTTATTGGTCGGTTTATTATAACAGAGAGAGAATAACAAACAAAAATATCCAGAAAAACGCATTTCAAAAAAGTTTTATAAAATTGATTTGCATTTTAATGAGTGAAATAAGTATTTGACCCCCTTCACAGAACATGACTTAGTAGTTGGTGGAGAATCCCTCGTTGGCGATCACAGAGGTCAGGCGTTTCTTGGAGTTGGCCTCCAGGTTCACACATCTCAGGAGGGATTTTGTCCTCTTTGCAGATCCTCTCCAAGTCTTTAAGGTTTCCAGGCTGACATCTGGCGACTCGAACCTTCAGCTCCCTCCACATATTTTCTATGGGATTAAGGTCTGGAGACTGGGCTAGGCTACTCCGGGACCTCAATGTGCTTCTTCTTGAGCCACTCCTGTGTTACCTTGGCCGTGTGTTTTCCTGTGTCCCTGCAAAGCAGGGAATTAATTCCATCTCTCCCCTTAGTAAAAACACCTCAAATACACACGGGGGGCACACAATTAACCCTTTGATCGTCCCCGATGTTAACCCTTTCCCAGCCAGTGTCATTCGTACAGTGACAGTGCATATTTTTAGCACTGATCACTGTATTGGTGTCACTGGTTCCCTAAAAGTATCAATTAGGCTACTTTCACACTGGGGCGTTGGGGGCGTCGGCGATAAAGCAGCGCTATTTTTAGCGGCACTTTACCGTCGTTTTGCAGCCCCTTTCGGGCGCTAGCTTTTAACCCCCATTAACAGGCGAAAAAGGGTTAAAAGTGCCAGCAAAGCGCCGCTGCAGTGGCACTTTTCCGGCACTTTGGCAGCGCCGCCCATTGATTGCAAGGAGCAGTGTATACACCGCTGCTACAGCGCCGCAAAGATGCGGCTTGCAGGACTTTTGGCATCCTGCCAGCGCACCCCTCCAGTGTGAGCGCACTCGGGGCTTCCACACTGGAGTGCGAGGAGAGGCGCTTTCAAGGCGATATTTTTCACGCTATAGCGCCTGTAAAGCGCCTCAGTGTGAAAGCAGCCCAAGTGTCCGAATGTCCGCCGCAATATCGCAGTCCCGCTATAAGTCGCTGATCACCGCCATTAATAGTCACAATAAATAAATAAATAAATCTTTTTTTTTTTTTGTTTTTTAAACCCATCGTTTGTAGATATTATAACTTTTGCATAAAACAAATCGATAAACGCTTATTGGGAATTTTTTTTTTTAACCAAAGACATGTATCCGAATACATATTGGACTAAACTGATGAAGAAATTAGATTTTTTTACTGGATATGTTTTATAGCGGAAAGTAAAAAATATTGGAGGTTTTTTCACAGCGGTCTTTTTTGTTTATTGTGCAAAAGCTAAAAATTGCAGGAGGGGATCAAATACCACCAGAAGAAAGCTGTATAACCGCACAGTTGTCAGTTAAAGTATCGCCAAAAAAAATGGCCTGGTCATGAAGGGGGTAGGTGGTTAAATACCACCTACCCCCTTCAGTGAGCTCGGTACATAGGCATTTACACAAGGTGTGCCAGGTGTGCCTGGGCACATCCAATCACCCAGTGTGGTGCAGATTCCCACTGTTTAAACCTAACGGGGTTCCTAAAAAAAAAAAAAATAATAATAAAAAAAAAGAAAGAAAAAATAAAACTACCGACACCATCCACTGCCCTACACCATCCACTGCCCTACCGACACCCTCCACTGCCCTACACCATCCACTGCCCTACCGACACCATCCACTGCCCTACACCCTCCACTGCCCTACCGACACCCTCCACTGCCCTACACCCTCCACTGCCCTACCGACACCCTCCACTGCCCTACACCCTCCACTGCCCTACCGACACCCTCCACTGCCCTACCGACACCGTCCACTGCCCTACACCATCCACTGCCCTACCGACACCGTCCACTGCCCTACACCCTCCACTGCCCTACTGACACCCTCCACTGCCCTACCGACACCCTCCACTGCCCTACCGACACCGTCCACTGCCCTACCGACACCCTCCACTGCCCGACACCATCCACTGCCCTACCGACACCATCCACTGCCCTACCGACACCATCCACTGCCCTACCGACACCCTCCACTGCCCTACCGACACCCTCCACTGCCCTACCGACACCGTCCACTGCCCTACACCATCCACTGCTCTACCGACACCGTCCACTGCCCTACACCATCCACTGCCCTACCGACACCATCCACTGCCCTACACCATCCACTGCCCTACCGACACCATCCACTGCCCTACACCATCCACTGCCCTACCTACACCATCCACTGCCCTACACCCTCCACTGCCCTACCGACACCCTCCACTGCCCTACACCCTCCACTGCCCTACCGACACCCTCCACTGCCCTACCGACACCGTCCATTGCCCTACACCCTCCACTGCCCTACCGACACCCTCCACTGCCCTACCGACACCCTCCACTGCCCTACCGACACCCGCCACTGCCCTACCGACACCGTCCACTGCCCTACCGACACCCTCCACTGCCCTACCGACACCCTCCACTGCCCTACACCCTCCACTGCCCTACCGACACCCTCCACTGCCCTACACCCTCCACTGCCCTACCGCCCTACCCACACCCTCCACTGCCCTATCCACACCCTCCACTGCCCTATCCACACCCTCCACTGCCCTACCCACACCCTCCACTGCCCTACCCACACCCTCCACTGCCCTACCGACACCCTCCACGGCCCTACCGACACCCTCCACTGCCCTACACCCTCCACTGCCCTACCGCCCTATCCACACCCTCCACTGCCCTACCCACACCCTCCACTGCCCTACCCACACCTTCCACTGCCCTACCCACACCGTCCACTGCCCTACCGACACCCTCCACTGCCCTACACCCTCCACTGCCCTACCGCCCTACCCACACCCTCCACTGCCCTACCCACACCCTCCACTGCCCTATCCACACCCTCCACTGCCCTACCCACACCCTCCACTGCCCTACCCACACCCTCCACTGCCCTACCCACACCTTCCACTGCCCTACCGACACCCTCCACTGCCCTACCGCCCTATCCACACCCTCCACTGCCCTACCCACACCCTCCACTGCCCTACCCACACCTTCCACTGCCCTACCCACACCTTCCACTGCCCTACTGACACCATCCATTGCTCTACTGACCATCAGTATATACACACACATGCACACACGTGTTTGCGCTTTGGGGTGCACACCTATGTCTCGGTTATCTTGCTGTTCACTTTGCAATGCTAACATTGCCCTCCGCTGATGTAGAGAGAGGATTAGAGGGAAATAATGAAGGTGAGGAATGTACAGAATGAAATGTTGGAGATCTTTAGGAAACAAGAAGAGAATTCAGAGACACAAAGATCGCCCCGTACATCGCGACCTCAGCGCGGCGTGCAAAACGACTTCTGTATAGAAGCCAATACAAGTCGCTCCCAAGTCCTTTTCCTGAGTCGGAGTCACTCCTATTAGGACAGTTCCGTTGCAATGCATGGAGCGCGTCTTGTCAGGCGGGTAAGTCGCTCCGCCAGGTCGCCCCGGTGTGAGCCGCCACTGAGGGATAATGCACAAAGGATTACTTTCCATACGTCTGGATTATTTTTTCTTATAAGATGGAAGAGAAAAAAAAAACAAATAAAAAGGAATTTCTCACCCGCTGAAGTTTTCTTAGGCAGCCGAGATCTTTTCTGCCTTTGTTCAGTGCAGAGGAATTTGCTGGTCCTATATAAAGCTCTCACCTCCCACTTCCCAACAAGGACAAAGGGGGGGGGGGGGAAGCTTAAAGAAGCCACGAATCCAATGAATGAGACATTCACAGGAAAAAAGTCAATACAGTGAGATTTGTGTTTGGAAAATCAGTTAATTTATAATAATTGTATACAATTTCCAGCGTGCGGATATTTCTGGTTGGATCGCCGGGTACAATTCATCATTCCCGTGTAGAAGAGTCCGGGGAAGCGAGTGTGACCCGGGAACGGCTCCGGGTCGGATCAGATTGCAGCGAGACGATTTGTGCTGCAGGATGCAAATTTACCCCGACTAACCAATCCATTTTTTTTTTTTACCACTTCGCCTCTCCCACCCTCTGGGGCAATTTTTATATTTCTGATATGGGCCTGTTTATGCGGCAATTAATTTGCCATTACTAAGGATAAAAAGTTGTTTTTTTTTTTTTTTATGAAATAACAATTATTTCATAAAAAAAAAAAAAAAAGCATCAGGGACAGCCCATCCATTGTGGGCACACGCCCCCCCCCCCCCATCCATTCCCCTTCCCCCCTTCCTATCCAAGTGCCCGGCCCTTTTCAGGGCACCGGGCGTATGAATACCAATGGCGGGGGTAGGTAGTGAGCCCGCTGCCTGCCGAATCACGCAAACCTGCGCCCCCCGGGACCTGCTTGGATAAATATGTGGGAGTACTGAGATGCCACCAACCAACGGGGGGGGGGGGGGGGGGTAGTTACTTGCCACCCATTCCAAAGAAAAAAAAAATGGCCACCACTGGTTGTTAAAGCTTTGTCAGCTTAACTGCTTGCCGACCGTATAATGAATATTCGCAGTTGCAACACTGATCCTCCTCCTGGCCAATCAGGAAGCAGGTTTGATACCCGTCACCAGATTGGCTGCAAGGACAGACAGAGAAGGAGCCGCACAGAAGACACAGGAGCCCGCCCACCGTCCATAGAAGCCCGCTGCCGCCACCAGAGCCAACTGTCCACTGAAGCCCATCGCTGCCTGTCGGAGCCAGTGTCCCGCCCGCTGGGGACCTGCATGGGTAGGTGCTGGGAGGGGGGTGCTGACTGAGATGTCCCTCCCCTCAAAAAAACACCAGCTGCCACTGGTTGTGAAAGCTTATCCGCTTGCGGACCGTATACAGCTGAATAAGACCCATTTAAGCTGCTAATCAGTGCGTTCTGCCTGCACCCCCTGAGGAAGCCACGTGTCCCTGTGGCGTAACGCATGGGGGGGGGCGCAAGAAGATGCATGGTATTTGAACTTGGAACAAACCGATCACAGGCTGATGCAGTGTCATGGATATAGAGATTTTTAAATGCTGTAAAAAGGAGGTGCACTGGGAGCACCCAACTAATGTGAGGAGTATTTTTGGAAAAATAAAAGCAATTGTATTTTACGATATAAGCGATATTGGCGTTCCTTTCCTTATGTGCGCAGCTCGGGTTATACTGCATGCAAGGTCACATATCATTAGGGGAGCACACATCTGATGGGGGGGGGGGGCACGAGTGTATTTTGTCAGCACTAGATGTTTGGGTGCTTCATACAGGCTCCTCCCATGTACTTATGTACATGGGAGGAGCCTGTGATACTTATGTAGCCTGTGATACTTATGTCCATGGGAGGAGCCTGTGATACTTATGTCCATGGGAGGAGCCTGTGATACTTATGTCCACGGGGAGGAGCCTGTGATACTTATGTCCATGGGAGGAGCCTGTGATACTTATGTCCACGGGGAGGAGTCTGTGATACTTATGTCCACGGGGAGGAGCCTGTGATACTTATGTCCACGGGGAGGAGTCTGTGATACTTATGTCCATGGGAGGAGCCTGTGATACTTATGTCCACGGGGAGGAGTCTGTGATACTTATAAACATGTCATTTATTTCCTTTTTTTATTTTTAATAAATCTGCAAAGATTTTAAACAAACTTCTCTCACGTTGTCATTATGGGGGATGTTTGTAGAATTTTGAGGAAAATAATGAATGTATCCATTTTGGAATAAGGCTGCAACATAAGAAAAATGTGGATTAAGTGAAGTGCTGTGAATACTTTCCGGCTGCTCTGTATAATGATTATGAATTGGAGAACTTTTATGAATGGAATTGTATTTATAAAATTCATAGTTAGCAAAACATGTATTTAGTTATATACACAGCGCTGCGCGTTTACCTTTAATTTGATGCATTCACACATAAGGGGGATGAGTGAAGTGCAAGCAGTTTGGTCTCTAACATATAATACAAATACTGACATATAATCACACATGGGTTGGACTTGATGGATTTGTGTCTTTTTTCAACCTCACCTACTATGCAACTATGTAATTATATAGCATTATAGTTGCTTGCAAGAAACTATTTTGATTACTTCTGCCGACATCATGTCCTGCTGTCAGGGTACAATGCCCTGTTGTCAGGGTACAATGCCCTACTGTCAGGGTGCAATGTCCCGCTGTCAGGGCGCAATGTCCCGCTGTCAGGGCGCAATGTCCCGCTGTCAGGGCGCAATGTCCCGCTGTCAGGGCGCAATGTCCCGCTGTCAGGGCGCAATGTCCCACTGTCAGGGCGCAATGTCCCACTGTCAGGGCGCAATGTCCCACTGTCAGGGCGCAATGTCCCACTGTCACGGCGCAATGCCCCACTGTCAGGGCGCAATGCCCTACTGTCAGGGTGCAATGCCCTGCTGTCAGGGTGCAATGCCCTACTGTCAGGGTGCAATGCCCTACTGTCAGGGTGCAATGCCCTGCTGTCAGGGTGCAATGCCCTACTGTCAGGGTGCAATGCCCTACTGTCAGGGTGCAATGTCCTACTGTCAGGGTACAATGTCCCGATTCCTCCATTCACCTTTACCTGTGGATGAAGAAATCTGTTCATTTTTCTTCTTTACTTTATTTCGGGGGGCTGAACAAAATAAAAAATAATCTTGTTTGACTTCTTAAAAAGGAATGCAGGGTGAAGAAGAGTTGGAAGAGATAAAAAAGTAAATCTGGGTGGAAAGGTTGTCAGGCAGACAGTCAGCATGAGGATTCCTGAAGTGGAATGGGCAGATCTGATGGGGCGGGGGAGGGGATGTGTGCAGTGAGGGGGGAGGGGAGGGGGGGAACCAGGAGAAAGTGAAGGGGGGGGGGGGGGAATCGGTGTCAGACTGTCCGGTTGTCTGTGTGATCTTACCGACAAGTACTACGGAAGGGAGGGGAAGTCGTCAGCAGAAAGGTGGAGTGACCTGGAAGGAGAAGCTGAATATTATCACATCATATGACCTCACAGCAACTTTCTTTGCAAACTTTATGCAAGTTCTGGTTCAGTATACAGAGCCTTGAAAAAGTATTCACCCCCCCCCCACGACATTCCCCACATTTTTGTTACAACCAAAAAACATAAATGTATTTTATGTGATGGACCAACACAAAGTGTCACATAATTGTGAAGTGGAAGGAAAATGATACAAATAAATCTGTGAAAAGTGTGGGGGGAGGGGCATTTGTATGGCGCCCCCCCCCCCCCCCCGGAGTCAATACTTTGTAGAACCCCCTTTCTCTACAAGTCTTTTTGGGGGTGTCTCTACCAGCTTTGCCCATCTAGAGAGGACATTTCTGCCCATTCTTCTTCTTTGTAAAATATCTCAAGCTCTGTCAGATTGGATGGAGAGCGTCTGTGATCAGCAATTTTCAAGTCTGGCCACAGATTCTCAATGGGATTTAGGTCTGGACTGTGACTGGGCCATTCTAACACATGACACATAAAAAAGAATTTTGTACGTTAACTCAAACGTCCGATTTTCGTTTAATTAGTACAGTTTTCAGCCGGAAAAAAAAAAATCGCAAGAGCAAGATTACGCATGCTCAGAAACAAAAGAAGACATACAAAACTAGTCGAAGTATTACATCACTTCTGAAGTTGTATTCTGTCGTACGAGAATTTTCATATGGCGAGTAACCTCCTCACTTTCAACACGAGACTAGCATGCCACAAAAAACAGACGAACGCTCGTACGAAAATCTGGATCGTGTGTATGAGGCTTGAGACCGGGATGACAAAGTTTATGTGTGTATAAAGGCAGTGTCCGGCATTGAAGGGGTTAAAACAGAGTTCCAGCCGAGGGTGGGGATTAAAAAAAGTCAGCAGCTACAAACATAGTAATATCGTGTATAATTCGCTGATCAGCCTCCGTGCTACAGTGATAGACTCACCCGGGACAGAGGCTTTTGGAGAGGACTGAATGCTAGTCTCAGACTATGTTGTCAGTGCACTCTATCTCGGTGCTGGTGTCAGTGCTCTAGATCATGGTGCTGGTGTCAGTGCTCTCTATCACGGTGCTGGTGTCAGTGCTCTCTATCACGGTGCTGGTGTCAGTGCTCTCTATCACGGTGCTGGTGTCAGTGCTCTAGATCATGGTGCTGGTGTCAGTGCTCTCGATCACGGTGCTGGTGTCAGTGCTCTCGATCACGGTGCTGGTGTCAGTGCTCTCTATCACGGTGCTGGTGTCAGTGCTCTAGATCACGGTGCTGGTGTCAGTGCTCTCGATCACGGTGCTGGTGTCAGTGCTCTCGATCACGGTGCTGGTGTCAGTGCTCTCGATCACGGTGCTGGTGTCAGTGCTCTCGATCACGGTGCTGGTGTCAGTGCTCTCGATCACGGTGCTGGTGTCAGTGCTCTCGATCACGGTGCTGGTGTCAGTGCTCTCGATCACGGTGCTGGTGTCAGTGCTCTCGATCACGGTGCTGGTGTCAGTGCTCTAGATCACGGTGCTGGTGTCAGTGCTCTCTATCTCGGTGCTGGTGTCAGTGCTCTAGATCACGGTGCTGGTGTCAGTGCTCTCGATCACGGTGCTGGTGTCAGTGCTCTCGATCACGGTGCTGGTGTCAGTGCTCTCGATCACGGTGCTGGTGTCAGTGCTCTCGATCACGGTGCTGGTGTCAGTGCTCTCGATCACGGTGCTGGTGTCAGTGCTCTCGATCACGGTGCTGGTGTCAGTGCTCTCTATCTCGGTGCTGGTGTCAGTGCTCTAGATCATGGTGCTGGTGTCAGTGCTCTAGATCATGGTGCTGGTGTCAGTGCTCTCGATCACTGTGCTGGTGTCAGTGCTCTCGATCACTGTGCTGGTGTCAGTGCTCTCGATCACGGTGCTGGTGTCAGTGCTCTCGATCACGGTGCTGGTGTCAGTGCTCTAGATCACGGTGCTGGTGTCAGTGCTCTCTATCACGGTGCTGGTGTCAGTGCTCTCTATCACGGTGCTGGTGTCAGTGCTCTCTATCTCGGTGCTGGTCATAATCTCCTACACCCTCTTCATAGCCTACCCTGACCTGTCCTCTCCTCCATTGCCTTCATGCGCTCCTGAGTCCTGAATTGTCAAAATTTCACATATAAAAAAAAGAATGCTTGTAGTTGTCGATCCCAGATTCACTTCATACATGTGTTATGTCATTGGCCATGTGGTGGGACTATGTGTGCACAGCTGTTAATTATTTTGCGGCTGGAAATATGACCTGTAGGTTTTTAAAGTTCGCCTCTCATTGAAGTCAATGAGGCCCGCCGAGAACGTTCTGGTTCACAAACTTCCAGCTGCGTTCGCGGTCCGCGTTACGTCCCGTCGGAAGTTCGTCCATCACTACTTGTCAACATTTAGGACTAATGACTCCTATTTATGGAGACAGTTCGTTATGTCATAATAGAGGCTATGCTGTGTTTAGACATTTTTAATCACTTATTCGCTCATTTCTTTTAGGTTACACGAGTGGGCGTTTCCTGGGCATGTATGTGCCGTTTGCTTCAGTGAGTGATGTCATAGCGGCTCCGGCCAATCACAGCTCTGGAGCCGCAATACCCGGAAGTAACCCCTGGGAGAGATGTCGCTGGCCGGTGCTGTGTACGGGCACCGCAGTGGGGGCTTCGATCTCAGGTGAGTATTAAATAACGAGCGAGTATACTATGCAGCTCACTGTGTCCTTGTCTTGCAGGGGTTTGAAAAAAACAAAAAAAAACAAAGCGGGTTTACAACCCAATATAAGCCTGCACTGTAGCAGCTATAGCACAGGTGGGAAGGGGTTAAATACCTTTTTTGTTAAAAAAAAATTATATATATATATACACATTTTTATCAGGACAAGTACATTGGAACCCCGATTTAGTCCCTTGGACAAGTCTTTTTTCTTTTTAAATGTCCACATCCCTGACATGGGCCCTCCGTCCTCAGCAGTGTGTAGAGGGAACATTGATTAGGGGAAGAGCATTGATCTCTACCAGCTTCATGTAATATCTTCCTAGTCTGGTATTGTCTTCTGCAGCCAACAATGTATCCCGTCCTCACTCTCTGACCTCCAACAATGTATCCCGTCCTCACTCTCTGACCTCCAACAATGTATCCCGTCCTCACTCTCTGACCTCCAACAATGTATCCTGTCCTCACTCTCTGACCTCCAACAATGTATCCCGTCCTCACTCTCTGACCTCCAACAATGTATCCCGTCCTCACTCTCTGACCTCCAACAATGTATCCCGTCCTCACTCTCTGACCTCCAACAATGTATCCTGTCCTCACTCTCTGACCTCCAACAATGTATCCTGTCCTCACTCTCTGACCTCCAACAATGTATCCCGTCCTCACTCTCTGACCCCCAACAATGTATCCTGTCCTCACTCTCTGACCTCCAACAATGTATCCTGTCCTCACTCTCTGACCTCCAACAATGTATCCTGTCCTCACTCTCTGACCCCCAACAATGTATCCCGTCCTCACTCTCTGACCCCCAACAATGTATCCCGTCCTCACTCTCTGACCCCCAACAATGTATCCCGTCCTCACTCTCTGACCCCCAACAATGTATCCCGTCCTCACTCTCTGACCCCCAACAATGTATCCCGTCCTCACTCTCTGACCCCCAAAATATATCCTGTCCTCACTCTCTGACCTCCAACAATGCATCCCGTCCTCACTCTCTGACCTCCAACAATGTATCCCTTCCTCACTCTCTGACCTCCAACAATGCATCCCGTCCTCACTCTCTGACCTCCAACAATGTATCCTGTCCTCACTCTCTGACCTCCAACAATGTATCCTGTCCTCACTCTCTGACCTCCAACAATGTATCCTGTCCTCACTCTCTGACCTCCAACAATGCATCTCGTCCTCACTCTCTGACCTCCAACAATGTATCCTGTCCTCACTCTCTGACCTCCAACAATGTATCCTGTCCTCACTCTGTGACCCCAACAATGTATCCCGTCCTCACTCTCTGACCCCCAACAATGTATCCTGTCCTCACTCTCTGACCACCAACATTGGATCCTGTCCTCACTCTCTGACCTCCAACAATGTATCCTGTCTTCACTCTCTGACCTCCAACAATGTATCCTGTCCTCACTCTCTGACCTCCAACAATGTATCCCGTCCTCACTCTCTGACCACCAACAATGTATCCTGTCCTCACTCTCTGACCACCAACATTGGATCCTGTCCTCACTCTCTGACCTCCAACAATGCATCTCGTCCTCACTCTCTGACCTCCAACAATGTATCCTGTCCTCACTCTGTGACCCCAACAATGTATCCCGTCCTCACTCTCTGACCCCCAACAATGTATCCTGTCCTCACTCTCTGACCACCAACATTGGATCCTGTCCTCACTCTCTGACCTCCAACAATGTATCCTGTCCTCACTCTCTGACACCAACAATGTATCCTGTCCTCACTCTCTGACCCCCAACAATGTATCCTGTCCTCACTCTCTGACCTCCAACAATGTATCCTGTCCTCACTCTCTGACCTCCAACAATGTATCCCGTCCTCACTCTCTGACCCCCTACAATGTATCCCGTCCTCACTCTCTGATGCTCATCTCTATTAGATTTGCAGTCTGACACTCCTCTCCAAAATTACATATATTGAACATTATGTGTGGCCCTTTGGTGATGTCAGGGCCCCTTTAGATCATAAATTGACTACCACTTGTGTAAAGTAATGGGATATGTAGAATGTGGAATGGAGAAGGGGGGGGGGGGGGGGGGTATGTGGATTTGAGAAAGGGGGGGGGGTGGAGAAGGGGGGGTAACGAGGAATGAAGGGGGGGGAGGTATGTGGAATGGAGAAGGGGGGGGTATGTGTATTTGAGAAGGGGGGGAAGGTATGTGGAATGGAGAAGGGGGATCACAATATAAAAGGTATCCCAATATAAAGGTTTGAGAAGTCAGATGGAGATCTGGTTTTGCGGGGCGTGTGAATCGGATCACGTAATCGGAGATCGCGTCTTCTGAGAATTCTGTAGGGATTGTATTCTCACACTTAGCATTACAAAGCACTCATTCATATGTGGACACGTTCACACGACCTTCAGTCTGGGTTTCCAGCTGGAAAGGAATCAAGAAGTGAATGCTGCAGTCACACATTGATGTGTCGGTATTCCGGGAGAGGATCACAAATGGTGGGACACGGCGAAGTCAAATCTTACATTTGTTTTCTACACATGCAATACCTCATGCCGGCCTACAGATGGCGCTACGTTCCTCCTCAGTCGGTTTTAGTGCTCATATAGCAATGTGCTGCATTTCGCTCACCAATCTGGATTCAGACATCAAACTTTCCTGATTGTACAAAAAAAGGCGCAATCAAACTCTAAATTCTTAGATGTGATGGCTGCATTTGTTTTCTTAGGCTCTCTTTCCCTTATTTGTATGTAGTGATCCAGCCAGTAAGTCTGTTTTTCAACAGAAAAGCCCCCTTACAGCTAGAGAGTTGGGACACACCATTTACCACTGACAGGGGTACTTACAATGATCAATTTGTATTTATTGATGTAAAACCTTTATCCCCCCAGAAAAAAAAAAAAACTGTTGCTGTGACTGCTTATAACCATTTCTGGACTACCTGTACGGTGTTCGCTTCTTCCGGGTCTGGGGCACGCATTAACCCCCGTCGGCGACCCACTCCTGCTGTGATTGGACACAGCGGAAAGCCAATCAGCGGGTCCGGCGGGAGTGATGGTCGCTGGGATCCGCCAATCATTCGCTGAAGAGGCAGAACATTGATCCATCAGAGGGGGAAGAGAGAGATCTTGTGTTCCTGCTAATAAAAGAGTCAAATATGTTTTTATTGCATTTTAGAAGAGAAAAAACAACAGCAGCAGCATATGTGCGATAATGAAAATAGTAAGCGGTGTTGCGCTCCTAGCAGTACATTTTCTGGAATCTGTATACACAATTATCGTTCATGTGAAAGGAGTTCGTTCGTAAAAAATGAGTAATCAGCAGTTTTAACTCTCACAGTAAAAGTGCTAGCGTGCAATAAAAATATTACACAATGTGCAAATTCAAGCAAACATGATTGACGGTATTACTGAGTGTGATCTATAAATGTGCAAAATCCGCAGAGTATATAAATAGGTATAAACATAAATGTGCAAAATAAATCACAGAGATAAGCATAGATATATAAAGTCCATAGTGCAGTATTGAACGCTCTTCAGGGTCCGGTGTGCAAAAATAGGGCAGGTGTGCAAGTGTTTCACAGGAACACCGAGCGGCGATACAATGATATCCAGTGTCGCTGTGACTTTAAGTGCAAAATGTGTCTTCGGTGTCACTGACACCCGTGGTTGTACTAAATGATTACCTTACTGCTATAAAAGGTAAAACAGCATGTAGAGAGGATAAGGGGAGTTGGATCGGATCGGTGTATTCCTGTGCATCTGCCAAGGTGTCTCGGTGTCTGCCAAGCCGCCCTCTTACGTTGTATATATGCGCCCGGGGGCGCTGATAGCTGAGCTTGTAGGCGGTCAGATCACAACTGCACCCCGTGACAGCCATTATTGGCGATATATCCTGAGTGGGCCACCACATGCTGCAAACAGCTGCACTCTCTGTACCAGCAGTGGTCAACTTTGTTGATATTGGGGGGGGGGGGAGAAGATGTCCTCAAGTGGGGCCCCCCCGACATCAACAAAAGGGCCACACATACAAAAATTCTGGGAATAATCATTATCAGAGACTGCAGACATGATACAAGAGATGGTCAGAGTCTTCAGACATGATACAGGAGATGGTCAGAGACTGCAGACATGATACAGGAGATGGTCAGATACTGCAGACATGATACAGGAGATGGTCAGAGACTGCAGACATGATACAGGAGATGGTCAGATACTGCAGACATGATACAGGAGATGGTCAGAGACTGCAGACATGATACAGGAGAGGGTCAGAGACTGCAGACATGATACAGGAGATGGTCAGAGACTGCAGACATGATACAAGAGAGGGTCAGATACTGCAGACATGATACAGGAGATGGTCAGAGACTGCAGACATGATACAGGAGAGGGTCAGAGACTGCAGACATGATACAGGAGATGGTCAGATACTGCAGACATGATACAGGAGATGGTCAGATACTGCAGACATGATACAGGAGATGGTCAGAGTCTTCAGACATGATACAGGAGATGGTCAGAGACTGCAGACATGATACAGGAGATGGTCAGATACTGCAGACATGATACAGGAGATGGTCAGAGACTGCAGACATGATACAGGAGATGGTCAGATACTGCAGACATGATACAGGAGATGGTCAGATACTGCAGACATGATACAGGAGAGGGTCAGAGACTGCAGACATGATACAGGAGATGGTCAGATACTGCAGACATGATACAGGAGATGGTCAGAGACTGCAGACATGATACAGGAGATGGTCAGAGACTGCAGACATGATACAAGAGATGGTCACAGGCTGCAGACATGATACAAGAGATGGTCAGACTACAGACATGATACAGGAGATGGTCAGAGACTGCAGACATGATACAGGAGATGGTCAGAGACTGCAGACATGATACAGGAGATGGTCAGAGACTGCAGACATGATACAGGAAACAGTTATAGTCTATGAACAGGCTATAGGAGTTGCTGGAGAATGGTGACATGCTTCAGGAAAAAAAAACAGTCCTAGACTGGTGAAATATTACAAGAGACTGCTACAAAACACTGCTATAACAAAGCAATAGTGAAATACAGATGATCAGTGGCCACAAGTGACCCAATGGCTTCACAAGGGGCTGCATGTGGCCCTCAGAGCTGTGAACAGATAATTTGGCTAAAGATTTCCGATGTTGTATTTCTCGGGTGACACTTCTAGGAAAGGCGTCTTCCTGGCCTCGCCATCTTGTCACCTTTACACTTTAGCTATAAATATTGCTGCCGAAATAAATCAATAACCAGCTAAATCCCTTTATGGCGAGTCCGCGTGATTGCGCTATCGGCGATTATCCTCATCACTTTCATAGATTTTATCATAAAATCTCTTTACTTATCATCATCATCAAAGCTGTAAATTGGAAGATCCAGGATTATCAAAGAGACAAGCACCAAGTAAAAAGCAAATAAAGAGGACCCGACTTAGACGGTTGAATTACTAAAAGGCAAATAGGCTGGTAACTCTGCGAGGGGATTTTACCCACAGCTTGGTGAATGTGGTGCAATTTCACTTTGCAAAGAATATCCAATCATGTGTGTAGCAAGGTCTCCGGCCTCCTCCAATCCAATGAGAACTTTCCAGGCCAAAGATAGCCGACATCCTTCTGTATGTGGGGGGGGGGGGGGGGGTTGTGAGGCATAGTGGGTGAGAGGTGGACAAAAGATATTGGGTGCCAGACACTTCTTGGATGTAAAAGAGTTTTTTTCCTCTCTCAATAGTCCTTTTTTTGTATTTTTGGGGGAAAGACAGTTAGGGCCAGGACACCCTTAAGTAGTTGTAGATTAAATTGGCAGACTCAGAGACTTCAATAAGAGCACAGCCGCGCAGGGAAAGGCCCCAGCAAGGCGCCACATCTGCATGTGTAGGAATGCCGTCTCCTATGGCAACAGTCCTTAACGCAAGCGTAACAGTTCCTTCAGCTTCACTACAACTACTCCTTGTAGTTCTTCAACACTGAGCTCCCGGTCTCTCCGATTCACCGACTCTGAATCTCTGGAGCTCCTCCCATCTTTGTGGTGGTATCTCCCTCAAGCGTCTCCCGCTCTTCTCTACTGGGTCCCTAGCTTGGCACTCCAGATACTTCAAGCTTCACCCCCTGCTGACCGGCTCGGTCCCGGGCTTGACACACGAGGCTGCTCTACAAGTGTCTCCTCCGCTGGTCGGGTTCCTGACTTGATCACCACCTGAGGTTTCCCCCAATTCTTCACTGTGCCCGTTCAGTGAGAATGCTGCTCTGGTACATGCTTCAGTTACTCACGGTGGTCCCTGGTAAAGGTGGTTGGTCCCTTTGTGGCGGCAGCTTCCCTTCTACCTCTGACAGGTTCTCCGGCCGGCACAACCGTCACTTCTGATTGGACTGCAAGCCGCAATCCCAACCCTGTGCTGCCCTCTCACTTCTGGATAGGCCCTCAGACAGCCTGGCAACCAGATGCCCCCAGGATGGGCCCAAACTCCATTCTAGGGGCCCGGAGCGTACAACACACATCCACCGAGACAGCCGTCCAGGTGGCACAGAACACCAATCACCTGACTCCACCCAAATATATAGGCGCTCCCAGCAGGCCAAAGGATTCAAGAAAATCCCTGCCCATTGGCTAAGATACCCCCATATACCTATAAAATGACCTTGAGTTCTCCTTCTCATATCTAGTACCACCAAGTGCTCGGCCACCTAGTGGTAGAAGAGAAAAGTTCAACAAGGCCAAACTTAGGGAGAGATCAATAGATCCCTATCAATCGACCAGGATAACTACTCCTGGCAAGTATATTTGAGGAGCGTCCCTGACTAAATTGCAGGGTGCTACATGTGCAAGGTGGGGGGGGGGGGGGGGGAATAGATTGTTGCTTGCACATGATTTGATGACAGCGTTCACCTGTGTGCTTTATTTCATTGGCTAAGCTTTGATGAGAATTCCCTGCTTGCTGCCTCCTCCCCCCACAAAAAAAAAATAAAAAATAAAAAATAAAAAAAGACACCACTGTTTAGTACTTCAGAGACAGGGATTAGGAAAGTCATTGTCCTCTTACACTTCAAAGGACTGGAAAACATCCTCTGTACTGCCAATAGCTGAAGTACAATGGCTGGGCAGCACAGTGGCCAAGTGGGTAGCACTTCTGCATGGCAGCACCAGGTTGGTTTGAATCCCAACCACAGCACTGTCTGCCTGGAGTTTGAATGTTCTCCCTGTGCCTGTGTGGGTTTCCTCAGGGGACTCCGGTTTCCTCCCACACTCCAAAGACATGCTGGGAGGTTTATTGGCTCCTGTCTAAATTGGTATGTGTATGTATGAATGAGAGTTAGGGACCTGAGATTGTAAGCTCCTTGAGGGCGGGGACTGATGTGACTGTTCAATACATATAAAAAGGGAAAGAGAAAAAACAAAAAAACCATCACACACACAAAAACATAGTACTTTTAAGGTGTCATTAATAATAAAAAAAAAAAGTTACTACATATTACAATAGAGACAATTTAAAGATACTTTATTTTGTAATAATTTAAAATTGCTAAAAATTCGTTATCATATCAACATGCGATTCATACAACAGTGCAGCCACTTCAGCTGTACATGTTTCACCCCAATGAGCTTCCTCAGGAGACTTAAGAGTGCTGCATGAAGTTGATACTATAAGTGAAAAAAAAAAAAAAACATATGTGAATAATTACGAAGTGATAAAGTGAATACATTACATTCTACTCAATCTCTACATTTCTGTACATATGTTATTTATAAATCTTGAAGTAAAAGAGATAGGCATACCGGATGCTTAAAGTGGAGTTCCAACCAAAAATGGAACTTCCGCTTTAAGAGAAGGTGACCCCCCTGACATGCCACATTTGGCATGTCATTTGTTTGGGGGGGGGATATCCTCTTTACAGCTCCCACTTCCTTCTGGCGCGCCCTCTGCGCTGGAAGGAAGATCACCTCTCTGCCCTCCCTCTAGGCGATCATCTGGGACACGTCACAGGTCCCAGATGATTGCACAGGCAGTCACGGCGCGGCTCACGCATGCGCAGTGGGTGCCTGGCTGTGAAGCCACAGCCAGTCGCCCACAGTTATAATGCCGGTGCCGCCGAGCGGGGCTTCGATCCCCCACATCGCTGGACCCTGGGACAGGTAAGTGTCTGATTATTAAAAGTCAGCAGCTGCAGTATTTTTTTTTTTTTTTAAAGCGGGAGTCCACCGGGACTCCGCGTTTTTTTTTTTTTTTTTTAAAGCCAGCAGCTACAAATACTGCAGCTGCTGACTTTTAAAATAGCGACACTTACCTGTCCAGCGCGCCCGCGATGTCGGCACCCGAAGCCGATCTCTAGATCGTCTCTCGGGTGCTGCCGCCGCCATCTTGGGTATGGGAATCAGGAAATGGAGCCTTTCGGCTTCATTTCCCGGTTCCCTACTGCGCATGCGCGAGCCGCGCTGCGCAATGAGGACGGTCCCCGCTGTCTCTGGGATCTGTGTGTTTCCCAGCAGGCAGCGGGGCACTTGCGGAAGGGGGCGGACACTTGCGGAAAGGGGCGTAATGTACACCCCTTTCCGCAGAGAGCTAGCCCGGAAGTGGGTGCAGTTACCTGGATTATCCAGGTAACTGCACCCCCCTCCCCCCTGAAAGGTGCCAATTGTGGCGCCGGAGGGGGGGAGGAATCCGATGAGCGGAAGGTCCATTTTAGGGTGGACCTCCGCTTTAAGGATAGAGTTCAAATCAGATAAATATATAAATTCCAATGAATTGCTTTCAATGTAACCCGCTAAGATTAAAAGGTAAATGGCTAATCCAAGTTTGTTTTGTTAAGGTGTTCCTATCATTCCCCTATTGGTCACCACACATTTGTGTTATTGGAATCTATATATTTATCTGCTTTGAACCCTCTCTCTTTTACTTCAACATTTATAAATAACAGATGTACAAAAATATAGAAATTGAGTAGAATGTAATGTATTCAATTTATCACTTCGCAATTATTCCTGTATGTTTTTTTTCCCCCCACTTATAGTATCAACTTCATGCAGCACTGTTAAGGCTCCTGAAGAAGCTCATTGGGGTGAAACATGTAGAGCTGAAGTGGCTGCACTGTTGTATGAATCACATCTTGATATGATAACTAATTTTTATCAATTTTAAAATTGTTACAAAATAAAACTGTGTTTACATTTTATCTATTATACTATGTAGTAACTTTATTTGTTGCACCTTAGAAGTTCTGCATTTTGTTTCTATATCTATCTATCTATCTATCTATCTATCTATATATATATATCTCTATCTCTCTCTTTCTCTCTCTGTGTCTATCTATATATATATATCTCTATCTATCTGTATTTATTTATGTTTTTGGGATGTGGTGCCCATTTAGGCCCTTCACTGCCCAGAACCTTTGAAGTACAATATGTTGCACTATATAAATGACCGATAATAAATAAAAAATGCATTGGATTCAACTTCCGTGTCCTATTGAAGAGTGAGGCTGCCTGTGGATGGTGCCAAGTCAGCAGGTGACCGTACTATTGGGACAGGCCGGGTCTGAAGAGGACAACCTCGTGGCCACAATGTCACTTTAAGAGATATAGAATAATGAAAGTCTTGCTTGTTGGTATAATGGCTCTTTGTCATTTTGGAGGCCTTTTATTATTATTATTGTCATAACCGGATTTCTGAGAGCCGGTCGGGACAATGGTCTCTATACAGCAGCATTGATCGGTCCATCACTAAGCTCTTCACTTTAATCGCTGAACAAACACCTGATAACTTGGTGGATTAAAAACACGAATGTCTCTGCCAGGAAATAGGAGCTCCGAGAACCATCCAGAAGAAAGAGGATTCCTTGTTTTAAATACATTTTTTTTTTTCATAAGTTGGCAATTAAAACGGAGCGAATTAGGAAGAAGTCAGAAGCGGGAGGAGGTCTTGACTTTTCCTGTAAATGTCAGGTGTGGTCCGGCCCCCTTCTCCTCTTCCGGTGCCAAGGGAGAGATCAGACGGCCAATCGGCAGCTTCTCCCGCCAGCACTGCCATTGGTAGGAAGACGATTGCCGGACCCCGTCCAATGCTCTGCGTTCACCTTCCGCTCTCCAGGAAAACAGACGAATGTGCGGACGGAATACAGAGCGAAGAGCGAAGAGTGAAGAGCGGCTTCACCTGCTGAAGGATCTCGTATTTCTGTCCATCCAGTGGGGGGGGGGGGGGGGGTGCGGATCGTTCTCTGTTGCAGTTTCCCTTTCACTTACCCATCTTTCCACCCCAGCCGGTGACTAGACAGTGAAGGGAGAAGCAGCACACTAATCTCTCTGCTCTCTCCTCCTAGCAGCATGCCTTTGCAGCACACCTGACTGGCTGCTGGTGCTGCTTCTCTCTCCCCCCCCCAGCTCTGCTTTACAGTAGATGGCAGGAGGCTTGTTGGTCGCATGCACACGGGAGATTTGCTTCCAAACGATTTTTTTCCTGGCAGAAGAAAAACAGCTTAAAAAAACCTCCGCCTCTTTACAAACGCATTTAGGTTCATCAAAACGCATGTCTGTTCATGTCATTGGCCAAAATATGACTTTATTCTTTTGTTCTGGACATTGAAATGAATAAAACGTTCAAGTACTTGGCGCTCAACTGCTTATTCCTGGCGCTTGTGCGCGTTTTCTCCTCACACAAGCACACAAGTGATCATTAGCGGCCCGTCCATTAGGGGCACCGCCCCCTCTATCCATGCCACACCCCATCCCCCCTCTATGAATAGATGGAGCTCATGCTATGAATTAATCGATCCACGGCCACTGTGGTCCCCCCCCTTTATTCATGGGTTCAGCCCCTTTCCAGACGCGGGGCGCATGAATTACAGCGGCGGGTGTTTTATTTTTTATTAAGCACCAGATTAGAGCCAGAGGCTGTAATAGGGTGGTCTCATAGTGCAGAGCATTGCGCCAGGAGCCCATCCAGGTGTTACAACAGCCAATTAATATTCCCTATTGAAATGCTGATCCTCAATCTGGCCAATCAGGACAGGTCTAAGGCCCGTTTTCCAATTGGCCGAAAAAAGAAAAAAAAAAGGGGGGGGGGGGGGGAAGAGAGAGTTCCAATCAGCCACTGAGGAGGAGGAAACAAAAGCTGCCGCGATGCCCGTGGAGAGCAGGGGACGCTGCCCACCATAGATATGGGGTAAGTGCTCCAGACCCCACTGACGGGGGGGGGGGGGTGTGGTACTGCTTGCCACCCCCCGAAAAATAAAATAACCTCCAGCCGCCGTTGGCTGGCGCTTAGGTGTGTGTGTTTTTTTTCTCCCAAAATGCTCCTCACCCGAGCGCACAGATTATATTATTTTCTGCCTCTAAATACGGCAAACTCCTGTGTGTGTGCACATCGACTAACATGGGGGGATGTTTAGAGGCAACAAATAAATAAAAAAATATTATTATTTATATATATATATATATATACACACAACATTTAGAAGGGTGGAAAACAGCAGAAGGTAAAAACTGTTTTCTATACAAGTCCCAAAAAAACACCAAACTACTGAACATGTAATACAAAGGGGGGGGGGAGGGGTTAGAGAAGAAGCAGCACATATATTATATATATATATATATATATATATATATATTATAGCCAGTAATCTGGACCCTTCAGACATGGTGTCCATTTCTCAGCACCAACCTGCACCATGCCGTAGAGATGGAGATCCGAGTCTTCGGCTCCTCAATATCTTCATATACAGAACAGCTGAGATCAGGGCGGATCCCCACCTATTAACCCTTCCCTACTGCAAACCCTTCATATAGAAAATGGGGACTCTTCGCACTCACCGGACACTTTATTAGGTACACCTGTTCAGTTGGAAGAAGAAAAAGAATGAGGAAGGGATCCGTGTGATGTGATTTCAAACAACAAAGAAAAACAACTTCAGTATCCAAACAAAAGACATTCCAATTAAAGTGGTTGCAAAGGCAGAAGGTGCACATTCTTCTCCACCCCCCCCCCCCCCCTCCCCATACCTACCTGAACCCCATTGCGATCCAGCGATGTGCACAAGAGCAGCAACTCACTCTAATCCTCCTCAGTGGCTGAGACTGCAGCGGTTGCCATTGGCTCCCGCTACTGCCAATCACAGCCAGAGAGCCAATGAGAGCTGCAGTGGGGCCAAGCCAGGCTCCAGGTGTGAATGGACACATGGAGCAGTGGCTGGGGTGCCCCATAGCAAGCTGTTTGCTGTGAGGGCAATAGGCAGGAGGGAGGGGCCTGGAGCGCAAGCGGGGGACCCGAGAAGAGGAGGATCGGGGCTGTTCTGTGCAAAACCATCACACAAAGGATCACCACGATTACTAGTATAAAAAAAATATATATAAATATATATATATATATATATATATATATATATATATATATATATATATATATATATATATATCCCATAGTTCAGGGCTCAGAATTTCAAGTTCTGGGCTACTAGCTAGGCCTTAAGAGATACTCACCACTAGTTGCCCCACCCAACCCCTACCCTGCCCCACCCCTAATTCCACCCCTAAACACGCCCTCATAATTTTACTCATGAAATGACTGTTACATTTTGTTACATTAGGTTACAAAAATAAATATTAACAACAACAACTTTACCAATATTAACATAAAGCATATCAGTGCCCATCAATGCAGCCTCATTGGTGCCCATCAGTGCAGCCTCATTAGTGCCCATCAGTGCGGGCCCAGGGCCGTCTTTAATATTGATTGGACCCCGGGCAAAACATTTTTTGGGGGCCCCCTCCCATGCAATTTCACTCTCCACCTTCTCTGAGACATACAGTAAATAGAAGCTGGACTTAAAATCAGTTTACTGTATCAGGTCAGGCAGCAATTGTAATTGGTTGCCAGAGGTTACAACATATCATTACTGCTTACTGACTGGTTGCTAGAAGTTACAGCACACATTACGGCTCACTGATTAGTTGCTAGAGGTTACAGCAAATGATTTCTGCTTGTTAATTAGTTGCTAGAGATTACTGTACAGTAATACTGCTCACTGATTGCTGGAGGTTACAGCACATCATCTCCTCACCGCAGGGAAGCATGATATACATATGAATGTCCCCTTTATTTACATATCAATGCAGATGGCCATGGCTATTTGCTTAGTAATGCCGCTGCTATTTACATATGAATGCCAGTTATTTACATGTAAACACAGGGTCTGCAGGTGAGTCATCTGTACACAACAGGGCTAAAACTTCAAGGGACAAGGAAATTTAAACTGGGATAGCTGGCAAGTATGAGGCAGCTGCTTTGGGCCCCACAACAATGACAGGGCCCAGGGCAGCTGCCCCTTTTGCCCTGCCTTAAAGACGGCCCTGAGTGCGGCCCCATTAGTGCCCATGCAGCTTTTCAGTGGCCATCACTGCCGCCTCATCAGTGGCCATCAGTGAAGCCTCATCAGTGCAGCTTATTAGTGCCCATCAGTGCAGCATTTAGGTGCCCATCAGTGCAGCATATCAGTGTCCATCAGTGCTGCCTCTTTAGTGGCCATTAGTGCAGCCTCATCAGTTTCCATCAGTGCGGCATATCAGTGCCCGTTTGTGTTCTGTGTTGTCAGGATGTTGGAGGAAAATGCGACCGTGTGTACGCTCCATCGGACAATTGTTGTCGGATTTTCCGCGGGCAAATGTTGGATGGCAGGTTTTAATACTTTCCACGTACAAATGTCTGTTGCTGGATTTTCCGAGCGTGTGTACACAAGTCCGTCGGACAAATGTCCAAAGTACAAACACGCATGCTCGGAAGCAGAAGCGGTCGGTCTTGTACACTAGTGTTTGTAATGGAGAATTAACATTCGTGACGCAGCAAAGTATGAAATGTGGAAATGCAGCGCACAATTCTCTTCTTCTTTAATGGGATAATAATGAAGCTGCTTTTCTGTTTCAAAGTTTCAAAGGCTTTTATTTTCTAGTGATATCAAGAATAATATTATTATGCTTTTTTTATTTAATTTTGGCAAGTTACCACAACACCATTATCCCGGAGTTTATAAGATGAAAGATACAACTATGTTGTGTCCCTTGTCAATGTTACTTTGTATTTTATAAAATGTAACTGCCGATTCCCAACTGTCATTTGAAGTAAAACACACAGCCAAGTATTATTCAACACATTTTTTTTTATTGTGCATTAAAAAAGAAAACAAATAAAATTAGACACGATATCTGCCAATAGAACTTAACCAAAAAGAGCGTTCTATGCATCCAAAAATATAGAAAATATAACAAATGAAATCATTATTATTCAACTAAAAAAATAATGTCAAAGCAATAACTCCGAGGCAGATAATAAATAACAAGTTTTCTCCTCCAATTCCGCAACATGGCTGGTTGACGAACGGCCGCTCAGAAACAAACTGAAAAGTGAGAAATGAAAAGCGCGAAAAGAAAAGCGCGATAAGAAAAGTGCGAATCAACACTCACCAAACTTCTACTAACACAAAATTAGCAGAGGGAGCCCAAAGGGTGGCGCTAAAGAGCTGAAAAAACACATAGTACGTCATTACGTTCGTATTTGTTGGCTGACAATTGTGTGGCCGTGTGTATGCAAGACAAGTTTGGGCCAACGCCCTTCAGACAAATTTCCACGGTTTTGTTGGCGAACGACATGTGTACAAGGCTTAAAAGCGTCAACAAAGCTTGCTGTTCACACGGTTCTTATACAAGCCGGAGCCCGGGTGAAACTGGCCTTAGACTTTGAAGTCACAACAGGAGTTAACAGAACTCTTCTCAGGGTTGGCACCGGATTTCATAACATGACATACAAAGTCATTTCACACTTGCCAAATTTTTTCTGAGCTACATCAAGCAAAATAGTTAACCATCCAGCACCTTGGAGAGGACACAGATGGGTACCTCCTAGTAAAACCAGTAGAACCTGTAGATCTTCATAGACGTTGTGCCCTTTAATAGGCATGGCTGAAAGGTTCTCCGTCTCCTCACCCATCCTCATTGGTCCAGGTGCCAAACATATATTGGGCAACTTGGGGAAGTAGCAGAGCAACCAAGGTGAAGAACATCAGCAAGGTCTCAGAAGATACAGAGTGAGTGTTTTATGTAATTTTCATAGTTTATTCTTAGACTGGGGTCTATAAGAAATCTATTATATAATAAGACTGGACTACATATACTTTAGCCGACCTCAATGCTCTGTCTAATTGGGCGACTATGTGGCAAATGAGATTTAATGTTGATAAATGTAAAGTTTTGCACTTGGGGGCTGGGAATATGTATCATACATACTAGGGGAAGTACAACTGGGGGAATCAATGGTGGAGAAGGATCTGGGGGAGTCCATAGTGGAGAAAGATCTGGGGGAGTCCATGGTGGAGAAGGATCTGGGGGAGTCCATAGTGGAGAAGGATCTGGGGGAGTCCATAGTGGAGAAGGATCTGGGGGGATCCATAGTGGAGAAGGACCTGGGGGGACCCATAATGGAGAAGGATCTGGGGGAGTCCATAGTGGAGAAGGATCTGGGGGAGTCCATAGTGGAGAAGGATCTGGGAGGGTCCATAGTGGAGAAGGATCTGGGAGGGTCCATAGTGGAGAAGGATCTGGGAGGGTCCATAGTGGAGAAGGATCTGGGGGAGTCCATAGTGGAGAAGGATCTGGGGGAGTCCATTTTGGAGAAGGATCTGGGAGGATCCATACTGGAGAAGGATCTGGGGGGGGGATCCATAGTGGAGATGTATCTGGGGGAGTCCATGGTAGAGATGGATCTGGGGGAGTCCATGGTAGAGATGGATCTGGGGGAGTCCATAGTGGAGAAGGATCTGGGGGATCCATATTGGAGAAGGATCTGGGGGAGATCCATAGTGGAGAAGGATCTGGGGGAGTCCATGGTGGAGAAGGATCTGGGGAGATCCATAGTAGAGAAGGATCTGGGGAGGATCCATACTGGAGAAGGATCTGGGGGAGTCCATAGTGGAGAAGGATCTGGGGGAGTCCATAGTGGAGAAGGATCTGGGGGAGTTCATGGTGGAGAAGGATCTGGGGGGATCCATAGTGGAGAAGGATCTGGGGGAGTCCATGGTGGAGATGGATCTGGGGGAGTCCATGGTGGAGATGGATCTGGGGGAGTCCATGGTGGAGAAGGATCTGGGGGGATCCGTAGTGGAGAAGGATCTGGGGGAGTTCATGGTGGAGAAGGATCTGGGGGATTCCATAGTGGAGAAGGATCTGGGGTAGTCCATAGTGGTGAAGGATCTGGGGGAGTCCATAGTGGAGAAGGATCTGGGGGAGTCCATAGTGGAGAAGGATCTGGGGGAGTCCATAGTGGAGAAGGATCTGGGGGAGTCCATAGTGGAGAAGGATCTGGGGGAGTCCGTAGTGGAGAAGGATCTGGGGGGATCCGTAGTGGAGAAGGATCTGGGGGGATCCGTAGTGGAGAAGGATCTGGGGGGATCCGTAGTGGAGAAGGATCTGGGGGGATCCGTAGTGGAGAAGGATCTGGGGGGATCCGTAGTGGAGAAGGATCTGGGGGAATCCGTAGTGGAGAAGGATCTGGGGTAGTCCATAGTGGAGAAGGATCTGGGGGAGTCCATAGTGGAGAAGGATCTGGGGGAGTCCATAGTGGAGAAGGATCTGGGGGAGTCCATAGTGGAGAAGGATCTGGGGGAGTCAATGGTGGAGAAGGATCTGGGGGTGTCCATAGTGGAGAAGGATCTGGGGGAGTTCATGGTGGAGAAGGATCTGGGGGATTCCATAGTGGAGAAGGATCTGGGGGAGTCCATAGTGGAGAAGGATCTGGGGGAGTCCATAGTGGAGAAGGATCTGGGGGAGTCCATAGTGGAGAAGGATCTGGGGGAGTCCATAGTGGAGAAGGATCTGGGGGAGTCCATAGTGGAGAAGGATCTGGGGGAGTCCATAGTGGAGAAGGATCTGGGGGAGTCCATAGTGGAGAAGGATCTGGGGGAGTCAATGGTGGAGAAGGATCTGGGGGTGTCCATAGTGGAGAAGGATCTGGGGGAGTTCATGGTGGAGAAGGATCTGGGGGATTCCATAGTGGAGAAGGATCTGGGGGAGTCCATAGTGGAGAAGGATCTGGGGGAGTCCATAGTGGAGAAGGATCTGGGGGAGTCCATAGTGGAGAAGGATCTGGGGGATCCATAGTGGAGAAGGATCTGGGGGTTTTGGTAGATCATAAGCTCAATAATAACATGCAATGCCAAGCTGCGGTTTCCAAAGCGAGGAAAGTCCTTTCCTGTATAGGAGAGGTATGGACTCCAGAGAGAGAGATATCATCTGTACAAATCATTAGTAAGACCTCATCTGGAATATGAAGTTCAGTTTTGGGCTCCAGTTCTCAGAAAGGATATCGGGGAACTGGAGAAAGTGCAGAGAAGAGCAACCAAACTGATAAGAGGCACGGAGGAGCTCAGCTATGAGGAAAGATTAGAGGAACTGAATTTATTCTCTCCTAAGAAGAGGAGATTAAGGGGGGATATGATCACCATGTATAAATACATAAGGGGGATATGATCTCCATGTACTACAACAGACCACATATACTATAACAGCTGATAAGCTCTTCACCTGAGGAGTTGCATAGACTTCTCCAGCATCAGGAGACACGCAACCCGTTACAAGCACTTCTATCTACAGGTAAGCCTCGATTAAGGCTCACCTGTAGGTGCTCGAAATATCTCCCAAACCACCACGGTTTAGGAGATATTTACAAAAAAGGCGATCACGATGTCTACAGCGCATGCGCCATAGACAACGGCGCACTTTAGACTCCTTTAGAAACGGCAAGCGTGCCGTTTCTAAAGGAGATGGCTGGCAGATCCCACACGCATGCGTGGGAGTGACGTCATCGTGGCTCCGGCCAATCACAGCACCGGAGCCACAATACCCGGAAAGGAAGATGGATGCTTTGTGGAAGAGGGGACAGCGGTGACATCGCAGGCTTCGGTTTCAGGTACGTGACACATAATGGGCTACTGTGCGATGTGATGCATACTAACCCATTATGCTTTAACTTTGCAGGGAAACAAAGAGGAAGTAAAACCCATCAGGTTTGGCTCATTCTCCATTGGTTGGGAAATTCGAATGTTTTACCTGAAATATTTTTTTAGGTAATATCATCTTCAGCCACTGGGTGTGTCTGAGGACAGAAATGTGTTCTAAAATTATTTGTTACAAGAAAAAGATGTTTTCTTTTATAATGGGTATATATCTATATATTGGGGCTATGAATGTATGTATATATTGTTTATGGACCTCCAGCAATTGGTATAAAATATAATCATTTAGTAAGAATTTGATTAATTAATATACACACAATGGATATATATATGGACAGATGCATGACTCCTGCCAATCCTATGAACACTTATATGTAATTTTATGTAGATGAGGTTAAGGTTTCTGTGTCTTTACAACCATGATGGTCTCTAAAACACAGTCCTTCATTCTATATTAAAATATTACATTTCTGTGTAGCGGATGACATTTGGGATGAAATGTCACACGCATTGTAAATTTAGTTTTTGACCTCAGGACAATAAAGGTGCTGAGGGGTTAATTATTGTAGGTGGGCCTAACACCAGTCTGGCCGGGCTGTGTTTAGAAGTTCTGGCTGGTCATGTGAGCGGTGAGGGGCACATGACGGGCTAGAACCAAGTCTGGTTGGATGTTTTTGTATCGGCCCTCTCGGAGCCAATCAGCGGGAGTGCTGGGGCCCCGCTAAGGAGTCTGGGAGGGGGTACTTAAAGGGGTGTGGGTCACGTATTCAGGGTTCCGGAGTTGTTCGAGAGACCCGTGTGGTCTGTTCTGGTTCCAGGACCGGGGTAGCCCCGTGAGGGGTCCTGGTCACGGGGTGTTCGACATCCCACAACATGTTCCTGTTTGTGGCCCCTGATAGACCGGCCTGGTCTGGGGTAGGGATCCGTCTGTTCCCGAGTCTCGGAACCTGCTGGTCCGAGGCGCAGTAACTGAGGGAGGATTCAAAGTGTCCGGGTGTCCGGGTGTGCTCTTGGCTTGGAGGGACACCACAGCTCGTGGAAGTGACCGGGGGAAGACTCTTCGGAGGAGGGCCGGCAAGTGGCATCCTGAGAAGTGCCTGGTTACTGAGTTATGAATGATGTTGACAAATTCACAATTTTCCAGTACCATAAAGAAAGCGGGAAACATTCCAGGTACGGTTGGATAAAGGTTCCTGTTCACCCTTAGTTGATTGATCAAGTTCTGAATCAATGTGCTGACTGCCATGACCTTTGGCTAGAGATCTGTTCAGCCTCGAAATGCCCAGCTGCGAGTGGCTACTCTCTGGGTGGAAATAGAGACTTTGCTAGAACCGCAGTTCAAGGTGCTTGAGTTCTTCACCCCGTGCCCTCTGTTCCCTAAGCCCTTGTACACACGGTCGGACATTCTGACGGAAAATGTCCGATCGGACCGTGTTGTCAGATAATCGGACTGTGTGTGGGCTCCATCGGACTGTTTCCGTCGGATTATCCGACGGACCAAGTTTTCCAGCTGGGCTATAAAACTTTCCGACAACACGATCCGATGGGACTTTGTCCGATTGTGTGTAGAGAATCCCGATCGGACAAAGTGCCACGCATGCTCAGATCAAATTCCTAGACCAAAGCTATTGGCTACTCGCCTGAACGTAGTCCCGTCCTAACTAAATAACGTCGTCACGTTACGAACGATCGGATTTTCTGACAACTTTGTCCGACTGTGTGTATGCAACACAAGTTTCGGACAAAATCTGTCGGACAAAATCCGATGGATTTTGTTGTCGGAATGTCCGACCCGTGTGTACAGGGGCTTAGAGAATGTTTTTTTGAAAAAGTTCTACTGCAAAATAAAACTTTTTGAAAGGAATTCATCTGTGTCAGTGTACAAGTCGTTGGGTATCAACTCTGGGAACCTCTAGAAGTGGAAGAGCGGGCCAGGAGAAGGTAACCGGTAAGTCCATTAAATCAAGGCCGCCCTGCAACGGGTTATGGCCGCTACACCTACTTTTAATCTCACATGTATTTATAATGCAACATGTATACAGGTTATCAGTGTTTTCTTAAAACGTTTGGTATATAGCATTTGGATCACTTATGATCATATATATACAGTGTGTGTGTGTATATGTGTGTATATATATTGTAATGTTCGGGGGACCAGGTAGACCGCAGGACACAGGCTTTTCATACAACAAACGGTTTATTAACTTAAATAGCTTTACAGCAGCCAAAAACAAAAGAAAAAAGATTTGTAGTCTCACCGACTTGCAAAGTCCAGAACAGCTGTCCTTATCAGAAACAGAGCTTGGTCTTGATGGCAGGTAGCTTCTCCTGCCAGGAGCCTTCCAAACAGGACACTGCTGTCCACTTCAGTTGCTGCAACCCAAAACAAACGCCAAACACCATCCACCATGTGTTCTCCACTCCTCCACACACATCTACAACTTCCTGTCTTGCCTTTTAAAGACACTTCCTCTAACAGGTGGGTTAATCAATTTTCATTCCCTAAAGAGAGCACAACCCAAACAGAGGGGAAATATAGCGTCCTTCCAGGACCCAGCCACGGCGTCCATTACATATCCCCCCCCCCCTGTGCCCCAACGCCAAGGAGGTGGAGGCAACAGTGGAGCTCAAACAATGGACTCGGGAGAGGGCATCTGCGTTTTGATGCAGTCTCCCGGGCCTATGCTCCACTACAAACTTAAATTCCTGGAGTGCCAGGAACCACCGGGTAACCCTGGCATTAGTCCCTTTTCCCTGTCTCAGCCATGTTAAAGGGGCATGGTCAGAAATCAACCTAAACTTCCTCCCCAAAAGGTAATATCTGAGGGATTCCAGAGCCCACTTAATGGCCAGACACTCTCGTTCAATTATGGCATAGTTTTTCTCCGCTGGTGTTAACTTCCTGCTGAGGAAGACTATCGGGTGTTCCTCGTCATGAATAACCTGTGACAACACCGCTCCCAATCCTACATCGGAAGCATCAGTCTGGACAATAAATTCTTTTGAAAAATTGGGTGCTACAAGGACAGGGTGTTGGCACAGCGCCGACTTGAGCTCCAAAAAAGCCTTTTCAGCGTCTGCATTCCACTCCACCATGACCGATTTCCGACCCTTAGTCAGATCGGTCAACGGAGCCGCCAACGTGGCAAAGTTGGGTACAAACCTCCTGTAGTATCCCACCATGCCCAGGAATGCACGTACCTGCTTTTTTGTGAGGGGGCGGGGCCAATTCTGTATAGCCTCTATCTTGTTGACCTGAGGTTTCACTACCCCTCTACCCACGATATAACCCAGGTATTTCACCTCCTCCATTCCCAAAGCACATTTTTCAGGGTTTATTGTAAACCCCTCCTTCCAAAGAGAGTCCAGCACTGCCTGCACTTTGGGCAAATGTGATTCCCAGTCTTTGCTAAAAATGACTATATCGTCCAAGTATACTGAGGCATACTTCCGGTGAGGTCGTAAAATCCTATCCATTGCTCTCTGGAAAGTGGCTGGAGCAGTTTGCAATCCAAAAGGCATCCTTTTGTACTGAAAACTCCCCTCTGGGGTAGAAAAAGCAGTTTTCTCCCTAGCAGCCTTAGTCAACGGTATTTGCCAATACCCCTTGGTAAGGTCTAACGTAGTGATATACCTGGCTGGACCTAGTCTCTCGATAAGCTCATCTACCCGGGGCATAGGGTAGGCATCAAACCGGGAAACTTCATTAAGTTTCCGGAAATCATTGCAGAATCGCAGAGTCCCGTTGGGCTTCGGTACCAACACAATCGGGCTCGACCACTCACTCTGCGATTCCTCAATAATCCCCAGGTCTAACATCTTTTTTACTTCCTCTGAAACGGCCTTCCTTTGAGCCTCTGGAATGCGGTAGGGCCGGACAAAAACTTTGACTCCTGGTTCTGTGACAATATCATGCTCTACGACACTAGTGAGCCCGGGCAAGTCTGAAAATTTTTCTTTATTTCTCTGTAAGAACTCCTTTGCCTGCTGACTTTGGGTTTTAGACAGGGTATTTGCTATTTGGACACTCTCCACCCCAACCCGAGGCTCAAGTTTTGTACTAGCCAGGGAGGTCGCTGGTTCCCTGTCTGTCCAGGGCTTTAACAAGTTTACATGATATATCTGGAAGGGTTTCCTCTTGCCTGGTTGGTGGACTCTATAATTTACCTCTCCCATTTTTTCTACAACCTCGAAAGGGCCTTGCCATCTGGCCAAGAATTTACTTTCCACAGTGGGAATCAACACTGCTACTCGATCCCCCACTTGAAAGTTCCTAATTTTGGCTGCCCTATTATAGACCCGTCGTTGAGCCTCCTGGGCTTTTTGTAAGTGTTCCTTAACTAGCGGCATCACAGTTCGGATCCTCTCCTGCATTTGAGAGACATATTCAAGAACACTTTTATGCTGGATTGGTTCACTTTCCCATTCTTCTTTAACAAAGTCCAGTAGTCCGCGAGGTCTCCACCCATATACCAACTCAAAGGGCGAAAACCCAGTGGAGGCCTGGGGCACTTCTCGGATAGCGAACAGGAGAGCTGGTAACAGGCAGTCCCAGTCTTTCCCATCCCTTTGTACCACTCTCTTGAGCATAGACTTAAGGGTCTTATTAAAACGTTCTACCAATCCATCTGTTTGGGGATGGTAGACCGATGTGCGCAGCTGTTTAATCCGGAACAGTTTGCATACATCAGCCATAACCTTCGACATAAACGGGGTGCCCTGGTCTGTGAGTATTTCCTTGGGAAAACCTGTCCGTGTAAACAACTGGAATAACTCTCGTGCAATAGCCTTAGAGGAGGTATTCCGCAGGGGTAGCGCCTCAGGATATCGAGTGGCATAGTCAAGGATCACTAGTATGTAAGAATGACCTCGAGCCGACTTTACCAAGGGACCCACTATATCCATGGCTATCCTCTCGAATGGGACCTCAATTATGGGTAGAGGGACCAACGGGCTCCGGAAATGGGTCGCCGGAGCGGTCAACTGACAGGTGGGACAAGAGGTACAGTATCTCCTTACCTCTGCTTTCAAGCCTGGCCAGTAAAACCGGTCGGCGATCCGTGCCTCCGTCTTTTCAACTCCCAGGTGTCCCCCTAACACATCATCATGGGCCAGGTCCAGGACCTTGCGTCTATATTGTTGGGGTACCAATAATTGTTCTACCACATTTTCTCTCACTTTAGTAACCCGATAAAGCAATTCATTACGTATTGAAAAATGGGGCCACCGCTCATTAGCACTTGGCTCTTGGGGCTCCCCATTTATTACTACAACCTGTTCCCGTGCCCTGGCCAAAGTGGGGTCCTGCATCTGGGCAGTACCAAATGCCCCCTGGGGAACACCCAAATCTGGCAAGTCAGGGGTAGAGGCCATTTCCTCATCATCTTCCCCCAGCATTACCTGAAGCGGGGAAGGTTCCCCCCCCTCAGTGTTCAGGTAGGTCTGAGAACCCCACATATTGACATCTTTAACAGAATCAGCACTATTTTCATCATTATTAACCAAAGTCTTGGCGTTTTTATCAACTGAGTCCATATTATGAACATGTGGCATCTCAGGGTTATTACCCTCTACAACAGGAACAGAGGGACTAGTTTCTTCCCAGTCTCTGGACCTTTCAGATAGTTCTCCTTGTCTCCAAAGTTTTGCAAATAATGGACAGTCTCGTCCTAAGATAACGTCATGTACCAAGTTCTTTACCACCCCCACCTCTTGAGTACCAGTGCCACATGCTGTGGAGATGGACACCGAGATGAGAGGGTACTCTCTAGTGTCCCCATGAATGCACACAACCCGCAAAATTTTGCTTACCGGACCGATCTTCCCAATTACTCTAGGGTGAACCAGGGTTACCATGCTTCCAGAGTCCAGCAAGGCCCATGCAGGGTGGTGGTTCACTTGGACTTCACACTCAAAATTCCTCTCTCCAAGGTCAAGATGTGTTGTACACGATTTATGGGCATAAAAAGACCCCCTCCGAAGAACCCCGCATTCCATGGGTTCTTCCTGCAATGGGCAGTGGGCCCGGGTATGGCCCCAGGCATGACATCGCCAACATTGTACATCCCCTCCTCTCCGATCAGGAACAGGTCGCTGAGGGGGTAACGGGTGTGACTCTTGGCCTTCCGGGGTGTTGGTTCCAGGGCTCCTGGGGACATCCGTTCGAAGGGCGGCAGTTGATCGGAAGGGCCGTGGCAGACTGGGCCCTTGACGCTTGGTGGGGCCAAGCAGATCCTCCACCACCGTATATCGTTCCACCATCTCAACAAGGCCATTCGCGGTTTTGGGGTCGCCATGACTGACCCACCGTTGAAGGTCATCTGGCAGTGACCTTAAGTACCGGTCCAGCACGATCCGCTCCACAATTTGGGGGCCAGACAACACTTCGGGCTGCAGCCATTTTTTTACTAGTTGCACCAGGTCATGCATTTGAGATCGCGGTGGCCGGTTTGAACGATACTTCCATTGGTGCACTCGTTGGGCCCGAACGGCCGTAGTCACCCCCAACCGAGCCAGTATTTCTGCCTTTAGTTTTTGATAATTTTTAGCATCTTCTGGTGGTAGGTCAAAATAGGCTTTTTGAGGATCTCCGGTGAGGAAAGGAGCAATTAAGCCGGCCCACTGGTCCTGGGGCCACCCTTCTCTCTCTGCCGTCCTCTCAAATGTTGCCAGAAACGCCTCTACGTCATCACTCGGGGACAACTTCTGCAAGAAATGGCTTGCTCTTATGGTCACCTGGTTGCCAGGGGCAACGGCCACTTGTTCACGGCCCTGAGAAAGCTGCTGCACTGCTTCTTTTAAGGCCGCCATCTGATCCTGCATAACCCCTTGTTGGGTCACTTGCTGGGCTGCTAACTGGGCCACCAACAGGCGAGTATTTTCTTGCTGCAAAGCCAGTGCCTCGTTGTGCTGCGTTGCTAAGCGCTGATTAGCTTCCTCATGGCGGGTCTGCGCTTGTATATTCGCCAAGGACAGCTGTTTAATTAGCTCCTCCATGGTTTCAGCTTTCCGCAGTTGTGCAGCTTTAACCCAGGACATAAATTCACTGTACTGTCCCTTTAAATGTCAGTTCAAATCCACAAAAAAAAAAAAAATAGCAAGAAAAAATGCCTGTTACTTTGTCCTGCCCGCATTCTCCACCACTTGTAATGTTCGGGGGACCAGGTAGACCGCAGGACACAGGCTTTTCATACAACAAACGGTTTATTAACTTAAATAGCTTTACAGCAGCCAAAAACAAAAGGAAAAAGATTTGTAGTCTCACCGACTTGCAAAGTCCAGAACAGCTGTCCTTATCAGAAACAGAGCTTGGTCTTGATGGCAGGTAGCTTCTCCTGCCAGGAGCCTTCCAAACAGGACACTGCTGTCCACTTCATTTGCTGCAACCCAACCCAAAACAAACGCCAAACACCATCCACCATGTGTTCTCCACTCCTCCACACCACTCTACAACTTCCTGTCTTGCCTTTTAAAGACACTTCCTCTAACAGGTGGGTTAATCAATTTTCATTCCCTAAAGAGAGCACAACCCAAACAGAGGGGAAATATAGCGTCCTTCCAGGACCCAGCCACGGCGTCCATTACAATATATATATATATAAAAAGAAAAATACAGGAATTGAAAATCTTTCTTGAGTGTTGGAAGTGGACTTTAGACAGTTTTTTACTGAGAGTCTGGAGAAAAGTTTAGCTGTACAAACAATCTCTCCTTATCGACACTTTTTGGTCAATGACATTATAGTCTGTTCATACATTTGGGATTATTGATGTTTTTGGTGTCATATAAACCATACAGCTCATTCATTGTCTGGAGGACAGCTTGAGTCAACATTGGGGCTGACTAAAGGTATAATTTCACCCTGGGACACAATGGGTTTATTCACTTCTTTTCTTTAATTGAAAGCTTTGTAACTTGGCTTTGGACACACAAATTTCGTTCCTTGTCAGCTGGCTTTGTGTAGTGTCCATGTTCAGGGCCGTCTCTAATATAGATTGGACCCTGGGCAAAAAATTTCTGGGGGGGGGAGTCCCATGCAATTTCCCTCTCCAGCTATTCTGAGACATACAATAAATAGCAGCTAGACTTAAAATCAGTTTTCTGTATCAGATCAGGCAGCTATTGTGACAGTTACAGCATTTCATTACTGCATACTAGTTGCTAGAGGTTACAGCACACATTACGGCTCACTGATTAGTTGCTAGAGGTTACAGCACATCACCTCCTCACAGCAGGGGAGCATGCTATACATAGGAATGCCGCCTTTATTTACATATCAATGCCGCCAGCCGCAGCTATTTACTTAGTATTGTCGGCAATATTTACATACGAATGCCGGTTATTTACATGTAAACACAGGGTCTGCAGGTGAGTCATCTGCACACAACAATAGGGCAGAGCTGGGCAGTATTAGTAGCAGCACTTCACACTGAGATATCGGGACACAGCACAGGAATAAAACTTCAAGGGACAAGGGAATTTAAACCTGGATAGTTGGCAAGTATGAGGCAGCTGTTTTGGGCCCCACAGCAATGACAGGGCCCAGGGCAGCTGCCCCTTTTGCCCTGCCTTAAAGACGGCCCTGTCCATGTTCATTCAGCTACAATACAGGATCCTGCTCCTTGATTTTAGCCCAAGGATCATATAACATAGTCACTTATTTCTATTGGGAGGGGAAGCGCTCTTTTGGGAGTGCTGAGTCAGACTTTAAAGTCTAAATAAATAGTAAAATATATAATATTTTGAGGTGTCTCCGCCATGACACCGCCCACTAGATGGTCCATCAATAGTAGACCCTCCATAGAGTAGAGAGAGCAAAATGTTGGTTCTTCGGTCGTACCAACAAACATAGGAAAATGGGTGTCCAACCTGCGGCCCTCCAGCTGTTACGGACCTACAGGACCCATGAGGAATTCCAAGGCTGACAGTTTACAAGCATGACTCCCAAAGGCAGAGGCATGATGGGACTTGTAGTTCCGCAACAACTGGAGGGCCCGAGGTTGGACAACCATGAAAAGAACATCATTAGCTTAGGGCACCAAAACTCTGCGACATTGTACTCGTTCAAACGTTTGAGGATAAGAAGAGGGGGGAAAAGGACAGGAAAAGAAGAGAGGTAAAGTGATACTAAACACACGCTGTGTAATTTCCATTCTCCCTTCTATTTCTCTATGTGGGTGACGGCTCTGTATTTATTTTAATAATAAATAAAAAACATCAAAGTCCCTTTTACCTCGACTGGGAGGATGTCGGAGCAAATTCAACCTTTATAATATGTTGGATGTTAAAGTGGTTGTATAGTCAATTTTTGGACTTTAACCTACAGAAAAGCCTATAATAAGACTTACCTGTAGGTAACAAAAATCTTCCCCTCGCAATGCGCCGCTGACTGCAGCGGCGCATGCACACCGGGGACTCTCGGCTGGAAAGTCTGGCAGACGCCGGACCCTGCCAGAAAGAAATCTCCCGCGCGCAGTGACGATATTGCGGCTCCGGCCGCCCACAGCGCCGGAGCCGCGATACGCAGAGGGAACATGTCAGCTCCCTCGGCGTGGATCGGGCGAGATGTTGGGGGGCCTTCGTTCTAAGGTAAGTATTTCATAATATTTTTAAAACAATTTATTATTTTTAAAATAAGAAAAAACATTTTTTTTTAAGCGCCCCCCACCGCCCCCCCCCCCCCCCCCCCCCGTCGCCTCGAGCTCACGCAGCAAAGAAAACGCATACGGAAGTCACGCCCGCATATGTAAACGGTGTGAGGTATCGCTGCGATCATCAGAGCGAGAGCAATAATTCTAGCACTAGAGCTCCTCTATAACTCTAACCTGGTAACCGGGAAAAAAATTTTAACCGTCGCCTATTGAGATTTTTAGGTACCGTCGTTTGTCGTCATTCCACGAGTGCGCGCAATTATAAAGCGGGACATGTTCGGTATCTATTTACTCGGCGTAACATTATCTTTCACATTATGCAAAAAAATTGGGCTAATTTAACTGTTTCGTTTTTTTTCACATATTTATTCACATATTTTGTTTTTCACACTTTTCAAATATTTATTTGTATCATTTATCATTTTCCTTCCACTTCACAATTATGTGACACTTTGTGTTGGTCCATCACATAAAATCCCAATAAAATACATTTATGTTTTTGGTTGTAACAAAATGTTGTAAATTGCTCATGTGATGGAACAATAATGAGGGGCCCAACTCTTCTCCTGATCCCCTATATTGCATCCAAAATATAGGTGGTTGCGCCTTTCTTGCCACTGCCGTCATACTGCACTTTGGAGATGGAAATGCAACCTCGGCACAATTGTAGCGGAAGTCATCTGCGTTGGTTACACAGTTTTGAGGCATCTTGGCTTCTGAGGGAAAATATTACACAACTGTTCCTTGGAAATGTTAGGCGGTGACACGTTCAGAAGCCACGAGACATAACTGTAAGATGTGTAGATCTGACCAAGGCAGATTAACTTTGCAATAAAAGAACAATAAATGACAGTTGGGTAATTATCTTTATTTGTCTCAAAGTGAAGATAAATGTATAGACTTCCATGTGGTGCCATTCTCATTGTCCTTCCGTTCTTTGTTATGAAGTTACAAGACATCGTGATCATCGGTCACCTCCCTCCCTTGTAGGCAAATATAAATACTCGCCCGTGTATAAATCTTTCTTGGGAAATATCTTGAAAACTTTAGCCAACCAGCACCTTTGTCAACTGTTTTTGAATTGATCGAATCAAAATATGTAAGAATTAGCACATTTTATCTCTGAGGTCAATAATTTCCCAAAAAATTTGTGTAACACAGAGAGCGGTGCTAACAGGAAGGTGGAGGACATAGAGCAGTGATGTCGAACCTTGGCACCCCAGATGTTTTGGAACTACATTTCCCATGATGCTCATCTGCATGAGCTTCATGGGAAATGTAGTTCCAAAACATCTGGGGTGTCGAGGTTCACCATCACTGACATAGAGGGTCTTCTGGGTGGGATGACATTGGGCATCATTCAATGTGGAAGACTGAGGATATCTTGTAGGGAAAAGTAATTGCTGGGAAGACAGTGCTGGAGGGGAGGTGAGTGTTGCAACCCAGCTTGGGGACTATTTAAAAAAAATCCAGAATTGGGTGGACATCACTGTAGGTAAGGCTATTTGGGACCTACAGTGGAAACCAGGCATGTACTGTCCATCGGGACTATCAGGAGTTTCCCGATGGGCTGATGGCTCAGTGGGCCACTCTGATGTAAGGGGCTGGTGATGGGACATTCTGATGTAAGGGGCTGCTGATGGGACACTCTGATGTAAGGGGGCTGGTAATGGGACACTCTGATGTAAGGGGGTTCTGATGGGACACTCTGATGTAAGGGGCTGCTGATGGGACACTCTGATGTAAGGAGGCTGGTGATGGAACACTCTGATGTAAGGGGGCTGGTGATGGGACACTCTGATGTAAGGGGGCTGATGATGGGACACTCTGATGTAAGGGGGTTGGTGATGGGACACTCTGATGTAAGGGGGCTGGTGATGGGACACTCTGATGTAAGGGGGCTGCTGATGGGACACTCTGATGTAAGGAGGCTGGTGATGGAACACTCTGATGTAAGGGGGCTGGTGATGGGACACTCTGATGTAAGGGGCTGCTGATGGGACACTCTGATGTAAGGAGGCTGGTGATGGAACACTCTGATGTAAGGGGGCTGGTGATGGGACACTCTGATGTAAGGGGGTGCTGATGGGACCCTCTGATGTAAGGGGGCTGGTGATGGGGACCCTCTGGTGTAAGGGGGCTGGTGAGGGGACACTCTGATGTAAGGGGGCTGGTGATGGGACACTCTGATGTAAGGGGGTGCTGATGGGACACTCTGATGTAAGGGGGTGCTGATGGGACACTCTGATGTAAGGGGGCTGCTGATGGGACACGCTGATGTAAGGGGGTTGGTGATGGGACACTCTGATGTAAGGGGGCTGGTGATGGGACACACTGATGTAAGGGGGTTGGTGATGGGACACTCTGATGTAAGGGGGTTGGTGATGGGACACTCTGATGTAAGGGGGCTGGTGATGGGACACTCTGATGTAAAGGGGGTGGTGATGGGACACTCTGATGTAAGGGGGCTGGTGATGGGACACTCTGATGTAGGGGGGCTGGTGATAGGACCCTCTGATGTAAGGGGGCTGGTGATGGGACACTCTGATGTAAGGGGGCTGGTGATGGGACATTCTGATTTAAGGGGTGCTGGTGATGGGACACTCTGATGTAAGGGGGTGCTGATGGGACACTCAAAATGTAAGTGGGCCGGTCTGGATTAAGTCCAGGGCCAAATTTCAGCCCTGGTGGAAACTGTTACAAGGAAGAGCCTAGTTGGGTCACCGTGTTCTTATCACCATGATGTTCTCTGTATCAGCGCTTGGATACAAACACATCCTCTATTACCATAACCCTTGTACTTTCATGTTTTAATTGCCTCTATAAAGAGGATATGGTCATATTGTATACTGATAGGACATGATCTTCTCAACCTGATGGTCTCTTTGGGGTTTTGTAACAGAGCCAAAGCTGTATCCTTCGACCGCTCAGACGCCATGTGAACACAACGTGATACATTGTTATGACTTAGATACGGCATCCATTTATTATGACATTTGTGTTATAGAAATGAAGACTCCATAGATGCACTTTTATTACACCCAATCAGTAGATAAGGCATGGAATGGTGCCCATAAACTGCATTCTTCACTTAGGTAAACTTTTAGGTTTCTGGATTTCTACCTGAATGGCACTGAAACTTTGATCTGCTCTTCATCCGAGTCATATAAGTATAACTGACAATTCTAACGACTGTCTTATTTGGCAGGAGCCAAAACAACATTTTATATCACCTTATCTTTGGTGAACATCAAGGTCATTGATGGGGAAAAAATAGGTAGAAGGTATGAAGGATACAATAGAAGAGGGTTGGGACTTTAAATGAAGCACCCTAAGGTGCCTCCATCCCGGTAATGAATAAAAAAGGAGAAGGGAATTGGGACTTTGAATGAAGCAATTAAATAGTGGAGGTGAGTTACAATATAATGTATTTTATTTATAAATACTCTCAAAGCATTAAATCATTGTTCATATCATATATATACACATGTAGTGTGCACAAAAACTGAACATAGTAAACAAAATACATACATACAACACATGATCAGAGTAATAAATGTACAGATTGATACAAAAGGGCATGTATATGCCAATAGCACCATGCCCAATGCTGGCCTGTACACCTACATGGTATATGTACATCTGTCAAAAAATATAGAAACATCATAAAGTCTAGTAGTAATAAATAAATATCAGTTCGTATGAGGTGTAACTGCAGCATCAAGTAAAGCTCTACGCGTTTCATGGGTATTCCCAATCGCCAGGAGCAGATGCGGCAGACATTCCTATGGAATATATATAAAAAGGGATATAAAGAACTGAATTCTAAGTAAAAAATACTCAAAATAATTATACAAGTATAAATGGTTGACCAGCAACACTCACCAAACCTGTCCACAACCGCAGCTAGGAGTGGCCAGCCAAGGGTCAGGCGAGAATACAAACCCCACCACGGGAGCTGAGGCGGCATAGAAACAAGAATGCAGCATAGGATGGTATCAGGGCATGAGCAGTATGAATAGAATCTCCATGTGGCAAAGAATTGTGTCTACTGCGTGGAGCGAGGATATCTAAAAACAAAATGTTTGAGGGATATGTGTAATTGTAACGGTGACATGTTCTAAATAATGATTTTGTACGAGTGAAAGTGTCAGATTATGAACGTGTGAAAATGTGAAAGAAGCCACAAGGGGTTAGGACAATATAAGAAAAGTGCGAGAGAAATGTGAGAGTATCAGTGTAAAAAAGTGATGGACAAGTATGTGAATCAAACAAGCAAGAAAAAAACGAAAAATCTAAAAAATCCAAAACAGGTGGGAAGGTGATGAGGAGTAAAACTTAAAAGTGAATAAAAGAAAGGGGGAGGCAAGAAAAAGTGAATCTAGTCCAAAAGAAAAGCTGACCCTAATGCTGCATAGAAGCACCACCAGCAACCAACGTAGCCGGTGTGCAGTCCCCCAGCGGCAGACCAGTCAAATGAACAGCCCACTGCACTGGGGGATGTGAATATATGCCGCCAACGCCACATCAGTGGACCAATGGGGGAGAACCAACCGCACCTGAACCAAGTAACCACTCAGTGACAGGCGCGCAAGCTCCCCATACCGGAGCACAGGATGTCGGAGGCAGGCGTCGGCGCAATGGCGCCAAAACTGACGTCATGCGCACGGTGCACCCGCCGTCATGCCCACAGCATGACAGACGTGGCGCCGATGCGCGGAGGGGCAACCGCCCACCCCTCCCAAACGTAATACGTGTAAGGGGAGGAGAGGGAGGGTCCGCTGAGCGCATCGCAGCTCCCGCGGTGAGGAAGGACCATAGCCACACCCCCACGCCAACCAATCCCCACATAGCGGATAGCTAACAAGGCCAAGGCGGTGTATTGGGCATCTGAATAGAGACACTTCATGTGGGTACTTTAAACCAGCATAAGGAATGTTGCATGTAAATAATGCCATGTACAGTAATAACAGTATAGATGGTCAATGAAAAATAATAGTAATAATTTTAATACTTTTAATATGTAAAACCTTAACAGAAGGTACCCTATAAATGAGGGCAACCTCACACAGGGATGGCAGGGGAACACTGCCAGTCCCAAATATTCAATTGCTTCCATCCCGGTATTTGAGTACAATAGAAGAGGGTTGGGACTTTAAATGAAGCACCCTAAGGTGCCTCCATCCCGGTAATGAATAAAAAAGGAGAAGGGAATTGGGACTTTGAATGAAGCAATTAAATAGTGGAGGTATGAAGGATAATTATATCTTGAAAAGGGGGATGGACTGAGTCGGATGTTTTACTCAGCAGTTCGCCATTCAACAAAGTGACAACTTCTTTACAAATCCCCCCCCCAAACCCACTTGTACTTACCTTGCCAGTACTCCCCTGCCACTCCATCCGGTTGGCTGGTGTCACATCCTCAGTCATACGCATTGGACAGTGCTCAGGCTTAGTGATTGGCTACTATACCCCAACAATGTCACATAGGAGAAGGTTAAAGGAATTGTAAACCCCCACGGTTTTTCACCCTTATGCATTCTATGCATTGAGATGAAAAACCTTCTGTGCTGCAGCTGCCCCCCATGTGCCCCCTTTTTACTTACCTGAACCGGATCTTTCCAGCAATGAGAACAAGCTGGCAGCTGTCTGGGGTACTGATTTGACAGATTGATAGCAGTGGGAGCCATTAGCTCCCGCTGCTGTCAATCAAATCCAGTGACGCGGAAGCTGGGGGGGGGGGTGGCGGGGGCCAAGTCCTGCTGTCTGTGTCAATTGACACAGCAGCAAGACCCTGGAGCGCACCCGCAGGAGTGACCCCAATGGAAACCGGCTCTCCGTAGGGGCACCCAATGAGGAGGAGGAGCCAGGAGCACCGCCGAGGGAAACCCCAGAAAAGGAGGATCTGGGCTGCTCTGTGCAAAACCCTTGCACAGAGGAGGTAAGCATCACGTTTGTTATTTATTTTTTTTAAAAATTAAAAACCTTTACAATCACTTTAAGGAGTGGTGGTGGAGCACTGGAAAGGTGAGTACCAGTGGGTCAGGAAGGGACGGGGGTGGGGGGAGGGGGGGGCAAAGAACTTGTCATTTTTCTCTGAATTTGAGGGTGATAACAGAATTTATTTACTAATGGCAAATAGGTTGTTCACTTTGCAGGGAAATTTTCACTTAGCTTAGTAAATGAGGTGAAGCTCTGCTGACTTCTATTTGCCAATCACGTGCAAGCAAACTGATGTGTTTTTTTTTTTAAAACTTTCCTTGCATGTGATTCAGTCATTTTTGCCCATTTACAATTTTATCACATTTACTAAGCTAAGGGAAGATTGCCATTGCAAAGGAAATTGCCTATTTACTTTAGTAAATCATTGTGTCAATCAATCAATATGTCAAAAACAATTCGATTCGCAACTCTGTCTCTCCCAAAACATGGGGCGGGGCGGGGCGGGAGTCCCGGACATTGCCTTATTCTATAAAGCTGCAGTATTCACGTGAATCCCGGGCTGGTTCCATCACCAGTCCTCTAAGTTATGGGTCCGGTTGGATGACCACTTGAACTTCTTTTTATTTTTTTTATTTTTTTGCTATAAACATTTTTTATTAAAGAGAAAGAGAATTACAAAATCAAAAGATTTGCAAAAATAATAACATACAAAATATAGATGACAATTACAAGTACCACGGGTCCACCAGTGCACCAAAATATTGACCTAATGTCAAACACAGATTGGATAACAAGAAATATTAAAAGATATAAACTCTTAGCAAAGAATTTTGCATATAAAATAGAAAAACAAAACAGTGGAATAAAATAAAATCAAACAGTAAGGCCACGTACACACGGGCGGACTGTATGCCCAACTAAGTTCGTCAGACAATCCGACAGACAGTCCGTCCAACTTTTGAATGAACGGACTTGACCACACACGATGAACAAACAGTCCGCCGAAAGCTTGCGCGATGACGTGTACAGCACGTACGACGGGACTAGAAATAGGACATCCAATACACTGCAATGCAACCTTCCGCCGTGTAAATCCTTTCTGAGCATGCGCCATACTTAGTCCGTCCAACTAGCCTACTCACGAGCGGATTGTCCGCTGAAACCAAAGTTTGGACGGACAAAATTACGGAAATTCCGAAAGACTTAGTCCGCCAGACTGTCCGCTGAAAAAGTCCGCTGAAGCCCACACACGAGCGGATTGTCCGCTGAAACACGTTTCAGCGGACTAAGTTGGGCAGACAATCCGCCCGTGTGTACGCGGCCTAAGAGAAAAGAATCGGTGAGGAATCTTGGTGAGAGTGTCTAAGGACAGAATGGTCTGGTAGAGCCGCTGCAGGAATGGATGGAACATAGAACAATCAATCGAGGGAGTATTCGATCAACGACTTAACCATCAGCATTTGGAAAGTCACAGTCAAACCCTATGGATCGTCGCGCTCTTCCTTGGACCTTACTAATTAACCGGTTTCACTTTTGGGATCATAGAAACTCTGCTCTTCACTCCTCCTCTTTTACGGCCCTATGACTCCTTTTCTTGGGACCCCGGCTTTGCCACCCGCTTTTTACACACCGACAGGGCCGGTGCTACCACTAGGCAAACTAGGCGGCCGCCTAGGGTGCCCTGCTGCCTAGGGCGCCCAGTCACTGGTGTTCCTACTCTCTTCTCTCTGCAGCAAGCAATTAAGTCTCAGCATCAGCAGGCAGCCGCCATTCCGTTCACACATAGTGTCAGAGGCGCAGAAGTGGTGGAGGACTGTGTCTGTGTCCTGACTCCCGCAGCAAGCAAACATTCATTGAATGGCACTGGTAGGCTGCATTGAAGGGTGCTGGTAGGCTGCATTTGATGGGTGTTGGTGAGCAGGCATGTACTGGCCATCGGGACTACCGGGAGACACTCTGATTTAAGGGGGCTGGTGATGGGACACTGATGTAAGGGGGCTGGTGATGGGACACTCTGATGTAAGGGGGCTGGTGATGGGACAGTCTGATGTAAGGGGGCTGGTGATGGGACACTCTGATGTAAGGGGGCTGGTGATGGGACAGTCTGATGTAAGGGGGCTGGTGATGGGACACTCTGATGTAAGGGGGCTGGTGATGGGACAGTCTGATGTAAGGGGGCTGGTGATGGGACACTCTGATGTAAGGGGGGCTGGTGATGGGACAGTCTGATGTAAGGGGGCTGGTGATGGGACACTCTGATGTAAGGGGGCTGGTGATGGGACAGTCTGATGTAAGGGGGCTGGTGATGGGACACTCTGATGTAAGGGGGCTGGTGATGGGACACTCTGATGTAAGGGGGCTGGTAATGGGACACTCTGTTGTAAGGGGGCTGGTGATGGGACACTCTGATGTAAGGGGGCTGGTGATGGGACACTCTGATGTAAGGGGGCTGGTGATGGGACACTCTGATGTAAGGGGGCTGGTAATGGGACACTCTGTTGTAAGGGGGCTGGTGATGGGACACTCTGATGTAAGGGGGTGCTGATGGGACACTCTGATGTAAGGGGGGCTGGTGATGGGACACTCTGATGTAAGGGGGCTGGTGATGGGACACTCTGATGTAAGGGGGCTGGTGATGGGACAGTCTGATGTAAGGGGGCTGGTGATGGGACACTCTGATGTAAGGGGGCTGGTGATGGGACACTCTGATGTAAGGGGGCTGGTGATGGGACACTCTGATGTAAGGGGGCTGGTGATGGGACACTCTGATGTAAGGGGGCTGGTGATGGGACACTCTGATGTAAGGGGGCTGGTGATGGGACACTCTGATGTAAGGGGGCTGGTAATGGGACACTCTGTTGTAAGGGGGCTGGTGATGGGACACTCTGATGTAAGGGGGCTGGTGATGGGACACTCTGATGTAAGGGGGCTGGTGATGGGACACTCTGATGTAAGGGGGCTGGTAATGGGACACTCTGATGTAAGGGGGCTGGTAATGGGACACTCTGATGTAAGGGGGCTGGTGATGGGACACTCTGTTGTAAGGGGGCTGGTGATGGGACACTCTGATGTAAGGGGGCTGGTGATGGGACACTCTGATGTAAGGGGGCTGGTGATGGGACACTCTGATTTAAGGGGGCTGGTGATGGGACACTCTGATGTAAGTGGGCCGATCTAGATGAAGTCCAGGGCCAAATTTCTGTCCCAGTCCAGCCCTGTTGGTGAGGCTACATTTGATGGGTGCTGGTGGGGGCTGCATTTGATGGGCGCAGGTAAGGCTACATTTGATGGGCGCAGGTAAGGCTACATTTGATGGGCGCTGGTGAGGCTACATTTGATGGGCGCTGGTGAAGCTGCATTTGATGGGCGCTGGTGAGGCTGCATTTGATGGGCACTGGTGAGGCTGCATTTGATCGGGGCTTTATTAAAAAGTTGGGATTTACATGGGCAGGGAAAAGGGGTGGAGACAGCCAAGAGGGGGGCGGACAAAATTAGGTTTCGCCTAGGTTGTCAAAAATTCTTGCACCAGCCCTGCACACCGAGGTCCCGGAGTTGGAACCAACAAGAACATAGTAGACTTGCTCAGATTCTTCAGGCAGACACTTCTTTAATGATGACCCGTGCCTCTGTGCCACCGGTAGGTAGTTTACTCCAATGGCTACAGCGTTGGCAGGCCCTATCATGTATACGTTCTTCCCCTTCCCTTTCAGAGCTGCAAGCTAGCTGAATTTTAATCTCTGCTTTTGCAGGAGGGCCCCCAGTTACATATAGTCCCCCAACTATACTCAGTGCTTCTGTCGGGGTCATTTCCATATCTACCCCCTTATACCCGAGTCTGGGAAGCTGAGCTTTATTATTCTATCCCCTTTCTGGTTGGCTGAAATGTTTCACCTTTACCCATAAACTTTCCTTAGCTACCAAGCACCAAGGAACGGGAGTCAAAGTGACCTCCAGATGGTATAGGGCAGTGATGGCGAACCTTGGCACCCCAGATGTTTTGGAACTGCATTTCCCATGTGTCAGGAACCATAAAACAGACAGAAACAGAAGTACAATCAAATCACACTTGCTTATTAATAAAAATAAAAAGGTAAATAGGAAAAAGCGTAGTCAAGCATAGCCAGAGTCCAGTAGCCAGATCGGGTAATTAGCCAGTCCAGACGACAGGGATGCAAGCAGGATAGAAGCCAGGAGGGATGTAGCAAGCCAGTCTTGAGACAACAGCAGGAGATGGTTCCTAGTGATGTGACCAAACGTGAAGGCAATGGAGAAACGAGCTGGAAGACTTTAAATAGGCAGGCCAGACGAGCATCATCTGGAACAGCTGGTAACTGTGGAGAGAGAAGAGAGCTGGCAATTAGCTGACAGCTGAGGGGCCAGCCCAGAGGAGGAAGGGCTAAGCCAGCCCTGACACCATGATGCTCAACTACACTGCAGAGTGCATGAGCATCATGGGAAATGTAGTTCATAAACATCTGGTGTGCCGAGGTTTGCCATCACTGGTATAGCTGCCCCTCTGTTTTGCACCATTTTAATCATTCCACACCCGATATTTGCTGGCGCTGTGGTTCCTCCAAGGGTACTATGATCCACATAGGGTGGCAGTGCCACCCTATCAGATCCTTCTGGCAGCATATCTTTGACCTTTATTGCAAAGTGATGGCAACCTTCGTACATCCCTCACCAGAACTAGCTCTCCTGTCAATACTTCCTGGATCCTTCAAATACATTAAAAAAGATGTCCTTCGCCATTTCTTAAGCCCCATACACACTATCAGATTTTCTGCTGACTTTTGTCTTCAGGTTTACCAAAACTATGTAGTGGAAGGGCCTGCTTAATTGCATACAAATTGAAACTCCTAAGGTTGGACCTCATATTATATGGTTTTGGTAAATCTGAAGGAAAAACTCAGCAGAAAAACTGATGGTGTGTATGGGGCCTTACCCACACCTAGAATGGTCATACCTCACCACTGGAAGATAACCAACATACCTTCTCTTGGGGAGTGGTCCATGGAACTTGACTCAATCAGAGTCCTTGAACGGCTGTTGGCACAGGAGGCAAATAGAGAAGAACGGTTCTCGGTAACCTGGACCTCGTGTTCCGCTACTCATCTGGATTTCTCACTTGGGTCTCAGGTGATCCCATATATACCTCTTCTGGATCTTGATGGAGTATACAGAACCTCTCTCTCTCTCTCTCTCTCTCTCTCTCTCTCTCTATCTCTCTCTCTCTCTCTCTCTGGATTCTTGATTCCACTTTGTATTATTGTTCTTCCTGCTGTTCTTTTTTCTGACTCCTTATTTTTGTCATAAGAAAAAGTGTAAAAAATGTGCTCTACACCTTAGTGCTCCCTACAACATATCTCTGATTATTATTATTATTATTATACAGAATTTATATTGCGCCAACAGTTTACAAAGGACTTTACAATATAAAAGAGAGATAAAACAGTTAAAATGCAATAAAATACAAGAGGATTAAGAGGGAGCTGCTCAGAAGAGCTTACAATCTAATAGGGTGGGGCAGGTGGTACAAAAGGTTGTCACTGTGTGGAATGAGCTGATGGAAGGGGTAGAAGATAAGTTGGAGGTGTGATCGGCTTCCCTGCAGAGATGAGTTTTCAGGGATTGCCTGGAGGTAGCGAGAGTAGGAGATAGCCGGACCGGTGGAGGTAGCGAGTTTCAGAGGATGGGAGAGGCTCTGGAGAAATCCTGAAGATGAGCATAGAAGGAGGAGGAGACGAGAGAGCTTGAGAATAGGAGGTCTTGAGAAGAACGGAGATGACAGTTTGGGTGATATTTGGGGACAGGATTGGTGATGGAGCTCGGGGCAGAGTTGTGAATGGCTTTGTATGTTGTGGTTAGTATTTTGAATTTAATTTGCTGGGTGATTGGGAGCCAATGTAGGGATTGGATGTTCTTCATCTTTACTATGTGTTCTAATGTATCCAGATATCATCCTAATCAATACCACCATAACTAATGACTGTTACATTTCGCTCCCATATTCATGTGTTGATGAATAATGTTATTCTTTTGAAGCTTATTGATCGTTATACTTGCTCCTCTTATAACCCCCTGCACGTATCTGTATTGGTTTATTGTTTGTTATCGTATTTTGTGATACAATAAACTGAGATTGAACTAAAAAAATAAACAATGTTGTTATCTTGCTTGTCATTGATCCTATAGAAAAACCCTCCAGATGTTCCATGGTATTCTTGGAACAAAGTTCTGGGAACAAAGACAACCAATATTAATTTTTCTGTTAAACATTCACATCATTTGGGTTTGGACAAAAAAAAAAAAAGTTTCATTCCAACTGTGAGTCCTGATGGAGAAAGCATAATGTTTGGGGCTTCCTTTACTGCCTGGATGATTGCAATCAATCACGGAGAGACCAATGAATTCCAAGCAGAATCGGGAACATCTGCACCAGAATATCAAGGCATCCATCTTTCATTGTAAACTCGTAGAAACATTTACAATCATTTGATATAAATGTATTCATAGTTACATAATATATTTATGGAATATTCCTTCATTTGGAACAGAAATGTGACCTCGATCTCAATAAAAATCATGCAGTTAAGCAACAAATAAACAATTAAGCACAAAATAAACTGCATGGGCAAAGTACAGGCCGGCTGTAATAACTAGAGAGTAACCGCAGAAGATGAGTTGGTAGTTGCTGAATACAACATGCAGAAATACCTTGTGCAGCAGGTCCGGGCCCAAACAATTGCTAAAGCTGGAGGTTGTATATTAATACAAAGTATATATAGATATTGTATAGCTCGCCCTACATAGACACCCCGATTGTCTCCTATTACATTCAGCAGAAGGAGGCGATGACAGGCTAAAACAGGCATTGTGAATTGTGAATTCATTTTTTAAAGAAAAGAAGGTTCAAAGAAAGTCTGTTTGTTTTTCTGACTATTAGTGGGGTCCAGCCGACGTTCTTTTCCAACCTCAGTGATGAGAAAATTCCAAGTAGCAGAATGGAAAATTTTTCTCGAACCAACATATTTCTACCAGTGCATGTGTGGTGTGTGGTGTGTGTGGTGTGTGTGTTGTGTGTGGTGTGTGTGTTGTGTGTGGTGTGTGTGTTGTGTGGTGTGTGTGGTGTGTGGTGTGTGGTGTGTGTGGTGTGTGGTGTGTGGTGTGTGTTGTGTGTTGTGTGTGTTGTGTGTGTGTGGTGTGTGGTGTGGTGTGTGTGTTGTGTGGTGTGTGTGGTGTGTGTGTTGTGTGTGTGTTGTGTGTGTTGTGTGGTGTGTGTGGTGTGTGTTGTGTGTGTGGTGTGTGGTGTGTGTGTTGTGTGTGGTGTGTGTGTGGTGTGTGTGGTGTGTGTGTTGTGTGGTGTGTGTTGTGTGGTGTGTGTTGTGTGTGGTGTGTGTGGTGTGTGTGTTGTGTGGTGTGTGTGTTGTGTGGTGTGTGTTGTGTGGTGTATGTGGTGTGTGTGTGTTGTGTGGTGTGTGGTGTGTGTGTGGTGTGTGTGTTGTGTGGTGTGTGTGTTGTGTGGTGTGTGTTGTGTGTGGTGTGTGTGGTGTGTGGTGTGTGTGTTGTGTGTGTTGTGTGGTGTGTGTGTTGTGTGGTGTGTGTTGTGTGTGTTGTGTGTGGTGTGTGTGGTGTGTGGTGTGTGTGTTGTGTGGTGTATGTGGTGTGTGTGTTGTGTGGTGTGTGTGTTGTGTGTGGTGTGTGGTGTGGTGTGTGGTGTGTGTGGTGTGGTGTGTTGTGTGTGGTGTGTGTGTGTGTTGTGTGGTGTATGTGGTGTGTGTGTTGTGTGGTGTGTGGTGTGTGTTGTGTGGTGTGTGGTGTGTGTGTTGTGTGGTGTGTGTTGTGTGGTGTATGTGGTGTGTGTGTTGTGTGGTGTGTGGTGTGTGTGTGGTGTGTGTGTTGTGTGTTGTGTGTGTTGTGTGGTGTGTGTTGTGTGTGTGTTGTGTGGTGTGTGTTGTGTGGTGTATGTGGTGTGTGTGTTGTGTGGTGTGTGTTGTGTGGTGTGTGGTGTGTGTTGTGTGGTGTGTGTGTTGTGTGGTGTGTGTGGTGTGTGTGGTGTGGTGTGTGTGTTGTGTGTGTTGTGTGGTGTGTGTGTTGTGTGTGTTGTGTGGTGTGTGTGGTGTGTGTGGTGTGTGTGTTGTGTGTGTTGTGTGGTGTGTGTTGTGTGGTGTGTGTGGTGTGTTGTGTGGTGTGTGGTGTGTGTTGTGTGGTGTGTGTGTTGTGTGGTGTGTGTGGTGTGTGGTGTGTGGTGTGTGTTGTGTGGTGTGTGTGTTGTGTGGTGTGTGGTGTGTGTTGTGTGTGTGGTGTGTTGTGTGGTGTGTGGTGTGTGGTGTGTGTTGTGTGGTGTGTGTGTTGTGTGTTGTGTGGTGTGTGGTGTGTGTTGTGTGGTGTGTGGTGTGTGTTGTGTGTTGTGTGGTGTGTGGTGTGTGTTGTGTGGTGTGTGTTGTGTGGTGTGTGGTGTGTGGTGTGTGGTGTGTGTGTTGTGTGTTGTGTGTGTGGTGTGTTGTGTGGTGTGTGGTGTGTGTTGTGTGGTGTGTGTGTGGTGTGTTGTGTGGTGTGTGGTGTGTGTTGTGTGGTGTGTGTGTTGTGTGGTGTGTGGTGTGTGGTGTGTGTTGTGTGTGTTGTGTGGTGTGTGGTGTGTGTTGTGTGGTGTGTGTTGTGTGGTGTGTGGTGTGTGTGTTGTGTGTTGTGTGGTGTGTGGTGTGTGGTGTGTGTTGTGTGTTGTGTGTGTGGTGTGTTGTGTGGTGTGTGGTGTGTGTTGTGTGGTGTGTGTTGTGTGGTGTGTGGTGTGTGGTGTGTGTGTGGTGTGTTGTGTGGTGTGTGGTGTGTGTTGTGTGTTGTGTGTGTGGTGTGTTGTGTGGTGTGTGGTGTGTGTTGTGTGGTGTGTTGTGTGGTGTGGTGTGTGGTGTGTGGTGTGTGTTGTGTGGTGTGTGTGTTGTGTGGTGTGTGGTGTGTGTTGTGTGGTGTGTGGTGTGTGTTGTGTGGTGTGTGGTGTGTGTTGTGTGGTGTGTGTTGTGTGGTGTGTGGTGTGTGGTGTGTGTGTTGTGTGTTGTGTGTGTGGTGTGTTGTGTGGTGTGTGGTGTGTGGTGTGTGGTGTGTGTTGTGTGTTGTGTGTGTGGTGTGTTGTGTGTGTGGTGTGTGTGGTGTGTGGTGTATGTGGTGTGTGGTGTGTGGTGTGTGTGTGTGGTGTGTGGTGTGTGGTGTGTTGTGTGTGTGGTGTGTTGTGTGGTGTGTGGTGTGTGGTGTGTGGTGTGTGTGGTGTGGTGTGTGTGGTGTGTGTTGTGTGGTGTGTGTGGTGTGTGGTGTGTGGTGTGTGTGTTGTGTGTGTTGTGTGGTGTGTGTGGTGTATGTGGTGTGTGTGGTGTGTGTTGTGTGGTGTGTGTTGTGTGGTGTGTGTTGTGTGGTGTATGTGGTGTGTTGTGTGGTGTGTGTTGTGTGGTGTGTGTGTTGTGTGGTGTGTGTGTTGTGTGGTGTGTGTTGTGTGGTGTGTGTTGTGTGGTGTGTGTGGTGTATGTGGTGTGTGTGGTGTGTGTTGTGTGGTGTGTGTTGTGTGGTGTGTGTGGTGTGTTGTGTGGTGTGTGGTGTGTGGTGTGTGGTGTGTGTTGTGTGGTGTGTGTTTTTTTTTTCCCAATTATTCCAAAATCAAATGTTAAAAGAATTTTTGTAAACATTTCCTGAGTGCTTTTTGTTGGAAGTTCTTTCCATCTATGGATTGAGTTGCGGCTCTGATTGTGATGAATAGAAAAAGAACTTTCAAGCCTTTTTTTTTTTCGATAATCTTTCTTTTTTATTTTATTTTTTATTCTTTGTACAATTTTTACTTTGATTTGCCTCAACCTGTAATAGTTTTATTATACGGTTTGTACCCTTCATCTTATGATTGGGTTTGCACCGCCTTTGTTTTTTTGACCTTTGTTATCTACGTCGGGTTGAATAGAATATCATCAGATTAAAGAATTTTCTACCAGCACCATTGTTTCCGGAGGTGAGTGAAGGAAACTTGACTGATCTCAAATCCATTGTTTTTAAATAAAGTCCCATATTAAGCGAGATGCACAATGATGGCCAACAGCTGCCAGGACTCTGATTTTACATAATATATATATATATGTACTGTAAGCTTTATATAAGTGTATTCTGCCCCGGCATGAAAGTAAAAACCCTTCAGCCTTTAGGCTGGGTTCACACCGCTGCGGGGGGGAGATCCGGATGTGATTCGCACCGCACTGCAGTGCAAATCACATCCGATCTCCGTAGCGATGCGAGTTCAGCCATACAGATAGTAAACAGATAGGATGGCTGAATTCGCATCGCTCCCGCAGCAAACTCGCACGGGACCCTTTTTTTGGTCCGCAGCAGAATCGGATCGCATGGGTGTTCACACCATGCGATCCGATTCCTGTGCGAGTGTGCAGATCGCACTGCGATATGCGGACGGATCTGGGGGTGTCATTAACATATCATTGACACTCCCAGCCGTCCGCATAGGGCAGTGTGAACTGCCGGCGGGAGTCATGCGATGCGGGAAAACGCCGCGGATTCGCGGCGGTCCCGCATCGCTATAGTGTGCACCCGCAGCGTTTTCCCGCATCGCATGACACCCACCGGCAGTTCACACTGCCCTATGCGGACTGCTGGGAGTGTCAATGATATGTTAATGACACCCCCAGATCCGTCAGCACATCGCAGTGCGATCTGCACACTCGCACAGGAATCGGATCACATGGTGTGAACACCCATGCGATACGATTCTGCTGCGGACCAAAAAAAGGGTACCGTGCGAGTTTGCGGCGGGAGCGATGCGAATTCAGCCATACTATCTGTATACTATCTGTATACTATCTGTATGGCTGAACTCGCATCGCTACAGAGATCGGATGTGATTTGCACTGCAGTGCGGTGCGAATCACATTCGGATCTCCCACCCGCAGCGGTGTGAACCCAGCCTTAAGGCCCGTACACACGGTCGGACTTTTTGACAACAAACATGCAAATTAGCTGTTTTGGAGCAACATCCGACTGTGTGTACGCTCCATCGGACAAACTTTTTCTGTTTTCATCGGACTTTTGTTGGCTGTGCGAACGGACAAACTTTTTGACAACAGAAGTCCGATGGAGCAAAGTCCTACCGTGTGTACGCAAAAGCATCGGACTTTTGTACAAGGTACAAACACGCATGCTCAGAACCATTGCAAACGATCAGACTACAATACAGAAGTTGACCAAAGGTGGCGCTGGAGTCATTGAACGTCCTCTTTTGAAGCGGCGTCAGTACGTTGTGACGTCACCACGTTCGTGTTTGTTGTCAAAAAGTCCGACCGTGTGTATGCAATACAAACTTGTGGACAACACACTTTGTACAAAAGTCCACGGAAAAGTTTGTACAAGTCCGACCGTGTGTATGGGGCTTTAGAAGCACTTTAAGGTGACAGAAGGGGGTGGCGGGAGCCTTCCATATGGGGCACAGCTGGTGGGCAGATCCAGGTCTTGAGTCCCCTAAAGAGCAAATCAGGTGGAGAACCTTGAATATCAATCTAGGGTGGAGCCGTCCTTGAGGCCGGGTTCACACCGCTGCGATGCGGGAACGCCGCGAATCCGCGGCGTTTTCCCGCATCACACACCTCCCGCCGGCAGTTCACACTGCCCTATGCGGACGGCTGGGAGTGTCAATGTTATGTTAATGACACCCCCAGATCCGTCCGCATATCGCAGTGCGATCTGCCGACTCGCACAGGAATCGGATCGCATGGTGTGAACCCCCATGCGATCCGATTCTGTTGCGGACCAAAAAAAGGGTCCCGTGCGAGTTTGCTGCGGGAGCGATGCGAATTCAGCCATACTATCTGTATACTATCTGTATGGCTGAACTCTCATCGCTACGGAGATCGGATGTGATTTGCGGTGCGAATCACATCCGGATCTCCCCCCGCAGCAGTGTGAACCCAGCCTTAAATGTATTACCTGCAGACAGGTATCAGAATACAATCATTTTCCTAATAGGTGTGAAAGGAGTAACTTTCCTCTAATGGGATTCCAAGGTTGTACAGCTGTAGTCCTGTTTGAGTAATTGATCACCTGAGATGAGATAATTACAAATCTCTGAATGAGATCTTATCTCTTCATTGTTCAAGTTACTGATTAATTCTACTGTCCAGGATATATATATATAACGGCGCCGAGCTGCTCAGCAATCACCTACCAGGCGTTGGGGTAACAGAGGGACACCGGCTGAGGACGTGGAGGGCCTGGACCTGAGTCTTGGAACATTGGGAAGACTTGGAGCTCCATTAGACCGGAGATACCTGGCACCACAATCCCCCCATGGCGGTCCTCAGGATTCTGGCACTGCTGCTGTGTTGGTGTGTGGCGGGGGCGCGTTCAGACCGAGCGCAGGCGCTGAAAATAATGGACCAAGTTCCTGTCATAGATGGGTGAGTGTAAGACCGCAACTGTAACATGATAAAACCCAAAGTTTAATGGGAGATTTTTATTTATTTTTACATTTTTTTTGTTATATTCTACTTTTTTTTTTTTTTTTTTTTTTACAATTTGCCTTTTTAAAATATATATATATATGCAAATTGTAAAAAAAAAATGTAGATGTAAAGTAGAAAAAATCTAAAAAGAAAAAAGGAAAAAAAATACATACTACTCCTCTTATTTTTATTTTTTCCTTTTTCCCCATTTTTCTAATACCCAAACTTGATAGTCCAGTTTTGTTTGAGGACTTACAGACAGAGTCACCCCCACAGATTTGCCCTGAGTGTGCCGGTGTCTTGTTATATAACGTCCTCCATCGGATAGTGTCCGCTGCGTACTGTGCATGCGCAGTACACAGCAACACGGATTCCGAAAATTGCAGAGGATGAACAGCGCCTGCGCCGTGAGTCCAGGTTCTATCCCCATCATCCAAGTGGACATAGAATAGGAATAAAAAAGAGCCGAGCAAAGCTCGCCCGCGAGGGGCCCTCTAATATTCACAACCCTATCTCCGCTTGGATGGTGGGGCTACCACCTCCACTCACGGCGCAGGCGCCGTTCAGCTTCAGAGATTTTCTGAAGCTTCGTCTGCTCCGTACTGCGCATGCGCAGTACGGGGCGGACACTACTTGATGGCCGGACACTATACGGCAGAACACCGGCTCCAGAACATCAGTCCCCGCCCGCAAGGCGCTTACAATCTTAGGAAGCTCTGCTGACTTTTATCATCCAATCACAAGCAAGCAAAAACGCTGTTTCTGTTTTTTTTTTTTTTGTTTTTTTTCCTTTGCATGTGATTGAGTATTCTTTGCAAAGTGAAAATGGACCAAACTCTGGGAAAAAAAAATTCCCTTGCATAGTGCAGCTTCCCTTCTAAAGTGAACAGCCTATTTGCCTTTAATTAATCAGCCCCATAAGAGGGGCTATTAGCTATCTTTTGGAGTGTGGGAGGGAACCAGAATACCCGATGGAAGCCCACACAAGCAGAGTGAGAACATTCCGATTTCATGTAGGTGGTGTTCTGGTTGGGATTTGAACCGGGGACCCCGGTGCTGCAAGGCAGGACATCTGTCTGTACTCGTTTTTTTAGTGGTCGGTTTTGGGTCATGTTTGGGACAATGTGGTGGGTGGGCCACAGGACTACGTGTGTTCAGCCCAGTGCCAAAAACCTCATTGGAAACGTCCTTCACCCGTCCCCTGAGCTCTGCGAGTCGCACAGCTGCTTCCGGCAGTCTGTAATGTTTCCAGCGCCAAGTGGCTCAGGAATATATTATTATATGGATGGTGGCACTTTTTTTTTTCCTGGAGTTCAGCTTGAGAAAAAAATAAAAGTAAAAAAAAATATATATATATATATATATATATATACACTAATTTAGTCACCCTGGGTTGGAAACCTTTTGCATTTGTAGGAGCCGCTGGATATGACCAGGTCCTCTGTTCTTTGCCTGGACCTTCTCCAGAACCTCGGCCCCTCTGACACACCAGGCTGAGAGTACAAACCTCTATCACAGGAAATCACTGAAAGTAATACATAGTAGCCAATAGTAGTGCACATATAAAAAAAAAAAAACTGGCACCAACCCAGGTAGTAAAGGCAAACTTAAAGCAGAGTCCGACCCAAAAATGGAACTTCCGCTTTAAGGGAGGTGACCCCCTAACATGCCACATTTGTCTGTCATTTTTTTTTGGGGGGGGGCTCCAGTTCCCACTTCCTCCCGGGGCGCCGAAAGTAAGTTCACCTCCCCCCCCCCCCCCCCCCCCTGCAATCATCTGGGACATCACAGGCCCCAGAAGATTGCCCAGGCAGTCTCAGCATGCAGCGCGGCTTGTGCATGCGCAGTGAGTGTCTGGCTGTGAATCCACAGCCGGGTGCCCACAGTGACAATGTCGGTACCGCTGATCGGTGGGGGAGACAAGGGGGGCTTCATTCCTCCCGCATCGCTGGACCGCGGCACAGGTAAGTGTCCGATTGATTAAAAGTCAGCAGCTGCAGTATTTGTAGAAGTCCTTCGGGTTGCGATTTTGATGCGGAATTCACTGTAAATTTGCACCTCATCCAGTGAGAACCGAGGCTGGAAGTATTGGAAAGCAATCCTGTAACAATTTGAAATGCGAATCAAATATGACTTTATTAAAATGTAACATTTTCGATCTCAAGCAGCCGCCTCTCCCTGCCGCAGCAGTCCTTGAATTATAACTAAGGCCTCTTTCACACTGACGTCCCGTTCAGGCCCGCCTGTCAGTTTTTCAGGCGGACCTGAACGGGTGCTCCATAGAGGTCTATGGAGCGTCGGATGTCAGCGGTGACATGTCCGCTGACATCCGACCCGCTCCGATCCGAAAAAGTGTAACGGAGGAAAAAGCTATTTTTCTCAAGTCATCTTCCAGGACGGCACACCTGAGAGATGAGAGGCTCCTCCCTACAGGAAACACAATCAATCGACAGCTGTTTTAAGTCCCCACCCTTCCCCTTGATCCTCAGTTTTTGATTGTGTTTCTCCCTACACAGCGAAACTGTTTGTTTTTTTCCAAATGACCCGAAGCCTGGGGCTAGTGGTCTCCCCCTGGGAGCCGGACCACAAGCCTGGGAAGCCTCTGGGTCTGGTAGGATATTCTTGTCCTTCCTGGGGGGTTCCCCTATCTTTTCCTCAGGGCGGGCAGCAGAAATTGGAAGAGCCCCCCTGAGAGCTGAAGGACCCTGGGTACAGTGGTGTACCCAGAACTTCAGGGGCCATTATCCTGTCTCCCCCTCCTTACCTGTACAGGTGGCTGTTCAGACGGGGGTGCTGGCCATCGGTTCTTTCCAGGGGGATCTTGTCCCCGACTCCTGGGTCCCCGGTAGCTCGCGTGGGCTGCCGGAGAGGGCGTGGCAACAAGCACCCGCGTCATTTTCAAACTTCGGGAAAATGGCAGCGGCGTTCTTACCCAGGAGGGAAGGCTGAGAGTCAGTAGGAGCAGGCGCCCACATCCTCCTTTCTCTAGAGCGAGGAGGCACCAGTTTACTACGGTGGATGTCTGCCTTAACCACCTCAGATATGAAGATGGGAATGAGGAATGGAAGGCATTGCCCCCCCCATGTATATAGACTGACTGACTGGTACAGTGCAGGACACAGCCTAACCTAGCACCTCCCTATGGGGACAGCAGTTGGGGGGGGGGGGGAGCACTTTGGCGGCTATCCTCCTTGCGTGTGGACCATAAGGATGGAAAAGCAAGCCCGCTGGCTGTGGCAAAAAGAGGAAGACGACAACGGTGAGTACTTTACTTTCCTTTTGCCGTGGGAAATTAGCTGCAAAATCCCCAATTCCAGCCAGAGGGTTCCTGGGCATTTGAGATCTCACCTGGGGTCTGGATTCAAATAGCCCTTAAGCTTCTGCTAAAAACACCAGCTGCAGCCCCTCTTACATCAGAGAAGCTGTATGGTGGACAGGTGGTGCAGAGGAACGAGTGTGCCTAAACCACTTCAGATGAGAAAGAGGTAGGTAGGCCATTGCTCCCCCTTCCCCGTGTATATACTGACTGGTGCAGTGCAGAACTTGGGGTCGGGATACAAATAGCGCAGACGCCACTGCTAAAACCACCAGCCACAGCTCCCTCTTACAGCAGAGACACTGTGGTTATCGCAGCAGTAGGTTGCCAGCCTCTCCCTACATGCCCAGTTGTGGTACATTTAGTAGGGATGAATATAGCGTACAGAGGGGACCTGGTAGATACAAAGTTACTTACAGGCCAGGTATACCACTGAACAAGTTATTAATTGGGCAGTGGTTGGTGGATTCAGAAGCTCCCCTGGTCAGCAGGTGCACTAGGTTACCGGCCCTATTAGCCCAGCTGCTAGGAATCTGAAGTTGCTTCACAATGTTTAAAAGCTGACCTAACGTTCAAGGATGGGCAGAGACCAAGCTACTGTGTGGCACAGTAGGGGTTCCCTTGTCACAGATCCTCCTTTTAGGGGTTGCCTGCTATAGTTAACTTTCATAAGCTCCAACCTCCCACTCCACCTTTACACTGTGTTTATATTATAGTGTAGGAGGTAAGAAGAAACTTTTTTTATTGGCTTGGGCTACAATCCACTCGGTGGCAGATCTAAAGGCGATTCACCATAGATCGCTCCCTACATCCTTTTAATTGAGGATTTTCTGTGCAAACCTATGCAAGAGCTACATAATTGATTGCTTGAAGCCTGCAAATAGCTATTTACCTCCCAGGCTAAACTGGTAACCACCTCTTCTAGAGAGGTCTTAAATTGGTCTCTAGGGCTGGGCTCATTGAGACTTTAGTTGCTAATCAGCACCACCTGGATATGTGCTGGCTAGCGTTTGCTCAGTCTATGGAGGTAAGGTAGGACAACAACTACTACTAATAGTAGGGTGTCCAACCATTTTAGGATCTGTTCCTTCTCTGGTGGTGAAGGTTTAGTATCTACAGCCCAGGCTATGCCTATGAAATAAATTGCCTGTTGGTTATTTCATAAAGGGATAGACCATGACTCCTCATTGGCTGCACACCAGTAGACCTCAGTAGTGAAGGTTTGTGCTTGCTGGGATGTTTTTGTGGCACAGCAGAAATACACATTGAGATTTGTGACATCTCTGCTTATAAGGGCTATATTGCTGTACATCAGAAATGCACTGCACTGAAGCTTGTTTGCTGTCCTTTATATACTAAAGGTACTGCTTTGTTTGGCTACAGATCAGAAGAATACAACAGTGAAGGTGGTCTGTACTTTCTGGTTTTGTGTTGCACAGCAGAAATGCACATCATTGTGTCTGGTGACATCTCTGCTCATAATGGTTATATTGCTGCACATCAGACATACACAAGATTGAGGTCTGTCTGTGGGGCTTTGTGTCCTGTTTTACTGCCTTGTTGGTTACTTATCAGAAAGGCAGCAGTGAAGTCTGATGGTCCTGATTTGCGTGGCGCTGTGCTGATTCAGACAGTGCTATTAACAGCAATGGCTGCCGAGTTTAAACATGCGATTTGACATGTTGAGTCGCATGACAAATCATTTCAATATGGATGTGCTATCTCTATTCATAGTGTTTTATTGTTGCACATCAGATTTATACAGCATTAAGGTCTGTGAGGTTTTGTGTCCTGTATTACTGCCTTATCAGAAAGGCAGCAGTGAAAATTGATGGTTCGAATTTGTTGGGCTACTTAGTAGAAATACAAATTGAACCCCTGCCAGGTGTAGTACATATACTGCCTTTGGTAATCCATGTAGCACCACAAAGTGGTGTTGTGCTGATTTTAGCCATGCGATTTGACATGTTGAGTCGCAAGGCCAAATCGCTTCAATATGGATGTGCTATCTCTATTCAGAATTGTTATATTGTTGCACATCAGACATATACAAGATTGAAGGTTGTCTGTCCTTTTATGTCTTGCATATACTGCCTTATTGGCTGCCTATCAGAAAGGACACAGCAGTGAAGGTTGCTTGTCTTTTTCTGATTTTGTTTTTGCTGCTCAGCTGAGAGACACATTGAGGATGGTGGCCTCTCTGCTCAGTATTGGTATATTACTACACATCAGACATACACAAAGATTGAATGTTTGTGTCCTGTATGTCCTATATTTACTGCCTTATCGTTTGTATATCAGGCTAAGCAGTGTTTCTCATGGATCTACCTTTCTGCATCTTAGGGATACACAGCAGGGGTTTGTTGGCTGCAATCCTCCAGGGAGTCACAGCATTGGGGACCCCTTACTTATTCGACCTGAAAATTGCTATTTGTTTTTTTTTTCCCTGCGACCTGTGTAATCTTGAGGTCTGTGGATCCAGGAATCAGGGACTGCTGGTGTCGCACAGACACAAATGGTACCCATTGGAAGCCATAGTATATGACTTCTCATGCGTCTTGCAGTCCCAAGTCGCAGGTTGGGTCGCACGGGTGTGGGAACCCTAAACTTATCTGCCCCTTCTGATTGAGGTTTTGCTACACAGCAGGAATACTCATCATGACGTTATTGTTTTATTTTGCAGCAGACCAGAAAGATTGCAGCTGTAAAGGCTGTCTGTCTTTTTCCTCAGTGTCTGCTTTTATGTTGTTGCACAGCAGAAATACTCAAGATTGAAGCTTGTTGGTGCTTTCTGTTTCAGAAAAACACAATGCTGCAGGTTGCTTGTGTCCTTTCTCAGTGTTGGTTCTATCTGAACTACACTACAGAAGTGCATGACAGAAAGGATTGTCTTGTGTTCCATATTTTTCCCTGTGGCATAGCAGAAATGCACAACACGGGAGTTGGTGTTCATATTAATCTTATAACTGTGGTGGTTTGTCAGAAATACACAACATAGAAGTTTGGGTCTTTCTGTCTTCATAGCCTTGTTTTGCTGTACATAGGTAAAGCACAACAGTAAAGGGGGTTCCTGTCCTTTCCGTATTTATATATCAGTTATGACCTAGCTAGCTGCACTAAAGAAATACGCAGCATTTAGGGTTTGCTTGAGTCTTAATGTTTTTACGTCTTGGCAGCACATCAGAAAACCAGACTATGAGGACTGTTTGTCTACGTTGAGGTTCAGATTTGGGTCTCTTCCCATATTTGATATATTGGTTTAGCTAGTCACACTCAGGCACACAACATTGTTGTCTATGCTTGTGTCCTTTCTGTCTAAATCTATTGTGCCGTGCCCACAATCTATGATCATTTTATTTGTGATATTAATAATACATGTATCACCTTTTTGTATTTCAGCCTTCTTTTCCATGGAGGGGCCAGGAGTTCGGGCTGCAGCTGCCACATGTCAGAAAACCTCGACCACTTACATTCAGGGATGCCAGAACCATTTCCTAGGGTTGAAGCCCTGTAGGGTTATGGGACACTGGAGGAAGGGGATAATGAATCGCCCTGTTTAGTAAGAACTTGGAGAGTTCTGTTCAGAGGAGTATTAGGGCCTAAGGATGAAGTATAAAGATGTATACCCGATCGAATAGGTTTCGGCTCGGTGCATGGCCTTCATTTTGCCCTTTTAGCAAAACTAGACATAGCAATATGGGTAGTCTACTCCTGCTAGGGACTTTAATCTCCTGAAGAAGGCTCTCAGGCGTAAGTAAGGACATAGATTGGGCGTGCCTTAAACCCAGGGTTCAAGCTTCTGTTAATCTATTTCCCTTAAGTAGGCTTCCCTTTAGTCTTTTGCTGACATAAAGATAAAAAGGAAGCAGTTTTATTTCCCTCAACAGGATAGTGTTAAGACAGGCCCTCTTATTGATTAATGTAGTGTCCTTGTCTTACACAGGTCTCTTATTTATCTTTTTAGTGGTTCTAAGTAGCACCTACAGGCATAATAGGCCATGGTTGTTAGATGTGTGAGATAGGCAACATTGCTAACCTACAAGTTTAACATGTTTTCTGATTCCATTTTTAAGAGCCCATTTCACCTAGATACTGCATCTGAAGCGGAAAAGGCAGGAACATCTGTGGAGCAGACCTGCAGATCAGCCGCATGATCCAGCTAACATGCCTTCATCAAGCATATGAGCGTATGGAGTGGAGGTAAAGCTCACTGCAGAGCCAAGGTTCGCCAAGAGGGTTTTGCAGTGGCACCACCCTAAGGTAGGCCTGAGGTACTTGTTTATCCTCTCAGGTGTGCCGTCCTGGAAGATGACTTGAGAAAAGTACCAGTTACTTACCGGTAACTGTATTTCTGGGAAATCTTCCAGGACGGCAGGCCTACTTCCCGCCCGTTGGAGGAGGGAAAATTCTAGAACACTAGAAGGTGAGTACCTATGAGGAATGATTTCCCTTGTGAACCTGGTTCAGGAGTTACTTCTCTACAAACTGAGGATCAAGGGGAAGGGTGGGGACTTAAAACAGCTGTCGATTGATTGTGTTTCCTGTAGGGAGGAGCCTCTCATCTCTCAGGTGTGCCGTCCTGGAAGATTTCCCAGAAAGACAGTTACCGGTAAGTAACTGGTACTTTTCCATCCGTCATCGGATCGGGTGACGACGGGCACTGCGGTCCGTCGTCATCCGATCTCCCATAGGGGAGAGCGGCGCTGTGACAGGTCCGTCCCTGCGCAGTGTGCAGAGACAGACCTGTCATCTCCCTGCTCAGCGGGGATCGGCGGAGTGATCCCCGCTGAGCAAACGGATATCCACGGGGCGGATCAGAACTGATCCGCCCCGTGTGAAAGGACCCTTAAGGAAAATATACTTTTTTTTTTTTTTTTTTTTTTTATCTTTGGATGGGGTGGAGAGGGATTAGACCCCCTGTCAGGTTTGTACTGCTGTCTGTGTGTCCTCGTTAGGCTGGATTCCCACCTACGGCATTTTTAGTGCTTTTTGCATTTTGCAGATTTGCACCAGAGAACGTGTTCCATAGGAAACCATGTTATATGGACTGCAGTGCAAATCTACAAAATGCAAAGAGCACTAAAAATGCCATTAGATGGGAATCGGCTTCGGGGAGATTCAGCATTCTGTTTACCTGAATCTCTGAGGGGGAAATGAACGAAAATTCCAAATGTTGGGTTGTCGGGGATTAGAACCCTCCCTTACTCGCTCCAAAATGAAGAAAGAAATAAACATTTGCCTTTAAAGAGGAGCTGCACCTAAAAAAAAAATATTAAAAGCCAGCAGCTACTAATATTGCAGCTGCTGACTTTTAATAAAATCACACTTACCTGTCCCAGGTTCCAGCGATGTCGGCGGCAGATGACGAGCGATCGCTCGTCTCGCTGCTGCCACCGCCGCCATCCTCTGTCAGGGAATCGGGAAGTGAATCATGACGGCTTCACTGCCCGGTTCCCTACTGCGCATGCGCGAGTCGCGCTGCGCGTCTCTTATGGTCCCCCGCTGTGTCTCTGGGAACTGTGTGTTTCCCAGAACACAACGGGGGGGGGGCGGAGCGTCTGCGGGGGTCTGCGGCGGTCTGGCCGGAAGTGGGTGCAGTTACCTGGATTATCCAGGTAACTGCACCCCCCTCCCCCCTGAAAGGTGCCGATTGTGGCACCGGAGGGGGGGAGGGATAAGATTAGCGGAACTTCCCCTTTAGGGTGAAGAACCGCTTTAATTCTACTTTAACCCTTTCAGCCCCAGAGGATTTACCCCCCCCCCCCCCCTTCCTGACCAGAGCACTTTTTTGTGTGATTCGGCGCTGCGTCACTTTAACTGACAATTGCGCGGTCGTGCGACGTGGCTCCCAAACTAAATTGACATCCTGCTTTTCCCACAAATAGAGCTTTCTTTTGGTGGTATTTGATCACCTCGGCGGTTTTTATTTTTTGCGCTATAAACAAAAAAAGAGCGACAATTATTTTTTTTTTTTTTTGCTCTAATAAATATCCCCCCAAAAATATATAAAAAAGCAAATTTTTCCTCAGTTTAGGCCGATACGTATTCTTCTACATATTTTTGGTAAAATAAAATCACAATAAGCGATTATTGATTGGTTTTTGCAAAAGTTATAGCGTTTACAAAATAAGGGCTAGAACTATAGCACTTTTATTAATATATATTTTTTTTAAATTAGAAATGGCGGCAATCTGCTTTTTTTTTTATTTTTTGTTGCATGACTGCGACATTATGGCGGACACATCGGACACTTTTGACACCATTTAGGGACCATTGTCCTTTATACAGTGATCAGTGCTATAAAAAAAAATGACACTGGCAGTGAAGGGGTTCAACACTAGGGGGGCGATCAAGGGGTTGATTCTAACTGTGTGGGGGGGGGGGGGCTACCACTGACATGACAGTGATCCTCCTCCCAGCCAATCGGGGAGCAGGTTTTAAGACCCGTCACCGGATTGGCTGAAAGGGCAGGGGATCCTATTGAAGGGGAGGAGACGCACGGCCGCTGAGATGGAGGAAGGGAGGAGATGCCCGCTGCTGATGCCCGACCCTGTTGCCGATACCTGCCACCTAGATGGGGTAAGACAGCAAGCGGGCGGGGCTGGGGGGTTTGAGGTGCCGTTAGCTGCCAGTGAGGGGGGGTGGTTGTTTGCCACCATCCCCCCCCCCCCCAAAAGAAAAACACCAGCCACCACTGCCCATTACACCACAGCTGTGGGTGCCGGGTGGTGGCAATGAGGCCCCATTCACTTGTTTGGGTGGATGGGGGGCAGTAACTGCCTGCTGACTGCACAGCCAAGATCTGATCTTCCACTGGAGCACAGGTGGGTGTAAAACAAAAACAAAAAAAACTCACTCCCAGCCTGCTGATTGGACACTGAAGGGTCAGCAGGGCACTAATGAAGTCATCCTTCTGCTCACTCTGCTTTCTCCCCCCTGTTGGTTTCTTCCCTGTCAGCACAGTCTGTAGAACCTGATTAGCTCAGTGCCTTTCTCCTCCTCCCAGTCTGAGCTCTGCTGTGCAGGGGGAGGCAGGAGAGCGATATCGATTGATATAAATCTTCCTTTCTATGAACCAATCGTTCCTTTCCCTCCACAGACACAACGATCTCCCCTGGCAGCTCCTGGACAAGTTCAATAACCAGCTGAGTAAAGCGGACCTGAAAACCCTGGACAGCACCCACACCAACATCCCCAAACTGCGAGAGGGACGGGTGGGCGGCCAGGTGAGGGGGTGCCGGGGGGGGGGGAGGGGGTTGGGTTGGGTGGAATGGTGTGCCTGGGAGGGGGGGGATGGGGGAGGGGAGAGAATATTGCCAGCCTGTGTCTGTGCCCCGAATTCAATGACAGGATTCAGTCTTCATAAGGAAGTCAAAGCGTATTAATACCAAACATAAAAGCTTATCAGCCCATAGAGAAGGCGGCTGCATTAGTTTTCATTTCTTTGTTTTCACCTGTAACACACTTCCTGTCCTAGTGTGACAACGCTCACCCATCATCCTGTATCAACGGAGGAGGGGAGCCGTCACTCAATGCTGCGCCTCCTGATCTGGACCAGACATGTGCGGTTCATTTACTTTTTCCAATGGAATTTCAGAACAAAATTTGAAATCAAATTCGAAAACAAAAATATAATAAAATAAAATACTAAATAAAGGAATAGAATAGAAGATAAGGGAATAGAATATAAAAGAATAGAGTAAAACAGAACTAGACAGACTATAAAATAAAAGAATAGAACAGAAAAGAATGGAATATAACTAGAATAGAATAAACAATAGAATAAAATAGAATATAACCATCTTCCAAAATTCTAATTTTGGATAGAATAAATTTGAATAGAAAAGAATAGAATAGAGAAAAACAATAGAATAAAATGGAAAGACTATAACCATCTTCCAAAATTCTAATTTTGAATAGAATAGAAAAGACTAGAGAAAAACAATAGAATAGAATAAAATGGAAAACGTATAACCATTTTTTTTAAATTCAAATTCCGAATAGAATAAATTTGAATTGAATAAATGGAGTAAAACAGAACAGAATATAATATAAAATAAAAGAATGGAATAGAATGTAAAAAAAAAAAGAATAGAATAGAAAATGGAATAGAAAAAAACAATATAATAGAATAAAATAGAAAAAATATAACCATATTTTAATTTTGACTAGAATAAATTTGTATAAAAAAAGAATAGAAAAAACAATAGAATAAATATAACCTTATTCTGAAATTCGAATTTCAAATAGAATAAATAAGAATTTAAATAGAATAAATCTGAATAGAATAGAACAGGAAATAAAAATATAATAGAATATAACCATCATTCGAATTTTGAATAGAATTAATTCCAATTCGAATGCCATTTAAAATGTTCTGAATTTGGTTGAATTTAACTTAATTTGACCGAATTCAGAAAATTCAAATCGAATTTGAATAAACCAAATGAATTCTGAACATGAATAAAACAGATTTAAGTAAATAAATTTATGTAAATTAACTAAACGAAACAAAATGAAACTTTTTTTTATTTATTTTTTATTTTTTTTGTTCTGCACATGTCTAATTTAGACTACATGCAACCTGCTCCCCATGCCATGGGGGATGAGGGGGGATGGGAGGGTATAGTTGGAAAAGCTGTTACATTTTCTATTTCTTCTTGTTTATTTATTATTTTATTTTTGCACTGTCCCTTTTTATTTTTTTTATTTCTTTATCACTTTTATTCCTTCTACAAGGAACATCCCTGTAGTAGAAGTGTGGAATGACAGGTCCTCTTTATGGGGAGATCTGGGGTCTATGCTACCTTTTTGAAATAAAAAAAAAAAAACCCTTGACCTTTTGCTATGCTGGACCCTATAGGTCACTCTAGAGGGGAAGTGAAGTCATGACTTTGCTCGGGTCCTCCTAGATCAGTGATGGCGAACCTTGGCACCCCAGATGTTTTGGAACTACATTTCCCATGATGCTCGACTACACTGCAGAGTGCCTGAGCATCATGGGAAATGTAGTTCCAAAACATCTGGGGTGCCAAGGTTCAGCATCACTGTCCTAGATCATAGAGGTGGGGAGAGACGATCTGGTCTCTGTTCACCTTTATGGCCAGCCGCATGAACCATTGAATCGTTTCTCGGGGTCTCGCTGGCTGGTGCCGGAGGATTTGGGGGGGGGGGGGGCGGAACCCTCTAGCAGTAATGGCTCCTCTGGTGCCCGACGCTGCGGCTTCTGTGAGTGTTGACCCAGTTTTTGGCCTCCTGTCCTGATTGGGCAGGAAGTCTATGTCGATTCGCTCTGGTATGGCAGGGTGGGCGGGCTCGGGGCACAGTACTCTGCGCCCCCAAGGACAACAACAAATGGGCCAATTGGGGCCCTGGGTCGTGGTCACATGTTTGTGAGGAGGTGACGGACCTGATAGAGACCTGTTGGGCTGGCTCCCCGCACAGTGCCCTGGCACACCGATGGGGGGGGGGGGAGCCCCTTGTGCACCGGCTGCCACTGCTCACCGGTAAGAACGGTAAACACCGGCAGATGCTTCTAGAAGTGATCCAGCAGCTAATCGGCTCGGATCGCTTTTATGAGAACGAGATTCACCAGCTGAAAATAAATAAATAGCTGAAAGCTTCAACCGTAATCCCGGCAAACCACCTCAAAGCCGCGGTGGATCTATACGGATCTATACGGGATGTATTGCAGTCGACCTTAATGAATTTGATTCATGTTGTTTGCCTGTAAAATCCTCCCTTAAAGAACATCCAAAAGATCCGAGGCCCCTGCTGGGTGCCGCCATCTTGGATGTGACGTCAGCAGCCCCACCAGACGCAGAGCTGTCAGTCAAGTCACACTCTAGACATGTGCGCTGCCGAAAAATTCATACAATCGTTTTTTTTTTTTTTTCGTAAATTAGAAAAATGTGAAGATTCTAGAATTCGAAAATCGGAAAGAAAATCCGAAAATTTGAAATAATAGCGAACTAAAAATAACTATTAAATGATAGGTATTGGAATTTCCTTTCAAATTTTGTCTGTTAGTGAACGTAGCGAATACGAATTATCCGAGATAACGAATGCCGTGTCTAAACAAATGGAACAAATTAATTTGTTTCGTTCTATTCGTTATTTTGGATGCTTTATAACTTCGGATAAATTCCAATACCTGCAATTTTTATTAATTTAGTAATAGTTAAGTTATTAGTTAATATTTCAGATATTCGGGTTTTCGTTCTAATTTTTGGATTTTCATTCTTTTCGGATTTAGGATTTTCCAAATTTCCGAATTTTTTGAATTTCTGAACTTTCGAATTTTCTAATTTCTGAACATTCAGAAAAATTCGTTAAACGGGTTTTTCGTTATTTCCGAATGAACATATTTGTCAAAATTTGTTTAAAAAAAAAACGAATTTGGAACGAAACAAATTGCACACGTCTACACTCTATACTAGTATCCCCTTCGCTGCTCCCCAGGAGCTACTAAAACGGTTCTATAGGGAGGAGGGGCAGAGGAGCTGGGCCAGCGCACAAAGGTGAATTGGATGCTGCTCGTTTCTTTTCTATGCTTTATATTCCAAACTTTTCACAAACAAAAACAATACAATGTTTCAGTTCTCTTTCTGTGTTTTTGTAGTTTTGGGCGGCGTACGTCCCGTGTGACACGCAGGGGAAGGACGCGGTGAGAAGGACATTGGAGCAGATAGACGTCATCCATGGCATGTGTCTGAAATACCCGGAGGACTTCCTGTGTGTCGGCAGCGTGACAGGTGAGGGGATCGGTTTGCGGGTGAAGGGATCCATGGCGGGTGAGGGGATCCATGGCAGGTGAGGGGTGATGGGATCCGGGATAGGTGAGGAGTGAGGGGATTGGTGGTAGGTGATGGAATCGGTGGCAGGTGAGGGGTGATGGGATCGGTGGCAGGTGATGGAATCGGTGGCGGGTGAGGGGTGAGGGGGGATCGGTGGCGGGTGAGGGGGGATCGGTGGCGGGTGAGGGGGATCGGTGGCGGGTGAGGGGTGATGGGATCGGCAGGTGAGGGGTGATGGGATCGGCAGGTGAGGGGTGATGGGATCGGTGATGGGATCGGTGTCAGGTGATGGGATCGGTGTCAGGTGATGGGATCGGTGTCAGGTGATGGGATCGGTGTCAGGTGATGGGATCGGTGTCAGGTGAGGGGTGATGGGATCGGTGAGGGGTGATGGGATCGGTGGCGGGTGAGGGGTGATGGGATCGGTGAGGGGTGATGGGATCGGTGAGGGGTGATGGGATCGGTGAGGGGTGATGGGATCGGTGAGGGGTGATGGGATCGGTGAGGGGTGATGGGATCGGTGTCAGGTGATGGGATCGGTGTCAGGTGATGGGATCGGTGTCGGGTGATGGGATCGGTGTCAGGTGATGGGATCGGTGTCAGGTGATGGGATCGGTGTCAGGTGATGGGATCGGTGTCAGGTGATGGGATCGGTGTCAGGTGATGGGATCGGTGTCAGGTGATGGGATCGGTGTCAGGTGATGGGATCGGTGTCAGGTGAGGGGTGATGGGATCGGTGAGGGGTGATGGGATCGGTGGCGGGTGAGGGGTGATGGGATCGGTGTGGGGTGATGGGATCGGTGAGGGGTGATGGGATCGGTGAGGGGTGATGGGATCGGTGAGGGGTGATGGGATCGGTGAGGGGTGATGGGATCGGTGTCAGGTGATGGGATCGGTGTCAGGTGATGGGATCGGTGTCGGGTGATGGGATCGGTGTCAGGTGATGGGATCGGTGTCAGGTGATGGGATCGGTGTCAGGTGATGGGATCGGTGTCAGGTGATGGGATCGGTGTCAGGTGATGGGATCGGTGTCGGGTGATGGGATCGGTGTCGGGTGATGGGATCGGTGTCGGGTGATGGGATCGGTGTCGGGTGATGGGATCGGTGTGGGGTGATGGGATCGGTGTGGGGTGATGGGATCGGTGTGGGGTGATGGGATCGGTGTGGGGTGATGGGATCGGTGTGGGGTGATGGGATCGGTGTCAGGTGATGGGATCGGTGTCAGGTGATGGGATCGGTGTCAGGTGATGGGATCGGTGTCAGGTGATGGGATCGGTGTCAGGTGATGGGATCGGTGTCAGGTGATGGGATCGGTGTCAGGTGATGGGATCGGTGTCAGGTGATGGGATCGGTGTCAGGTGATGGGATCGGTGTGGGGTGATGGGATCGGTGTGGGGTGATGGGATCGGTGTGGGGTGATGGGATCGGTGTGGGGTGATGGGATCGGTGTGGGGTGATGGGATCGGTGTGGGGTGATGGGATCGGTGTCAGGTGATGGGATCGGTGTCAGGTGATGGGATCGGTGTCAGGTGATGGGATCGGTGTCAGGTGATGGGATCGGTGTCAGGTGATGGGATCGGTGTCAGGTGATGGGATCGGTGTCAGGTGATGGGATCGGTGTCAGGTGAGGGGTGATGGGATCGGTGTCAGGTGAGGGGTGATGGGATCGGTGTCAGGTGATGGGATCCATGGCAGGTGAGGGGTGATGGGATCGGTGGCGGATGAGGGGATCGGTGGCGGGTGAGGGGTGATGGGATCGGTGGCGGGTGAGGGGATCCGGGGAAATAGTCACAGCAGCCTCCTTATTTACATTAGAGTGAACTTGTTCTAAGGGACGCGATTGCTGACAAGATTTCTGGCAGGATCAACAAGTATTGTTGCTATTATCAAACAGATATAACGAAGCTTCCAATTTTATTTAACAGAACAAAATAAGAGTCGGGGCAGCCCAGGGAGGTAAAAACAGAAGGCTTAGCTGTGGTTTTACCATCCTCCAGTCTCTAAACCCAAATGCTAACATTATAGCCTGACAAGGCTGTTAGAAATCCCGGGGCCCCTATACAGCCCCTATACAGCCTACTTGTCAAGCTGGACCAACCCAACTACATAATAATGGAATTCAGCTTTGACGTCTGTTTAGGAAAGTCTTCCTACCCGGGGGATGATTGGCTTGCGCTGGCTATTGGCTATCCTCAGATCTACATTGTGTCCGGCAGCTTAGGAGACGACTAATGATAACCTATGATGATGGTGAAGGGGGTTGTCCATATAGCAGAAGATTCATTGTCTCAGCCTCTCTCCATCTGCGATGGGTTTCTACTCTGGAAATACAAATCACTTTTTCTGCTATTGTAGCAAGGTCCCCCCCCCCCCCCCCCCCAGAGGCCTAATGGTGACCTCCAGGGGTTAGGGAGAGCTGACGTCCTTCCTTGTAGAGGGGGTTACCAGACATGGTGGGTGTGATGCAAGAAGAAATGATGGGTGCCAGTCACTTTTTGGATGCAAACAAGAGATTTAATTGTCTCTTAACAGAACTGGGGGAGAGAGGGTTAGGGCCAGGACACCTTTAGGTAGATGCAATAGTAATTGGCAGACTCTGAGACTTCTATAGGTAGACAGCTATACAGTGGAAAGCCTCCAGCCGGATAACACTTCTGTATAGGTAGGACTGCTGTCTCCTATGGCAACTAATCTTGCAACGGTCACTAAAGGTAGTTATACATAACTCTTGGTAGAACAGAACAGTCCTTTACTTATCTCACTGAGCTCCCGGTCTCTCAATAGACTTGGGCGGCACAGTGGTGAAGTGATCAGTGGTGTAGTGGGGCGGCACAGTGGTGAAGTGATCAGTGGTGTAGTGGGGCGGCACAGTGGTGTAGTGGTTAGCACTCTCACCTAGCAGTAAAAAGGGTCGCTGGTTCAAATCCCAACCACGACACTACCTGCCTGGAGTTTGCATGTTCTCCCTGTGCCTGCGTGGGTTTCCTCCGGGTACTCTGGTTTCCTCCCACAATCCAAAGACACGCAGGTAGGTTAATTGGCTTCTGTCCAAAAAATTGGCCCCTAGTATATGAATGGGGACCTTGTATTGTGGCTCCTTGAGGGTAGGGAGCGATGTGAGTGATCAATGTACAGGGATAGGGACAATTGTAGACACTCACTCAGGATGAACTGGATGGACTGGTGTCTTTATTCAATCTTACTAACCATGTAACATGCCAGTCATCGCCAGATCTCCTGAGCTCTTCCGCATCTATTCCGCTGTACACTCCTCAAGCGTCACGCCCGCCGGGTCCCTGGCTTGGCACTCACTGGAGCTTTTCTACTTCTTTACCGTCCTCGGCGGGTGAGAAGACTGCTCCGGTACTTGCTCAATCTTACTCCGCAGTGGTCTCCGGTAACGAGGTGGATGGTCCCTCAGTGGCGACTGCTTCCCCACATCTGGTTCCCCGTCCGGCTGAACCTTCTCAACTGGGTTGGACTCCAATCCTGCAGTCCCAACCCTACTCTGCTTCTCCCGCTCCTGGATAGGCCTCAGGCAGCCAGGTGTCCCCCGGAATAGGCCTCAGGCTTCCGGCCTAGCAGCCCGGGGCAACATAACACATGTCCACCCAGACAGCCATCCAGGTGGCACAGAACCCGGATCACCGGACTCCACCCAAATAAATAGGCTCTCCCAGAAGGCCATGGGGCTTAAATAAACCCTTGCCCATTGGCTGAGACAACCCATCCATTCATAATCTGCCCTTACTATGCCCTTGTCTATCTAATGTCACCAGCTACAATGCCACCTAGTGACAGAGGAGAAAAGTGCATGAATTAGAGAGGAATCGGTGGATCTCCTAACAGTTAGTCAGGACAATTGCTGCCTGGCAAACTAAATTGGTTAGCAGTCCTGCCTAAACACCAGGGTGCTACACGATTATTATACAATCGCCCATCAATAAGTCCTTGGAATTCCATTATACATTCACTAATGTTTCTTTTCCAGGGATCCTTGAGGCCTTCCAAGCTAAGAAGGTGGCCAGTCTGATTGGTGTGGAAGGAGGACATTCAATTGACAGCAGTCTGGGGGTCCTACGCACCTTCTACAACCTGGGGGTGCGTTATATGACGTTAACGCACAGCTGTAACACACCATGGTAAGATCAATATATGGGTGTGGCAAAGGGTTGGGCAGTGTGGTGCTACTGGCAGAGCATGCGGGGAGCTCCATCTTCTCCACACCCGAAGGGCAGCGGGTCCTCCATAAGTGATGTAGATAATGAAAAGTTGGTCCAACAATTCTGGATAATCTTGGATATTTGTGTCTGAATTGTTGATTAATAATAAACCCGTCTTCACTATTCTGTCTACTCAGGGTGGATAACTGGCTTGTGGATGAAAATGTGGATCCACCAAAAAGCAACGGACTCTCTGACTTTGGAAAGGTAAGAATGTGAGAGAATACAGAAGAACACAAAGAAGTAAATAGGGTTGGCCAAGGGAATATTTATGGAGGGTAAATAAATAAATAAATACTTTAAATAAAAGAAAATTCATACACTTTTTATTACATAGAAAAAAGTTAAAAACAGAGGAATGCACCAAACATTGTTGTACACATACAATGCAGATTACGCCCTCGCTTCCTCAGGGGTTTGTATAACAATCAATAGGGATGGGCCGAACACCCCAAAAGCACTTTGTCCCCAAGTTGATGGGCACAAGGGACTTGTCCCCACAACTCTGGCCATTGGTTGTCAGGGTCTGCGGGCAAGGGGGCTTATCGGAATCTGGAAGCCCCCTTTAACAAGGGAGTCCCCAGATCCCACCCCCCTATGTGAATGGGTATGGGGTACATTGTACCCCTACACCAGGGATATGCAATTAGCGGACCTCCAGCTGTTGCAAAACTACAAGTGCCATCATGCCTCTGGGTGTCATGCTTGTGGCTATCAGAGTATTGCTATGCCTCATGGGACTTGTAGTTTTGCAACAGCTGGAGGTCCGCTAATTGCATATCCCTGTTCTAAACATTCACCAAAAAAAGTGTCAAAAAGTAAAAAACACAAAATGCAGTTTTTGACAAGTCCTTTAAAAAAGTGTCCCGCGATGTCCATCCATCTTCAATCACGCCACCGGACAGACCTGAAAAAAAAAAAAAAATACTCCTCCATGGGAGGCCTCCCAGCGACTGCTGTCTTTTCTCTGTGACAGCTGTTATATAGGCAAGGCGGGGGCTGCTCGGTGACGTAACTGGATGACCCCGCCCCTCTGACGGCACATGATGTCAGAAGGGGCGGGGTTACTCTGTTACATCACAGGGCCCCACCCTTGCCTATATAACGGCTGTCACAGCTAAGAGACAGCAGCCGGCGGGACGCCTCCCATCGAGGCGGAGCTTTTTTTTTTTTTTTTTTTTTTCAGGTCTGTCGGACAGAGTGATCAAAGATGGATGGACATTGCGGGACACATTTATTTAGTTATTTTAGGAATTGTCAAAAACTGTCTTTTGTGGCTTTTACTTTTTGACACTTTTTTTTGGTGAATGGGTAGGGGTACAATGTACCGATACCCATTCACATAGGGGAGGGGGGCTGGGATCTGGGGTCCCCTGTTTAAAGGGGGCTTCCAGATTCCGAAGAGCCGCCTGCCCGCAGATCCCCACAGCCCGTTTCAGCCAATCAGGTGATGGGTAACAGACCCGAGCAACTAATTGGCAGAGATGCGGTTCAGCGTTAGAAAAGCGAATATTCATTCGTTTTTCTAACAAAGCTGAGTGAACTGCGAGTGCCAAGCATGGCGCTCGCTGTTTACCTTTTTTGACGCCTATTAGAGCCTATGGCTTTTTTTTAATTTTTTTTTTTATTTTTATTTTTTTATTATTTAAGAGTTTCAGAACAAAATTTTTAAATACATTTTTTATAAAGTGAAATGTTCCCACTATTACCAGAAAGGGGGGAGGGTAGGACCTCGGGTACTCGCCCTCTATAGCTTGTTCAGTGTTGTGCTCTTCATAGACTTCTCTCCTCCCTGCAGAGTGTAGTGCTGGAGATGAACCGCCTGGGGATGATCATAGACTTGGCCCACGTTTCGGTGAAGACCATGAAAGATGCTCTGGAGGTCTCGAAGGCTCCGGTGATATTCAGCCACTCTTCCGCCTATGAGTTGTGCAAAAGCCGCAGGAACGTGCCGGACGACGTACTCAGGATCGTGGTACGTAGAAGGAGCAGAGCTGCAGATTCAATCGATATCTCATGAGAACTTCCCTCGGTGATCTCCATGTAACGTCCTGTAGAAAGAAAACCTTTTCTGTTGCCGTTGATTGTGTAGCCGGGCACGGGGCCAGCTTCATGTAGACATGGTTTGATGATTTGGGTGTAGAGGAACTTGAGTGGCCTGCACAGGACCCCGACCTCAACCCTACAGAATACCTTTGGGGTGAATGGAAATGGCAGTTGTGAGCCAGGTCTTTTTGTCCAACATTAATACAGTTTACTATGCTTCAGTTATGAATGGACACAGAAGCCATCGGTACTGATCACACAGTGTTCATTCAGGAAAGGAAGGGGCTGGTAAAGGACCGACCCCTTTCCCCACTCCCCAGTGCCCATAGCAGTTACTGGCGGGAGAGAAGGGAAGCTGGCAGCGCTGTGGGGGAGGGAGGCATAGACAGTAGGTGGAAGCAGGACTGGGACAAGGGGGTGGGCAGGAGCTGCAGCTGCCCTGGGCACTGTGGTATCATGTGAGGTGGGGAGGGTACTGCAAGGAGATGGGGATTGGGGAGGGGGAGGTAATTTTTTGTTTGGAGGGGGTGGCAGGGGGTAATTATTATTCTATGAGTTGACATTTGAGGGGAGTGTGCTAAGAGTGGTGATTAAGGGGGATTTGTGTTGGAAGGGGGGGGGGGGAGGAGGGAAGATGATTTGTACTAGGAGGGGGGATTGAGGTGGTATTTGTGCTGGAGGGGGTTTGGAGTGGGCAGGTATGTGTACTAGAAGAGGGATATTATGGGTCACGGGGGGGGGGGGGGCTGATTTTTATGCTTAAGGGGTAAGTATGCGGATTAGTGCTCAGTTTCTTTTGCAGCGGGATCTTTCCTGACACGTCATTTTCACACATTTTGTTGGGGGGGGGGGTGCAGTTTGGCATATTCACCCTGGGCTCTAGATTAACTTGTCCTAGCAATGGGTTGAAGGGGCAGATATTTTAACTGATCTCCCTTGTAACCTGGTAATGAAACATTTCTAAAGCCTGAACAAGTCACCAATCGCCCCCATCATGCACACCAAACATGCCTTTAACTCTTTGACTTTTAAACCAGCCTTTTCCCCAATCGTCTTTCAGGACAGCCACCTTAGAGAGACACCGGCTCCTCCCCTCTGAGGAAACACCGCCTTCATTTTCATGATTTAAGCCTCCTCCTCCCTTCGTTCCTCAGTTATGGTGTTTCCTCCGGCGGGGAGACATCGCCAAGGAACCTGAAGGCTGAATTCGGTTGGTGAATCTGAAAGCTATCCGAGCGGAGCCCCGGCCTCGTTCGGCTATCCGACCATTTATCGGTCGGTCCGGGACAGTCCTATCAGCGGGGAGCTGAAGTGTTCGTACTGTCCATATACCCTAAACTTCGCTTGGGGAAGCAGGAAGTTTATGGGGTCGTCTGTTCGTTCACCCGTGGGTGTTTCAACGGAACAAACAGTCCAGTCGGCTGGGGAAGCTGAATACTCGACTGACCTTTACACGCACTCCAATCTTCGCTTGGGGAAAGCAGGAAGTCTTTGGAGAGGTTCATCCCTGCGTTTCGCCCAGTGGGGTACTGAACGAAGGCGTCCAGGGCCCCCCTGTGTATGCAGCCGGCTGGGAGCTGGAAGCCGGACCGGTAGGCGGGCGACGTCAGTTCCGGTGGGGGCGGACCCCTTCGTTCAATCCGCGTCTTCCGGTTCCGGACGCGGCACGTGAAGGGGAACCTAGCGTTCGGCTGGTGCAGCCTCTCTTTCTACAGTCTGCACAGGTAGCTGTTGGAGGCACGTTCGTACCACGCTTCCTCAACGGGAGAATTTCCGAAGCAGAGGCTTCAAGAACTCCTGGAGATAACAGCACCAGCCACTCAAAGGTAATAGCCCTGGAGAGGGGTTCCCTTACCTTATAACCAGTAGCTCCACTGGTGTGTTTTCCCCCTAGGTGGTCGGGGGGAAGGGCAGTGCATCTGGGATCCAGGTGGAGATTGATCCTAGGAGGGGGCACTCCCGGTGGTTCTCTTAAGTAGTGCTGGTGTTTCGTTTCTTTTCTTTTCTTTTTAAAGTTTATGCTGCTCTCTCTCTTTTGCTTCAGGTATCTCAGAAAGACTTAAGCAGGTCCCCCCTTGGCTCTTGGAGGAAGTGTCCTTCATGTAGAGCCTCTTTGGGGAATTCCTGGTTCAAGGCACTTTGTAAGGAGTGTTTTAAAGGCCTGGATAGCTCAGTCCGTAGCTCTGTTTGGGTGCCATTAGAGAGCAGGCAGCAGAACAGGGTGCAGATCTGGCGGCTTCTGTAAAGGTTTCAATGCCCTCAGCTCCAGAGCACTCTTTTCACCAGCACAGCAGAGTGTTCCACCTAACCCAATGGTTGTTCCTCCCACAGGTTAGGGAGAATCCAGAGGGTTCCAGAGGGAAGTTGAGGAAGAAGTGGACAGTGCCGTCTCAGACTCCCAAAGGGGAGACTGAGGGTGAGGACTTGGATGGGGAACCCAAAAGAACCTCACGGTATAAACTTCCCCTGGATGAGATGGAAAGGCTCTTGAGAGCTGTCCAAATCACTTAGGAGGCACTGTCACCCCACGATCAGATGTACTAGGGCCTAGGGGGAGCGGGTGTTCCCGGGTCATGACGTCTTGATTGATGCCATCAAGGATGGCAGGATCCCGAAGGAAAACTTTTCTTTTCTGGTGCATTAAAGCAAAGGTTTCCTTGGGCGGAAGAGGAGGCTCTCATCTGGAATAAAATCCCCCGGGTTAGATGCGGCCTTTTCTCAGATGTCCAGGCATACTGACCTGTCCTTGGGGACATGGGGGCACTTTTAGACCCTATGGTTTGAAGATGCCTGGGTTTTACCATAAGGAAATCTCTAAGCCTACCATAGCAGCCACAGTGGTGGCTCGTAGTACAAAGTATTGGCTTATCCAGATGAAGCAATGACGGCAGAGGAGTCTTTTCTATCCTCCTTTTCCCGTGCTGCTTTAGGCATTGGCATACTCTGCGGATGCTTCGGCTTAATTCATTCGATGGTATGCAAGGTCCTCGGCTCTGACCAACTCAGCCTGGAGGGCCTTAAGGCTGTAGACATGGCAGAGGGACAGGGCGTCTAAATCAAAGCTCGGTGGAATCCCTCTTTAGAGGAGACCTGCTGTTTGGGCCAGGTCTTGAAGCAGTGCTATCGCATGGCTTATAAGAAAGAGGCCTTTCCCCTTAAGAAAAAAATAGGGGGAGCAGTTAAAAAGGGTCCTTCTTCCCCCAGTGGGAGATGATCACCTCCAATCAGTTTGTGTTGGGGATCATCAAAAGAGGTTACCGTGTGGAGTTTTCAGAGCTTCCCCCTTTGAGACTCCTTGTCACTGAGCTGACAAAAGGTGCCTTTCTTTCCTCTGCAGGAGTTAGAGGAATAGGAAGTGGTAATAAAGGTCCCAGCAGATTAAATAGGCAAGGCTTCTATTCTCTCATTTGGGGTTCGCAAGCCTGTGGAAAAGTTCAGGCTCATCCTGAGCCTGAATCGTCTGGGTGTCTTGGTCACCTACAGAAGTTTTTGGTTGGTTTTAATCACGGGGTGAGGGCACCTCTTCCACCAAAACTGTTTCAGGGCATCGATAGTAAAGGATGCATACCTGCATATTTCCAACGCAGAAAGCCACCAGCGTTTCCTCATGCTGGCAGGGATAACCTCGGTAGGGGTGCTACACCTTCAGTTTAAAGCACTCCCCTTTGGGCTATCCCCTTCTCCCTAGTATCTTCACCAAAGGGGGTCACCTTCCTGCGATGATAGAGGTCCTGTCCTTCCTGCGTCTCAGGGTAGTCTCTGTGATCGTGTATCTTAACGATCTTCTCCTGTTTGTCCCTTCTCTGGCGCAGTTGAACGGGGATCCACAGCTTATAAGGGACCTATTAGGGAGCCTGGGTTGGCCTCTGAACCTACGGAAACTCATCTTAAACTTCTTCCCAAGGGGGTCACCTTCCTGAGTAAAGAGGGTCAGGTTGAGCTTACTGACATCCACGCTCCTAGCTGTTCAGTGGACGGGGTTACGTTACTGTCGTCTGCAAGCTATTCATCTTGAAGGTTTGGGGCCACAGTAGAGGGCCTTAGGACTCTTTGTTTTCGGTTCTAACTCAGGTAAAGAAGCCAGGAGCGGTGGCGTGTGACAATGCGCGCCGTCTCCCAAAGGCACAGTCTGCGGTTGGATTGCGTATGTCTGAGTTCTAGTCCACCCTGTGTCAAATCACGAGGGTCTCTGTTGCTAGCTTTAGCACGGTAGCTCATGACTGATCACCGAATGGCAAAGGTCACAGCTGACAGTCCCGTGCTGGCAAGGTAGCAGTGAGTAACCGACTTAGAGCATTGAGATAATACTACATAGCCTGTATTTTAAAGTCCCTTTGGTGGGATAGGGGAGCATGTTTGTCACAAGGCCTAGAGTGGATTTGGCCAATATCCAAGAAGGAGGGAGTCAAAGAGACCCTCAAAATTGGAGGGAGTTGAGAGCAGTAGATCTGGTTCTCAGGACCCCGTAGAGAGTGCTCTGGGGACATTAGGTAGCAGTCATGGAGACAATCCCTTGGCAGTGGCTTACGTCAATAAAACGGGGGCTTCTGGAGCAGAGCCTTAAGGGCCTTAGCGAAAAGCCACCCTCAGATGGGCCAAATGTTAAATTCCTGTCCTTCCAGTGATCCGGTGGAAAGGAGAGCAAATTCAGGTATTAGATGCCTCAGCAGGAGAACGCGGGGAGAGAGCAACCAGGTTCTCAAACAGGACGTTTTCGAAATGATCACCCGGGGGAGGGGGATGCCCTCGATAGACTTCTTTTGCCCCAAGGGAAAACGCGAAAGAAGCCATCTCCTGTTCTATGAGCAGGGGAGATGGGATGTCGGAAGCAGACGCACTAAGCACAGACTTAGGATTTCTCTAGGTGCTATGCTTTCCCCCTTCCCGTCCTGATTCCCGTCTTGATTCCTGCAGAGTTGAGGAAGTTCTGGTGACTCTTTCTAATCGCACCTCATTGGCCCAGGAGGCCGTAGGTCTCCATTCTTAAGGGCCTGTCGGTGGAACTCCCCTGGGTTTTTTCCCAGTGTCCAATCTGCTGCCCCCAGGTGGAACCTTGCAGCTTGGCTACTGAGGAAGTTCCGAATGGCAAAGGGGTCTCAGACTGTTAGTAGCCACTCTTTTGAATGGCAGGTAAATGGAAGCTCAGACCATTTTTTTGAGGGTATAGAGGCGGTTCAATAGCTGGTGCTCAGAGAACTCCTTCAAGGAGCACAGCTCGGGGGCCGTTCTAGAGGTCCGGCAGTCAGGGGCAGATAAAAGGTTAGCCCCGAAACATTGGAGAGTCAGGTATCCGTTTCAAGCGTGTTTCTGAATAGACTTCTAATGTCAGACCTTGGGATAGTAAGGTTCTTCAGAGCCTTAAGTAGGTGAAGACCAAGCCTTTGGTCGCCCCCTTCCCAGTCGGGATCTTGCTTTAGTTTTACAGGTTCTCACAAGGGAACCTTTTGAGCCGTTAGAACCTTGCTCGTTAAGATTGATCACTCCCAAAACTGTATTTTTGGTGGCAATCACTACAGCAGGGAGAGTAAGTGACTCGAAGCCCTTTCTATTAGGGCACCTTTTTTACCTAAGGTAGCCTCTAGTTTCCATAAGAATACAGGAGATTGTGCTACCTACTTTCTGTTCGAATCCAGTAGGAGAACAGGAACACATGTTTCACAGGTTAAGATGCTAAAAGATGTGTTCTTCATTATTTGGATTGCACAAGGTCAGTTCAAGAAATCTGATTCATTTTTTGTGTTGTTTTCTGGGGCTAGGAAGGGTTCCAAAGCCTCTAAACGTACGATAGCTAGATGGTTAAGTTAGCCATTGGACAGGCGTACGTGACAGGGAGGTTAGGTCCTCCAGTTGGGGTTAGAGCACACTCAGCCGGGGCAGTGGCAACTTCTCAGGCAGAGTGGGCTGGGGCATCTCCTGCACAGATCTGTAGTGCTGCAACGTAGTCCAGTGTTTCTACGGTTGTGAAACATTATAGACTGGATCTTCTGTCAGCCAAAGAACAAGCCTTTGGCCGTATAGTACTGCAGGCAGTGGTCCCACCCTAAGGTAATGTACTCGCTTATCCTCTCTAAGGTGGCTGTCCTGAAAGACGATTGGGGAAAAATGGAATTACGTACCGGTAATGTCCTTTTCCAGGAGTCTTTCAGGACAGCACCGGTTCCCACCCAAATTGTTTGCAGATCATCGGGAACTCATTACATGAGGCCGTCAGGTAAGACTTAAAAAGTTTATTTGTTTGACGTGTTCTTGTGTCTCCCCAGTTTGGCCGGAGGTACTCTGGAAGAACTGAGGAACGAAGGGAGGAGGAGGCTTAAATCATGAAAATGAAGGCGGTGTTTCCTCAGAGGGGAGGAGCCGGTGTCTCTCTAAGGTGGCTGTCCTGAAAGACTCCTGGAAAAGGACATTACCGGTACGTAATTCCATTTTTTGTGCTCATAAGTACCTCAGTTTGAGAGTGTTTTGCAAGACAAGCAACATTTTTTTTAAAATAAATTTTAACTTGATATACAAGTAGCGTCACAACTTAGTATAAGAGAAGAGAGGGCGCCAAGTGTAGCGATATGGTTACATTTAATGAAGGTACAACATTTAGTAACATATTGCTACAATTAGAGGCGCCCTCTCTTCTCTTCTCTTTTATACTCTGGAGCTCCTGCTGGATTTTACTTCTAATCCCCTTGTGGACGGACATTCTACGGTCACACAACCAATCACATCGCTAGAATCTTTTTATATGGACTATAAACTGAAGGATTTATGAATGTGGAACGAATCATTTGAGTTTCCATTATTTCTTATGGGGAAATTTGCTTTGATATACAAGTGCTTTAGATTACAAGCATGTTTCTGGAACTAATTATATTCGCAATGCAAGGTTTTACTGTATTGTGTAGATGGATAAGGAGCCTGTTTACACTTTTCTGTAACCATGCTATAAAAAGTGGAGTTATCCTTTTAAGATTGCTCAGTATTTTCCAGATTAGTAATGAATTCCCCAATTGGACTAAATTGGGAAAAAAAGTTTTAAATGACCACTTTTATTTTTTATTTTTTGTTAATCAGAAAGAGAAAAAAGGTTTGGTGATGGTGAATTTCTACAATGATTACGTCACCTGCAGCCAGAAAGCCAATATATCGGATGTTGCTGGTAAGTAAGGGCTGAATTTGGGGGCAAAAGAAAAATCTCCCATGCTGGGCTCGGCGACACCCCCCCCCCCCCCCCATCTCCCTGACTACAGATGTGTGTGTGCGCCCCCCTGGCAGTATCATTGCATGCATACAAAATAAGCGGATGCTGATCAGTGTTAATTTCGTGGACTAAAACATTTTAGTCAACTAAATGAATACTATTTTAGTTGACTAAAATACAACTAAAACTAAAATGGAATTTTAGTCAAAAGACTTAAACTAAATTGAAATTTGACTTGATTTGACACTGGTCTGTAGTGCATGTTCAGCAGTACAGGGAGGTGGGTAGGGGGGTGGAATCAAGGGACCATGCTCCATGGTGGGTAAGGGGGTGGAGACAAGGAGTGACTTGGAACAGGAGAGTACCCGCACCTATTCTCCTGAGGGGGAGGGGGGGGAGCCCTGGGTACATAACCTATATCTGAAAATTGATTAATCCTGATGTACTGATGGCCAATCTCATTTCTTGAGGCTTAAAACTGCCAGGACAGTACAAATACCCCTCAAATCGCCCCCTTTTTGGAAAGTAGACAGTCCAAGGTATTTAGTAAGAGGCATGGGGAATTATTATTTTTTTTTCAATTAAAATGATTGGTCACGGCAATCACATGGTACTGGCAGTGTGCCGGTATAGTGATCAGTCCTCGGCTGTGTCCGGTGGATGCAGCTGGTGCCAGATCACGGCGTGCGAGCGGCACGTTCTGGGCGGACGTCTTATGACATAAGGCCCCGCCCGGCCTGTAGCACGTTGAAGGTGGTGAAGATAAAGAAGCTGCACACTCAGTAATGATGAAATCTGAGAGTGTAATATGACTTTGTTAGGATTACATGCAGTTTAACTGGCAGAAAGGTGTGCAGACAATTAGTACTTGTGTGTGCCGTCTACAAGAAAGCGTTCGACCCCCCCCCCCCACCGGAGAGATCAATCGTTTTGTAACGTGTTTGGACATTTGCTGAGAACATTTTCTGAAATGTCATCAATGTAGCGCAGCGCTCAGTTTTCTTATCTCCGATGTTTGCAGATCATTTTGATCACATTAAGAAGATTGCTGGTTACGAGTCGGTCGGCTTTGGCGGGGATTACGATGGTGTGCCCAGGTAAGTGCTGACATCATCAAACGCCTTGTAATAAAAGAATAAAACGGGAACGTTCTGCTGTTCAGTCGGCAACAAATTCAGAGAGATGATCTCAGAGTTCTCCAGATCATTACACTGAACAACGTGTGCTGGAACAAGGCGGTCCCTGAAGGAAGCTTTTGAACAGCAATATCTTAAAAAAAAAAAAAAAATGGATACTAATAGATAAGTGATTATAAAAGTTACTTTTTTTTTTTTTATAAACCGGTTATACCGGTTTTGCACAGAGCAGCCCTCCTCTTCTGTTGCCCCCCCCCCCCCTTTGTGCTCATTGCTACAAAACAAATTAGCAACTGACCCATGGAGTGCAGGCACAGCCCTACTGCATGGGGAAGAAAATTTTGCCCGGAGTTCGGTTGTTATCAAAAGATTTCTTCTCAGCAGGGACACAGTAAAAAAACATCTGACAGGGGTTCTAACCCCTCACCAGTTTGCTGTCAGGTTGTAAATCCCCTCCCGTTGCTTTGATCCCTATGAAAAAGGGCTAAGGGCTCATGTCTGAAGAATATCAAGTAGGGCATCTCGGGGGTCCCTTTTGATGTGCTGTGCTTCTAAAATCTTGCTCACAGCTGGCACGCGTTTCGGAATCATCAGTTCATGGCTCTTGGTAGCAAAGGTAATAATAAACCAATGCAGAGGAATCAAATATAATTTCCTCTTTTTATTTGTATCATAAAAGGAGCACTTATTATTGAGCTCTGCCTCCTGAAGAGAAGGTATCCTGAGTTACTGATGGCAATAAATAGGACCACATTTGCTCTGGTCTCATTCCCGTTTCAGGCCGGTACTGAAGCTAAAAGGATTAGTATGACAGCCAGGCTACTGGTATTTTCAGAGGATTGTTTAAAACAAAGTTAGTAAAGCAAATTTCACACAATACTCAGGTTGTGCATTGAGAGTGAAATCTGCATCCTGCCCATTTCAATTTTTAATGTCCTTGTTGGATGGAAGGTGGAGGATGTCCTACGTCTTCCATGTCAGATCTGCTCTAAAATAAACGGAAATCTCTGATCAATAGCAGGCAATCGATCGACTTGTATAAAATACAATGTGCCCACATTGTGGATTCAGTCCGAGGAGTAATCAAAGAATTTTCCTCTCCTCAGAGTGCCCGACGGCCTGGAAGATGTGTCCAAATACCCGGATCTTGTAGCTGAACTGCTAAGAAGAGGATGGACGGAGCAGGAACTTAAGGCCGCCCTGGCCGATAACCTTTTACGAGTATTCCGAGAAGTGGAAGCGGTCAGTGTCTAAATTGTAACGTCGCCACTCAATGCCAAGTAGCAGCTACAAAAAAAAAAGCAAACAAAATTTGGGAACTTATTAAAAAAAGGGAGATAAAATTGTATTTCTAACATAGTAGAACACTCTACTGCCAACGGACATCCATAGGAGCTGGCTGGACATTCTATGCCAAAACCACCAGCATTAATATGGAGGTGACCTCCTTTGCTGCGATAATGTCCTGCACTCTTCTTGGAAGATGTTCCACCCAAAATGTCTGAGTGTGTCTGGGGGGAATTTGTGTCCACTCAGCCAAAAGAACATTTTGTGAAGTCGGACCCGATTCCAAATTGACATCCAGATTCATCCAAAAGGTGTTCAGTAGGGATGAGGTTGCCACTTGGGTCCCTCCACATCAAACCCAACCATGTCTTTATGGAGCTGGCTTTGTAGACAGGGGCAGTCAGGGAAGAACAGGAAAGGACCTTCCCAAAACTGTTCCTTCGAGGTGCACAGAGCAATTCCTCTAATTCCTCTCCATTACTTCTGTGCAGCTGAGGCGGCAGAGATGGAGACTGAGGGCTTTGTCCTCAATCTCCTTTCTCTGTCTCAAAGGTCAATCATCAGAGGTCTGTTTAGAGCCCTGATATTTCACCAACATCCCCAATGGGGCACCTAACTTTTTTTTAATACAATTTTTATTTATCGAGAGATAGAGAGATAGTGAGAGATATCGAGAGAGGGAGATTAATAGAAAGAGATTATATATATATATATATATATATATTATATATATCTCTACTGACATCAGTGGCAGAACTACCAGAGTCGCGAAGGTCGCACTTGCGACCATGTCCTGGCGTTCTGCCACCATGGGGAGGGGGCCTTCAAGTTTTTTTTTTTTTTTTGCACTGGGGTCCTGAAGGTTCTAGTTCCACCTCTGCCAATACCCTTCACTGGAAACAACACTTCTATGGTGTAGCTACTGCTTACTTTTAGCCACATGGGTAGGTGTGATGAATAGGTGTCCACAATCTTTTGCCCATATAATGTACGTCAGAACACATATAAAATAATAACCACCGCAGTGGTTTTGCTATTCTGGGAGGTTGATGGACATTAGTCATTTCTAACATTCAGTATCAAAGCTGAACTCCAGCCAAAACTTTTGGTAGTTGGAAGGAAAGAGAGACAGAACCGGTGGACGTTTTTTATTTTATTTTTTATTTGCAGTCTGAACCTCTTTGGGGTGATTTCCCCTCACTTCCTGTCCTGACAGGAAATGATGGAAAATCTCTCTAGTGGTTACACGGACTGCAAAAAAATCTCAACTCTTTCCAAGTCTAAAAACTGGGGGAAAAGTTTGTCTAGAGTTTTTATTTTATTTATTTATTTTTTTAGCTTATGTAATTTTTTTTAACACTTCATTGAGAAATGTCTACAACTAACCACTCACTCTTGTGGTGTTTGTTTTTTTTTTTTTTTTTAGACAAGTAATAGAACGAGTGCGGAAATCCCTAAAGATGAACCCATTGCATACGAGGAGATAAAAAGTAGCTGTCGCACTGCTTGGGGCTATAATATCCCGGCTGAAAATCCCACCGCTACCCCCACCACTACCCCCACGGTTAAAACCACTCCTAATACAGCGAACCGACAGCTCTTGGGACAAGGGATTCTTCTTCTCTGCCTGCTATTTGCACTATTTCTATGAAGGGCGTTCTTCATCCATTCCCAGAGCACAAAAAGACTGATATTGCACGGACAACGGGCTCAAAGCAATGCAAAAAAAGAAGAAGAACCTGATAAGGATGCCGGGACTACTGTACCACCTCAGCTATGGACTCCAGATGTGCCCTATTTTATTTTTTAACTTTGGGTTTACGATTAAGTCCTTCTGTATCAAAAATTGGGTTAGACTTACAGAGCTATTCTCAAAACACAAGAGGCAAGGAAACAAGAGACATTGTTCAGTAACCCAATGGAACTCCATGTTTCTCAAGCTTGAACACAAAAAAAAACATCTGATTGGGGGAAGAGTCTTTGCAGACCATGGGGGTTGGGGGGGGAAACGATATTTCAGATACCACATACTGGAAAGTTTGGGTATTGCAGCACATGCATCTATAATATATATATATATATATATATATATATATATATATATATATATATAGGCTTTGCTAAATTATAGGATTCCAAGAAGATAAAAAAAAAAAAAACACACAGCTACAGGAAATGCTGAAACCAAGCATAGATAATGGAAATAACCAGTTCACTCTCATGGTCAGATTCAACCTCATATATTCACATTCATGGTTTTATATTTTAAAGGTCTGTACCTATCTTTTCTTAAAGGAGAAGTACAGGGAAAGCTTGTTTGGCTGTTCGTTTGGCACTCGTGACCCATTTTCAGCAGACAGTGGGCTGAAGCCTGCTGTCGTCACAGGGCCGCTCCAAGCTTGTGAAAGTTTGTGACAATGAAGTGGGGATCCGCCCACGTGCCTGGACCGGCACCTGGCTCAGCCTCTCAGCGAGCCGCTAAACCGGCTGCTCCTGCCTCCTCCACAGCCCAGCGCTCCAGTGAGGGGGGGGGGGGGGGCAGAAGCAGAGCAGTGACCAGCTCTCTGCTCAGGGAGCCCTGAGAACCCAGCGATTGGCGGTGATTGATTGCTCGGTTCTCAGGTTTAGCGCGGGTGGGGGGACAGATGGGCCATCCACCTAGGCAAGTGTGGATTGGGGGGGGGGGGATGACAAAAACTCCATACTTCAGCCAAAACTTGGGGGGGCGGTGTGACCCGGGAATACTTCCAAATAAGAGCACAGCAATAAAAACACAACAGTGCTTCCAACACTAACAAAAGAGTAAAGATCTAAATGTCAAACAAAGCCAAATCACAGATTTTATTGGATAAAAAAAATAAAATACTACAAAGTGCGAATATGTTTATAATAAATGACTTTACGCTATAAATATTTTCTCAATTTGTTGAGACTTCTGTGTGTGTGTTGTGTCCAGACAGACGGCAAACACCTGCCAGCCCACACCACCCCCCCTTTCGATCAGTCACCCCCCCCCCCCCCCTTATCCCATCTAGGTCACAGGCAGCTCTTCCTCCCCGGCTTCACCCTGCGTCTCCCCCTCCTCCTCTTCCTCAGCTTTACCCTGCGTCGTCTCCTCCTCTTCCTCAGCTTTACCCTGCGTCGTCTCCTCCTCCTCCTCAGCTTTACCCTGCGTCGTCTCCGCCTCCTCCTCAGCTTTACCCTGCGTCGCCTCCTCCTCAGCTTTACCCTGCGTCGCCTCCTCCTCAGCTTTACCCTGCGTCGCCTCCTCCTCAGCTTTACCCTGCGTCGCCTCCTCCTCAGCTTTACCCTGCGTCGCCTCCTCCTCAGCTTTACCCTGCGTCGCCTCCTCCTCAGCTTTACCCTGCGTCGCCTCCTCCTCAGCTTTACCCTGCGTCGCCTCCTCCTCAGCTTTACCCTGCGTCGCCTCCTCCTCAGCTTTACCCTGCGTCGCCTCCTCCTCCGCTTTACCCTGCGTCGCCTCTTCCTCCGCTTTACCCTGCGTCGCCTCCTCCTCTTCCTCCGCTTTACCCTGCGTCGTCTCCTCCTCTTCCTCCGCTTTACCCTGCGTCGTCTCCTCCTCTTCCTCCGCTTTACCCTGCGTCGTCTCCTCCTCTTCCTCCGCTTTACCCTGCGTCGTCTCCTCCTCTTCCTCCGCTTTACCCTGCGTCGTCTCCTCCTCTTCCTCAGCTTTACCCTGCGTCGTCTCCTCCTCTTCCTCCGCTTTACCCTGCGTCGTCTCCTCCTCTTCCTCCGCTTTACCCTGCGTCGTCTCCTCCTCCGCTTTACCCTGCGTCGTCTCCTCCTCCGCTTTACCCTGCGTCGTCTCCTCCTCCGCTTTACCCTGCGTCGTCTCCTCCTCCGCTTTACCCTGCGTCGTCTCCTCCTCCGCTTTACCCTGCGTCGTCTCCTCCTCCGCTTTACCCTGCGTCGTCTCCTCCTCCGCTTTACCCTGCGTCGTCTCCTCCTCCTCCGCTTTACCCTGCGTCGTCTCCTCCTCCTCCGCTTTACCCTGCGTCGTCTCCTCCTCCTCCTCTGCTTTACCCTGCGTCGTCTCCTCCTCCTCCTCTGCTTTACCCTGCGTCGTCTCCTCCTCCGCTTTACCCTGCGTCGTCTCCTCCTCAGCTTTACCCTGCGTCGTCTCCTCCTCCGCTTTACCCTGCGTCGTCTCCTCCTCCGCTTTACCCTGCGTCGTCTCCTCCTCCGCTTTACCCTGCGTCGTCTCCTCCTCCGCTTTACCCTGCGTCGTCTCCTCCTCCGCTTTACCCTGCGTCGTCTCCTCCTCCGCTTTACCCTGCGTCGTCTCCTCCTCCTCCTCCTTCTCCTCCTCAGCTTTACCCTGCTTCGTCTCCTTCTCCTCCTCCTTCTCCTCCTCAGCTTTACCCTGCGTCGCCTCCTCCTCCTCCGCTTTACCATGCGTCGTCTCCTCCTCCGCTTTACCCTGCGTCGCCTCCTCCTCCTCCGCTTTACCATGCGTCGTCTCCTCCTCCGCTTTACCCTGCATCGCCTCCTCCTCCTCCGCTTTACCCTGCATCGCCTCCTCCTCCTCCGCTTTACCCTGCATCGCCTCCTCCTCCTCCGCTTTACCCTGCATCGCCTCCTCCTCCTCCGCTTTACCATGCGTCGTCTCCTCCTTCCCAACTCAAAAAAAAGCAATCACCGGTTTCTGTCAGAGGGGCATCGGGTCTCTCACACAGAGAGCCACCTGTTTGCAAAATTTTATAAAACTGTTCTTTTGTTTTTCAAACTTTCAGCTTATTTTATTATTTTTTAGCAAAAAAACAAAACAAAAAAAACCCAGCGGGGGGGGGGGGTGTGCCCTACTCACGTGTCACATCCTGGAACCAGCATGAACCACATTATGAAGAACGTCATACACTCCACAACAAGACGCTGCACTTAGGAATCATCAGAATTTATTTTGAAACGTAAAATACAAAACATCTCTTTACAGATAAATTACACCCAAAGAAAAAAAAAAAAAGAAAAAGACTAAAAGCAGAAAAAAAAAGGCAAATTTGAATAAAAAAATACAATAGATTTATATTGGGAAGCTCTGAGAACTACAACACAATAACATAAATCGGCAACAGCGTGGAGTAAATGGTGGCACATCACAGGGGGTGGGGGGGGGGCGGGGCGGAAATAATAGCCGGTAATACCGTCTCCATGGAAACCTGGGCATTGTAAGGGCCAGTCCACCGAAAAACGGTATTTCATTGATCAAACCAATCATATATTACATCATTTATATACACACTTTTTTGGGACTCCGGGACACATTGTAGTTTTTTTGCTTCTTTAAAGCCCCCGTTGGGGGGGGGGGGGGTATTCTCTCACTTCCTGTCTCAGTAACAATGAAGGGAAATCTCCGCAATAGAAGAAGTCATGTAAACCTGTTGTAACCCCCCCCCCCCCCCCCCCAACGCTATTTAACATTTTTTTGGCCAGACTTCTGCGAAAGCCTCGGCTCAGCCGATAACATTTGGCTGACTTGTTTCCGTCATCACATTCCTGAAGGCCTCGCCGGTGCGAATACAGCAAGTCTGCCGCCGCCTGGCAGCGGGTTACCAGACACACCAAAGCAAAGCATTGGAATCCCATTGGCTGGGAGAGGTGGAAGCAGAAAGAAGACAAATCGTACCGCAAGTACAGCATTCCATCAATCAGCTGCGGGCCCCATTCACACTACACCTTGCCAGAACACACGTGCGTTTACACAATGCGTTTTCGTACATTAAGGCAGCAATATTTACTTTGAACAAGCTGGCAGCACGTCTTAACGTGTTTGTAAAGGCTTTTTTTTTTAACGAACAAACATGTCATACTTACCTGGCCTCTGTAAGGTTTTTGCACAGAGCGGCCCCAATCCTCCATTTCCGCCCCCCCCCCGGCGGCACTCCTGGCTCCTTCTCTTCATTGGGTACCCCCTCGGAGAGACATTTTCTATGGGGCTTGCTCCTGAGTCCTGCTGCTGCATCCATTGACACAGACAGCAGGACTCGATTTGATTGATAGCAGCGGGAGACAATGGCTCCTGCTGCTATCAATCTGTCCAGTGAGGAGAGGGACAGTGGCTGGAGCTGCTCGGCTTGTCGCTGGAACGATCGGGCTCAGGTAAGGAAAAGGGGGGCTCTGGGGGGCTGCTGCAGCACAGAAGGTTTTTTTCACCTTAATGCATAGAATGCAAACCTCGAGGGTTTACAACCCCTTTTGTGGATGGAATACCTGATATCACTATGGTTCCCATCTGTGCAATGCACTGCGGTATGGTGTGCTGCCTAAGAGCACTGGTTGTGCCAATCCAAATTAAAATGGTTCTAAAGTCTAACTGCATTCCCTGCATTAAAAAAAAAAAAAAACACCTCACTAATGAGCCCCCCCCCCCCCCCCCAAATCCCTAAACACTTACTTGGCTCCTGTCACTGGTCCAGTCTGCAGCACCGCTCCTCCACTTCCCAGTCTCACAGGAGACGCCAAGAGCATTGGCAGCCATAGGCTCCTACTGCTGTCAGTCAAATCCTGGGAGGATTTCTGTCATCAACTCTGCTGACTCCGCACTCTCCTCCTGTCTGCGCGCCCCCCTTCAGTACATATCCATGCAACACCTGATTGCCTCCTAGTACTGCCCCCTCCCTCACAGTGCAATGGTTGCTGTGCAGGGGTGAGAGGAGGCCGATATTAGGACAGATCAGGGTAGTAATATGTAAATATACATATTAAAAAGGAACACACATCTGCATAAAACGATGCTAATCCCATGGTGTCGGTCAGATGGAGCAGCCCCTCCTTGCAGGTGAGGCGAGAGGTGATATTTTACAGGGAGGGTTTCCCTTGCCCCATAAAAGTACTAGAAATTGTACATGAAGAGCCCCATTTACCCCACAATGAACTCCTCTGTCGTCTAGGGAACTGCTGAACAGTACACATGGCAATGCTGGAGAAGCTCAATGAACTGTCTGTAGTGCCCCGAGCAACCAATCAGCTTTTCCCTTTCATTTTACAAGGTATGGTTAGGAGGGAGGGGGGAGAGAGAGACACAGAGACAGAGACAGAGAGAAGACTGACCAATAGGAGGATCTATAGGTCTTCATTCTGAAAGGCGCGGTGAAGATGAAGAAGGTACAACAGGCATTAGAAGTTTAGGAATCCCGGCAGACCGAGGATTTAGGAGGCACCAAGGGTCCAGTTACACCACAATCCATGCGCTTGAACCTTGACGCTCCAAGCATTAGGCAGCCGATTTGCACTGAAGAAGTGGGGCAATGGGGTGGATTTACTAAGGGCAAATAGACGGCGCAATCTGCAAGTGCAGTTGTTCCACAGTTTAGTAGATAAGGAGAAGGAAGCTTCACAAAGAATACCCAATCAAATGCAAGCAAAAAAAAAAAAAAAAAGTGCTTGCACATGATTGCATGATGGAAGTCAGCAGAGCTTCCCCTTTATCTGCTAAGCTTTGGAGCAACTGCACTAGCAGAGTGCTCAGTCTACTTGTTTTAAAGTGGTTGTAAACCTCAGACATGAAATCTGAAAAAAAGCATATCCCTCTGTAGCAGTAACAGTGAACCTTGGCACCCCAGATGTTTTGGAACTACATTTCCCATGATGCTCCACTGCACTGCAGAGTGCCTGAGCATCATGGGAAATGTAGTTCCAAAACATCTGGGGTGCCAAGGTTCCCCATCACTGCTCTATAGTGTGTACTTGTCCGAAATCCAGAGCATTAAGTGTAATTTCTGCCCGCTGCCTCCTTCCTCTGCTATCTGCAGGAGTCACTTTAGAGACAACATTTCCTGACACCAAGAGATAAAAAGGTGACAGGGGAGGGGGGGGCTCCAGTGGATTGACAGCCTCAGCTTTGTTCCTGTGAGCTGTGTGAAAGGGGAGGCGGTGTAGGGGTGTCCCTTCCCTCCAATCAGCTCTTACTGAGCTCTGCAGAGTAAGCGTGACTTCAGGTCTCTGCCCCCCCTTTTTTTTTTCTGAACTCTCAGACAAACATTCTAAATTTAGTGCTTTGAATGGATGTAGAGAAGAGGGGGCGGCCAATGGACAGGCTTTGTTTCATCTCTGTGTATCACCTGAGGACAAGTCCCTTCACTGGGGATAGGGAAGGTTTACAGCCACTTTATCCAAAACAAAAATCCAATTTTTTTTTTATTACATATAATATATATATAATAAAAAGAATTGTGATATTATATTATATATCAGTCATGTGACTTTTTTTTTTTTTTTTTTTTTTAACGCAGTAAAATAAATACAAAGGGCACCTGCACATATTGGGGTCCTACAGGGTACTGTATATGTGTGTTGGGGTGGAATAAAAAAAATGAGGATGTGGTGTGAATGAACCCTAAAAACAGAAAGTAAACATAGAAGACAAATCTTGTGGCAACGCAGCAATTCAATTTACACCGACATGAGAGGTTAACTCCGCCCATCACCAATATTCGAGACAATGATAGGTCGGATACTTGCAGACTGAAGCCACAATCCAGGCTTAAATTCTGTGATATAATTTCGCCGTCCCCCATGACAACCATAGAAGTCTCAGTCCCCCTGCTGCACTCTTCAGGATGACAAATAAAAAAAAAAAAAAAAAAAAAAAAACACGTGATCATCAGCGGCAGCAGGTGGGTGGGGCCAAGACGGTGCGGAATTCTGGATAAGCCAATAAGCCATTGAGGATTCAAACTGCCTGCATCTGCTCAAAACTTAAACATTCGCTTTGGGTGAACTTTCACTTTAAATGATAAAGTCGGACTTCAGTCTGATAGGACCACAGACAGTGCAATCTCATTAATGTTATGTATGCTGGAACGCTCTTGTCTGCTGCCAGATGCATTCTGGGTAGTTCCAGCAGAAAGGCATATAGAGAATAGTGTCGTCTTTGTTTTGGGAGGAAGGAAAGGGGGAGTCGGGATCGGGGGATCTGCATATCATTAGAGGGGACCATTAGGTAATGCCGAGGCTTTAGATCATGCGCCAAGACATCAATAAAACCGGAGACCAGCTTCAAGATCTGGAAGAACAGAGAAACTGGAGAGAAGCAGCAGTATAGCCCAGGCCCCCCCCCCGTGTGTCCCCCCCCCACCCCAGAATGATCGGTGAAGGCCACAGCGTGATAAAGTGACCCCAGTGTACCCCAAAACTCCAGAACGTTCCAGCCCAGGAGAGAGGGGGGGCGCAGAAGAAGAAGAAGCAGGACGTCAATTCCTCAGTGCCGCCAGTCTGAAAGACAGAAAGGATCAAAGTTAGTGATGGACCATGGAGCCGGGAATTGTGAAATCTCATGTCTGACCTACTAAAGCCTGAATGTACACAAGAAACACAAGTATATAGTAGATTTTATATCATGACAATCACAGGCAGGTGACAGGTAGACCGCGTCCCTTCCGACCCCCCCCCCCTCCCCCGCCCGGAGCCTGGACAGGAGCGGGGGTGCCATTTCCTGGAAAGAATCTCCTGTATTTTCCTCCTGCAGCAGCTGATGGAGGGAGGGAGAAGGAGAAGCCTTAACTGGTCTGATCCCCTGTATTTTCCTCATGCAGCAGCTGTTAGTGGGGGGGAGAAGGAGAAGCCTTTACTGGAACCGATCCCTTGTATTTTCCTCCTGCAGAAGCTGAGTGCCAGCAAGAGAGAGGAGGAGAAGTCTTTACTGGAACCGATCTCCTGTATTTTCCTACTGCAGCAGCTGATGGCGGGAGGGAGAGGGGAAGAAGCCTTTACTGGTCTGATCCCCTGTATTTTGCTCCTGTAGCAGCTAATAGTGGGAGGAGAAGAAAAAGCCTTTACTAGACTGATCCCTTGTATTTTACTCCTGCAGAAGCCGAGTGCCAGCAAGAGAGAGGAGGAGAAGTCTTTACTAGAACCAATCTCCTGTATTTTCCTCCTGCAGAAGCCGAGTGCCAGCAAGAGAGAGGAGGAGAAGCCTTTACTGGTCCGATCCCCTGTATTTTGCTCCTGCAGCAGCTAATAGTGGGAGGAGAAGAAAAAGCCTTTACTAGACTTATCCCTTGTATTTTACTCCTGCAGAAGCTGAGTGCCAGCAAGAGAGAGGAGGAGAAGTCTTTACTGGAACCGATCTCCTGGATTTTTCTCTTGCAGCGGTTGAATCCTGGGAGGGAGGGAGGGAGGGAGGGAGGGAGGGAGGGAGGGAGGAGAAGTCTTTACTGGAACCGATCCCCTGTATTTTCCTCCTGCAAAAGCTGAAAGCCAGCTTCTCCTCCTCTCCCTTCCACCAGCATTCAGCTGTTGCAGGAGGAAAATACAGGGGATCGGTTCCAGTAAAGACTTCTCCTCCTCCTCCTCTTCAAGGATTCAGCCGCTGCAAGGGGAAAATACAGGAGATCAGTCCAGTAAAGGATTCTCCTCCTCCCTCCCACCATCAGCTGATGTAGGTGATAAAAACAGGAGGATGAGTCTAGTAAAGGCTTCTCCTCCTCTCCCTCCTGCCAGGATTCAGCTGCTTCAATAGGGAAATACAGGAGACCGTTCCAGTAAAGGCTTCTTCTCCTCTCCCTCCTGCCGGCATTCAGTTGCTGCAGGAGGAAAATACAATAAATGCTGTCCTCGCCACCCCTACTGTCCAGGTTCTTCTTCCTTCTGCTGCATGGGCCCCCCTATGTGCTCCCATGGTCCACCGCCTTCCCCTTGCAGCGCTTCAGAATACTTTTTTAATCCTAAAAGAGAAATTATTAAAATACCGGCTTCTTCTCCTCTCCTGATGGCTGCTGCGGGGGATTGTTTCAGGATGAAGAGCGGGGGGAAGGGGCCTGTAAATATGTAATTTACTGGCCGCTTCCTTTTCTGAATGAACACAGTGAGTGATTGGTACCGATCACTCGCTGCATTCATAACTGAAGCATAGTTAACAGTGTTTATTATACTTCAGTTTGTGAATGAGCAGAAAGCTCTGTGCAGAGCTCTTCCCGTTCATTCATGCTGTACAGCTCCGGCTGCAGAGATAGAGAATGAGGACTATGTCCTCAATCACTTTCTCTGTCTCAAAAATGACACATCTGGGGTCTGTGTAAACCCCTGATATGCCACCAAAGACCCCCAACCAGGGCAGAAAGCTTTGCATAACCCTTCCTGTTCATTCATTCTGACACACTCACCCGGTGACACCTCACTGCATGTCATCACCCCTCTCATACAGAATGAGAAAGGGAGGGGGGAGGGTCCTAGAGCACATTGGGAGACGGATCTAATTTAGATGACCACACCCAGGGGCTGTACACTGCAGGGATAGATAGAGGCAATTACTGGCTGATGGGAGCTGAGCTTGGGTTTCGCAGGAGCAGTGGGGGGAAAACCGAATGTGATGTGGACAGGAATCGCACCGCATTCCTGTTCAAATCGCATGTGATTCTTTGCATTGTGATCTGAGCCCGTTCATTTTGTATTGGCTTAAATCGCACCGCAAAGGTATCAATTTTGTGTATCTGAGCATTTCCACAAGTACTCGTGAAAATATTCGCTATCGACACAGATACCAGTGAAACCCTAGTTCACACCTTTGTGGTTTAGGTGCCTTGCTTTGTACCCGGCACACCCATAACATAGAGGGTACATTGCTGTGCACAACACCACAGACAGAACTTAAAGTGGGGTTGCACAGAAAAAAATAAAAATTCATCAAAATTCCTAAAAAACAAACAAATATTTGGAATTTTTTATTTTTATTTTAACTCGCCTCTAAATGGTTGTTGCTAGGGGGTCCCTCGTAATCTGCCTCCTTCAGTGCCTGGGCTCCTGGCGTCACTTCCCCTCGGCGCAGGAAGGGCTCAGCTCCGCCCCCTCCCTCCTGTCAGTCATCTGAGAAACGCGACAGGTCCCAGATGACTGCACGGCCAATCACGGCGCCACTTGCGCATACTCAATGGGTGCCTGGCTGGGTGCCCACAGTTAGAATGCCGGTGAGCAGAGGGGGAGACAAGCCGGGCTTCGATCCCCCCGCATCGCTGGACCCTGGGACAGGCAAGTGTCCGATTATTAAAAGCCAGCAGCTGCAGTATTTGTAGCGGCTGACTTTTCATATATTTTTTATTTTTTTAAAGGGAACTCCTCTTTAAAAAATGGCAAAATGTCATACAAAGAAAGCAGACAGAAAACAGGCCATAAAAAGCCGCACAGCCATAGACAGAGCTTCGCTGTAAACGGCGGTATAGTTCCTCACCTGCGAGACAGCTGGTCCTCCGGAGTGCGGGTGGAGCTCTCTCCTACCGATGACGCTCCTTGCGGGAGCTGGTTCAGCTGATCCATCACCTCCAGCCCATTCTCCTCCGCAATCTGCAGGATAAGACTGTCTACCTGTTCCTGCGGGGTGGTGAGTGTCATGGCGGAGCTCATGGAGTCCTCCATCACCTGAGAAGAGGAACAAAAAGCTGTGAGAGATCCAGTGCCTGGAGACCGAGATCCATTATTCCACCAGGACTCCTAGATGGTTTTATATAGTGGAGCACAAATCATGTCATCTCTCTAGAAGGGACACAAAGAAATACTTTTCCTGTTTGGTTCAATTCTAGAACCTCCAATTTCCTTGCATTAAAGATTTGCCCTCAGTTAGGGCAGGAGACGCAAAAACAGACAGAAATAAAAATATTCTACACATTGTAATTCTGTATAAAGTGTCTACAATTACACTAACAATTAACAAACAAACAGGTTCACTTTTAGGCTGGTGAAAACCATTTCAATGAGGTGCCTACCGCAGCACCAATGCAAGAGCAAGGCGATCCGCATCATGTCCTAGTGCAGTGATGGGGAACCTCGGCACCCCAGATGTTTTGGAACTACATTTCCCATGATGCTCAGGCACTCTGCAGTGTAGTGGAGCATCATGGGAAATGTAGCTCCAAAACATCTGGGGTGCCGAGGTTCTCCATCACTGTCCTAGTTCATAAGGCAGTGCTGGTTTGTTCCAAAAATAAAAAAAATAAAAACACACCGAAAAAAAATACCCCATAAAAACAAACACATGTTGCATGACGAAACACGTTGGGTGGAGCAACATGCCGTGATGTCACTGCATTCCTGGAACCGTCCCAGAAAAACATCCAGCGACATGAGATTGTATTATAGACAGCACTCTCATTTTATACTCGTGTAAATGCATTTTAGCAAATTTTAATTAAAAAAATAAGGTTTGTTGGGTTTCACACTTTTGGTTCCTTTTCTTATCGAACATGTATGCGCGGAGAGAGATGGAGGCCTCGACAAATCGCTGCAATTGCATTGTGTATTATGTAACTTTCCTATAATCACTGGGGGTTATTTACGAAAGGCAAATCCACTTTGCACTACAAGTGTAAAGCGCACTTGAAATTGCACTGAAAGTGCACTTGGAAGTGCAGTCACTGTAAATGTAAGGGGGAAAATCTGAAATGAGGGGGAAGCTCTGCTGATTTTATCATCCAATCATGTGGAAGCTAAAATGCTGTTTTTTATATTTTCCTTGCATGTTCCCCTCAGATCTACAGCGACTGAACTTCCAAGTGCACTTTACACTTGTAGTGCAAAGTGGGTTTGCCTTTTGTAAATAACCCCCAGTGATTATAGGAAAGTTACATAATACACAATGCAATTGCCGCGATTGTCATCAAGGCCTCCATCTCTCTCCATAAATACATGTTAGATAAGAAAAGCAGCCAAAAGTGTGATACCCACCAAACCTTCTTTTATTAAAATTTGCTAAAATGCATTTACACGAGTATAAAATGAGAGTGCTGTCTATAATACAATCTCATGTCGCTGGATGTTTTTCTGGGACGGTTCCAGGAATGCAGTGACATCACGGCATGTTGCTCCACCCAACGTGTTTTGTCATGCAACACGTGCTTGTTTTTTTTTTTTTTTTTTTATCTCTGTGGTCAGCCTTTGGTTGTCTCTGTACGGTGGTGGAAGAGCATTTGGTGAGGGATATACTAGATCACTCTTCAGATTTCTCTGACAGAAGTACCTTTATGAACATTTGGACTTTGGGAATCCCTTTTTGTTATGTTTATTCTTCTTTATCTCATATCGTATGTCAGTATATTTCTGGTAGAGCAGCACAGTTGATATACGAGCGTTGCTGCGCGGAGCAGCGTGTTTTGCTGTGCTGCACTGAGGCACAACACTCCGCCCCAATAAAAAAAGCACTGCAACGCGTTTGGAGAATGCACTGCAACGCATGTAAAAACCAACGTAAAAGGCATTATGTGCACAATAAAGCGCGCATTTTTGGTGTGAATTTAATTCTTTATTTTGAACAAATCAGTCCAACACAGCAAATACACTGCTCCAGGTGTGTCCACCTGTACTCCAACCCCGAAATACACACAAAAAGCCACCAGTCCAGGAGGAAGGTGGGTGACCTCACTCTGATGTATGGAAAATTGCAACGCAGCACAGTGATGTAATGGGCAGCACAAGGATTGCTGGTTGAAATCCCAACCACAGCACTACTGGAGTTTGCATGTTCTCCCTGTGCGGGTTTCCTCCGGGGACTCCGGTTTCCTCCCACACTCCAAAAGACATGCTGGGAGGTTACTTGGCTTCTGTCTAAATTTGCCTCAGTATGTGTATGTATGGATGTGAGTTGGGGATCTTAGACTGTAAGCTCCTTGAGGGCGGGGACCGATGGAACTGTACAATGTATATGTAAAGCACTGCGTAAATTGATGGCGCAATATACCGTATTTATCGGTGTATAACACGCACTTTTTTCCCCTGACCAATCGCGGGTGCATGTTATACGCCGACAGCGTACCTCAGAGGGGAAAGAGGGGGACGAGTGCAGCTGGAATTCACAGAGCTGTCGTCCCCTCTCCACTCGGCTCGCACATCACAGTCCCACAGTCCCACCTCCGCATTGGACCAGTGTTCTGTCACAGGAGCTGATCCAATGCCGATGGCGGAGGCAGGACTGTGTATGTGACTGCTGACTGAGAGCCGAGTAAACAGATGACGGCTGTGTGAGAGATGGGCGCAGATCAGGCTGCACTGATGGGGGAGATGGGGCGCAGATCAGGCTGCACTGATGGGGGAGATGGGGCGCAGATCAGGCTGCACTGATGGGGGAGATGGGGCCGCAGATCAGGCTGCACTGATGGGGGAGATGGGGCCGCAGATCAGGCTGCACTGATGGGGGAGATGGGGCCGCAGATCAGGCTGCACTGATGGGGGAGATGGGCCGCAGATCAGGCTGCACTGATGGGGGAGATGGGGCGCAGATCAGGCTGCATTGATGGGGGAGATGGGCGCAGATCAGGCTGCATTGATGGGGGAGATGGGCGCAGATCAGGCTGCATTGATGCTAACTGACTGGAAGATCTCAGGAGGTGGAGGAGAAGAGGAAGGGCCTTAGATAGATCGAATCTCAGGCAGTGCAGCAGGGACCGGCTGATATCTGATCCATCTAGGGGCAGGCTGGTTGTACTGAAGTGGATCAACTTCAATACCATCAGCTTGTCAGATTTTTTTTCATGCCATCGCTGCCAGTGGCTATAGGTGCCAGCAGTGATCTCTGTGTTTTGCCGGCTGAGAAGGTTCCTCACTGACAATAGCACTGTGGGAGGGATTCCCCCATCAACGTTGACTGTGTTGACGGGGGAAAAAAAAAGACGAACGATTTTCTTTTCTTCCACCTATTGTGGAAGGAAAAAATAAATAAATTGCATATTCTATGGGCTGCATTACAATAAAATGGGACTACAGACATGGGGGGGGGCATTGTAAATTCTGTCTTTTGGCATTTACGGTCTCTACATCCCACTCAGGTTTGTGGTTTGTTGTTGAGATCCGGCCATGAAAGTCTGTTAACTGACGACATAACGCCCCAATTTGGGTCATCATCCTGTCTTCCTGTCTGCAGTTTTGTGTTTACATCAAACCACAGGAAAAACATTTCAGATCATTTTTTTTTGGAGGGACTTTCACTTTTTCATATGAATCACACCCATTATAAATGTACTTCAGCAATCTTGCATGTTCCAATGTCACACGTCTGAGTTCTTACCGGTGGGATGTTATGAAACCAAGCTGTGGTTTAGACGTTTACTAGACTGGGAAAGACTGCCACCAGGTGGACAGATAGAGGCATAGCAGCATATCAGTCTGCATCTACATTATGGCAAATAGCGTTTTTTTTATATATATTATTAGGATGCTCAGTAGGGATGCACCGATACTGGTACCAGTACTTGTCAAAATGCTCCCGATACCAAAACGCTGTGGCAACACAAAATGAATGGGTGAAAGTCGCACTGCAAAGAATTTGTTGCCATTTGAACAGGAATGTGGTGCTAATCCTGTCCAAAACGCACATGGTTTCCCGCACCCGAGGCGCTCTGCATGACAGCTTCCACCAGCTCTGGCTCCCGAGTGACTGCGGATATCTGTGGCTTCTCCCATGGCTTCCTCCAGTGGTTTGAGACATCTCTTTCTAGTGCTGACAGTACAGACTACAGGGAATCTAACCAATCAGAAGCCACCTAGCCCACACTCTCAGGGGAGGGGAGAAAGCCACAGGGACATTAAAGTGGTTGTAAAGGTTAGTTAAAAAAAAAAAAAAACATGTGATACTTACCTCCTCTGTGAAAGGGTTTTGCACAGAGTGGCCCCGATCCTCCTCTTTTGGGGTTGCCGGGCTCCTCCTCCTCCTCTTCATCGAGTGCCCCCACAGAGAGCCACATTCTATGGGGGCACCCGTGCGGGTGTGCTCCCGTGTCTTGCTGCTGCATCCATTGACACAGACAGCAGGACTTGGCCCCGGCCTCCGTGTCACTGGATTTGATTCACAGCAGCGGGAGCCAATGGCTCCTGCTACTGTCAATCTATCCAATAAGGACCCGAGACAGTGGCTGGAGGCTGGTGAGAGAGAGGGAGCCGCTGGAGGCTGGAGAGAGAGAGGGAGCCGCTGGAGAGAGAGAGAAAGAGGGAGCCGCTGGAGAGAGAGAGAAAGAGGGAGCCGCTGGAGAGAGAGAAAGAGGGAGCCGCTGGAGAGAGAGAAAGAGGGAGCCGCTGGAGAGAGAGAAAGAGGGAGCCGCTGGAGGCTGGAGAGAGAGAGGGAGCCGCTGGAGGCTGGAGAGAGAGAGAGAGAGAGCGAGAGAGAGAGAGCGAGAGAGAGAGAGCGAGAGAGAGAGAGCGAGAGAGAGAGAGCGAGAGAGAGCGAGAGAGAGAGAGCGAGAGAGAGAGAGCGAGAGAGAGCGAGAGAGAGCGAGAGAGAGCGAGAGAGAGCGAGAGAGAGCGAGAGAGAGCGAGAGAGAGCGAGAGAGAGCGAGAGAGAGCGAGAGAGAGCGAGCGAGAGAGAGCGAGCGAGCGAGAGGGAGCCGCTGGAGGCTGGAGAGAGAGAGAGAGAGAGAGAGAGAGAGACAGAGAGACAGAGAGACAGAGAGACAGAGAGACAGAGACAGAGAGAGAGAGGGAGGGAGCCGCTGGAGGCTGGAGTGAGAGGGAGCGGGAGAGGGAGACTTTGGCGGCTGACGAGAGAGAGGGAGCTCCGCTGGCGGCTGGCGAGAGAGAGAGAGCTGATGGAGGTTGGACAGTAGAAGAGGTAAAGCTGTTATAGCTGCAAATGGCCAACTCAATATTGATCCCTCCGGACTAAGACTGGGATGTCATTAAAGTTCATGTGTGTGTAAAGGCAGGTGTCCCAATACTTTTGGTAATATAGTGGTAATATAGTGTGTATCCACACTTGCATTATAGTAACTGTGAGATGAAGGATCTTAAAGGAAAAGTTAACTTTTAAAAAAAGAAATAAAAATAAATGCACATTTTTTTGTTGCAGGTACAAAGATTGCATTATTCTTTTATTACCGGAGCCTGTAATGCATTGCACCAGCGATCAGCAGATCTGTCACCGTATCTGCTCGCCCGTACATCCCGTATATCCCATACAGGGAAGCAGATGCACCGTCAGGAAGACTCAATGAACTATCACAGCACTCCACAGCGCCGTGGTAATTCATTGAGAACTACAAGCCCACAGCCACAAAAGGATGTCGGTGGCTTGTAGTTTATTTAAACCCAAAGTGATGTGAATGAATGATGCAGCCTTTTTGGCGGAGTCTTGCACGCTGCGCCGATTTTAAAAAGCGACAGCCAATACGGGGATATGCTCCCTATACTGCTGTCACAGGGAGGGGGAGCTGGCAGCAGCTGCAGCATTGGGAGCATGTTACATGTTCCATCCTAAAGACAGGAATCTTTCACCTTCTTACACCCCTGAAGGAACCACCCGCCTTCCTGAGTGCCATTGCAGTCATCACTGCAGGTGTGACATCTCTAATCACTACAACGATGGGATTTAGCACAGAAGTCTGACAAATGTGAAAAGTATAATGGATGGAGAAGATCCCTTCACTCACCGATGTGTGTACATCCAGATTCTGAACCTGCTGCTCAAACTTGTCCATCACCGCCGAGACCTTCTGCAGATCCATCGAGTTCAGAGCTTTGTCCAGAGACTTCGTCACCTGGGCCATGTTCTTCGTCACCTGATAGAGAAGAGGAGGAAGAGAGCACGTCCTTTTATAGAACACGAATCACATCCAAAGAAGAAGAAATTTTTATATAAAAATGGGAACTCACAAAATACAACCGACACAGTGCATGGACATTCACAGAACACGGGGTAGTAGATCCCCATACACCCCGATCAATAGATCCCCCGTACACCCCGATCATTACATCCCCCATACACCCCGATCATTACATCCCCCATACACCCCGATCATTACATCCCCCATACACCCCGATCATTACATCCCCCATACACCCCGATCATTACATCCCCCATACACCCCGATCAATAGATCCCCATACACCCCGATCATTACATCCCCCATACACCCCGATCATTACATCCCCCATACACCCCGATCATTACATCCCCCATACATTTAAACAATAAGAGAGAAAAAAAAGGACAAGCGCGCTCCCACTATTTCTCTCACCTCGGCGCTAAATGGTTTAAAAGCTCAATGTAAAAAGAAAAAAATAATAATAGACATATAAACAGGTTTACACCTGAGACAGCAGCTACTTAAATATATATACATAAACATAGACAAATTGATTATTAATAATTCACACTTTACAGAGGTAAATTGATGAAAAAAATAATAATCCAAGCAGCGCTTCTATCAGTTCTGTGTCATCAACACAATAACTTTTTCTATATTATAACATAACATGTGAATAACCAGAATAATTTGATCGGTAAGATTAATCAATCAGACTCCAGTAATCAGTCCAACAATTCCAGTGCTCTGAATGCAACAAAAGATTAAGGAAGTGAATAAGTCCAAAGCAAAGGGGGCCGTAGTGAGTGACTCCAGTGAGAAATGGTAGAAAACTAGGTGCACTTCACACTAATTCCTCCACACGGTGCTCCACACTCCCACAGGGGGTTAAACTCACCAGAAATTATATTATATATATTATATTATATAATATATAATCTGAAGTGATTGTGCTGATAAGGTTCTTTCTTGAGGAATTTCTGGTGAGTTTAACCCCCTGTGGGAGTGTGGAGCACCGTGTGGAGGAATTAGTGTGAAGTGCACCTAGTTTTCTACCATTTCTCACTGGAGTCACTCACTACGGCCCCCTTTGCTTTGGACTTATTCACTTCCTTAATCTTTTGTTGCATTCAGAGCACTGGAATTGTTGGACTGATTACTGGAGTCTGATTGATTAATCTTACCGATCAAATTATTCTGGTTATTCACATGTTATGTTATAATATAGAAAAAGTTATTGTGTTGATGACACAGAACTGATAGAAGCGCTGCTTGGATTATTATTTTTTTCATCAATTTACCTCTGTAAAGTGTGAATTATTAATAATCAATTTGTCTACATCCCCCATACACCCCGATCATTACATCCCCCGTACACCCCGATCATTACATCCCCCATACACCCCGATCATTACATCCCCCATACACCCCGATCATTACATCCCCCATACACCCCGATCATTACATCCCCCATACACCCCGATCATTACATCCCCCATACACCCCGATCATTACATCCCCCGTACACCCCGATCATTACATCCCCCATACACCCCGATCATTACATCCCCCATACACCCCGATCATTACATCCCCCTTACACCCCGATCATTACATCCCCATACACCCCGATCATTACATCCCCCATACACCCCAATCATTACATCCCCCGTACACCCCGATCATTACATCCCCCGTACACCCCGATCATTACATCCCCCATACACCCCGATCATTACATCCCCCATACACCCCGATCATTACATCCCCCTTACACCCCGATCATTACATCCCCATACACCCCGATCATTACATCCCCCATACACCCCAATCATTACATCCCCCGTACACCCCGATCATTACATCCCCCGTACACCCCGATCATTACATCCCCCGTACACCCCGATCATTACATCCTCCATACACCCCGATCATTACATCCTCATACACCCCGATCATTACATCCTCCATACACCCCGATCAATAGATCCCCATACACCCCGATCATTACATCCCCATACACCCCGATCATTACATCCCCATACACCCCGATCAATAGATCCCCGTACACCCCGATCATTACATCCCCCATACACCCCGATCATTACATCCCCGTACGCCCCGACCATTACATCCCTGTACACCCCGATCATTACATCCCCGTACACCCCGATCATTACATCCCCGTACACCCCGATCATTACATCCCCGTACACCCCGATCATTACATCCCCCATACACCCCGATCATTACATCCCCATACACCCCGATCAATAGATCCCCCATACACCCCGATCATTACATCCCCATACACCCCGATCAATAGAGCCCCATACACCCCGATCATTACATCCCCCATACACCCCGATCAATAGAGCCCCATACACCCCGATCATTAGATCCTCATACACCCCGATCATTACATCCCCATACACCCCGATCAATAGATCCCCGTACACCCCGATCAATAGATCCCCCATACACCCCGATCATTACATCCCCGTACACCCCGACCATTACATCCCCGTACACCCCGATCATTACATCCCCCATACACCCCGATCATTACATCCTCATACACCCCGATCATTACATCCTCATACACCCCGATCATTACATCCTCATACACCCCGATCATTACATCCCCATACACCCCGATCATTACATCCCCCGTACACCCCGATCATTACATCCCCCATACACCCCGATCATTACATCCTCATACACCCCGATCATTACATCCTCATACACCCCGATCATTACATCCTCATACACCCCGATCATTACATCCCCATACACCCCGATCATTACATCCCCCGTACACCCCGATCATTACATCCCCCGTACACCCCGATCATTACATCCCCCATACACCCCGATCATTACATCCCCATACACACTGCTGACAACACCATTTTCGGACGATATGTTTCGGTGGCCAAAATGTCAGTGCATCTCTAGTAATGAAGCATGATAGATAGAGATATAGATAGATATATCTATCTATATTGATTTATTTCTATTTTTTTTTTTTTTACAAATATCTCCTTCAATGCCTGTAATTGATTCCTTTTTTTCCGTATATCTTTCATCTAAAGATTGCTTTGTCCCAATACCCATTGCACATGAACTGCACCTCCCCCATCCAATAATTATATGCACAGACAATGTTCAGGCATCCTGGAAACCCAATCACACTATAATTTATTCAGTATTTAATGTATATGGTTCTCACGTCATTTTTTAGCCACTGTACCCCCCCCCCCCCATACAATCTGAACGTTCAGCAGGGGTGCGGGTTGGCTGGATTGTATGGACATATGCTGCAGCAGTATAAATTTGTAAAATTAATTTAGTTCTGTTATACATTATATGCAGCTGTGGCCAAAAGCTTTGAGAATGACACAATTTAATTGTCACAAAGTCTGCTGCTTCAGTTTTTTTAGGATGGCAATTTGCATATACTCCAGAATTGCAATTAATTGCAAAGTCTCTCTTTGCCATGAAAATGAACTTAATCCCATAAAAAGCATTTCTGTTGCATTTGTGAAGAAGGCTTCAGGGGCGCCCAAGAAAGTCCGGCAAGGGCCAGGACCGTCTCCTACAGTTGGTTCAGATGTGGGATGGGGGCACCACCAGTGCAGAGGGGAGGGGGTGGGGGATGGGGGCACCACCAGTGCAGAGGGGAGGGGGTGGGGGATGGGGGCACCACCAGTGCAGAGCTTGGTCAGGAATGGCAGCAGGCAGGTGCGAGGACATCGGCACACACAGTGAGGAGAAGACTTTTGGAGGATGGTTTGGTGTCAATAAGGGCAGCAAAGAAGCCACTTCTCTCCGGGAATAACATCAGGACAGACTGATATTCTGCAGAAGGTACAGGGATTGGATGCTGAGGACTATGGAAAGTCATTTTCTCTGAGGAATTCCCTTTCCCATTGTTTGGCCAATCCGGAAAAGAAAGGGTGACCATCAGTCCTGTGTCATGCATCCCGAGACCATTCATGTGTGTGTGTGGGGGGGGGGTGATTCTCATCCAAGGGAGTGGGGGGCTCACTCACAATTTTGCCATGAATAAAGAATGCTACAAAAACATCCTCCGAGAGAAACTTCTCCCACCAACCATCCAAGAAGAGTTTGGTGAGGAACAATGCCTTTTCCAGCATGATGGAGGACCTTACCATAAGGCCAAAGTCATAACTAAATGGCTTGGGGAACAAAAACATGGAAATTTGGGGTCCATGGCCAGGAAACTCCCCAGACCTTAATCCCATTGAGAACTTGTGGTCAATTCCCAAGAGGCGGGTGAACAAAAAAAAATAAAAAATTCTAACAAACTCCAAGCATTGATTATGCAAGAATGGGGGGGGGGGGGTGCCCATCAGTCGGGGTGTGACCCAGAAGTTGAGTGACAACATGCCGGGGGGAATTGCAGCAGTCTTGGAAAAAGAAGGGTCACCACTGCAAATATTGACTCTTGATAAAATTCATGTCATTATCAATAAAAGACTCTGACACTTATGAAATGCTTCTAATTATACTTCAGGATCCCATAGTAACATCTGACAAAACGATCTAAGGACACGGAGGCAGCAGACTTTGTGAAAATTAATAATTTGTGTCACTCGGAAAACTTTTGGCCAGGGCTGTACACATGTCTGCAAGCCATTTCTCACATACCCCTTTCATAGTGACTGCTGTCTGCACTTTAGAGGCCACTGCGTCCACCCTGGAGGCCATCCGCAGCCAGTTCAGCCCCTCGTTCTTCTTGCGGATGGCATTCTCAGCGTAGACCCGAGCAACCTCCACATTCTTCTGCTGCAGAGCCTGAGGGAGAAACAGAAAACAATGTTCAGGAACAGGTCCGGGTACATCCATCCATACACCCCACCCCACCCCCCCACCCACCCACCCACCCACCCACACACACACACACCCCCACACACACCCCCACACACACCCCCACACACACCCCCACACACACGCACACACACACACACACACCCCCACACACACGCACACGCACACACACACACGCACACACACACACACACAGGATGGACAAATTCTTCACGGCATCTTCTGAGCACCACAAACCAAAAACACTACAATTCATTTTAACATTCAAAGAAAACTGCCACATCTCCATGTCTGCATGCTTTATTTTGTTGAGAAATAATTTTAAACCCCCCCCCCCTACATTTTTGGGCCATGACCAACTTGAGTAAGGGCAAAGGATTCATGTAGCATTTCGATAAATTCCTGTAATCCATCTGTCCTTAGCTCAGGCATGCATGAAGAAAGGTGCGATTAGCTGAGAACCCCCCCCCCCCCCCACTAAAGACTCCTGGGATGTATGACACCATTAGCCTAAGCAGGAAACCAGGTAGTAGCTGAAGCAGTGTAAAAAATTAACTAAAAATAAATAAATTAAACAAAGAAGTAAATATGATCGACTTTCCTATCCATTTACTAATATTAGCAGCACGAGGATTAAAAATAATCAATGTTGTTAGGGAGAGTGGAGTTCCACTTTAAGAGGGCTTCCCGCCATAGACGACACACCACCACAGCACTAAATCCAATGGGGTCACTGTAATGCTTCGCCCGCTGCAGTCCTCCCCAGATTGGGGGTGGTGGGGGTGGAAACGCCTAGTGCATTACCGCCATATCTGAAAAAAAATCTCCCTGATGCATTTTACCCCCCCCCCCCCCGTGAGAAAACGACCGGAGGCTTTGGAGGACGCAGACATCAATACACACGAGGAAGCTGCAACTTTTCACGCAATTATTATCATTATCACCTTTTTCACTTTGGCGTTCTCGGTGTTGGAATCCTTCTCCGCTTTCTTGGCGAGTTTCTCCAGCTGCTTGGCTGTGAACTGAAAACAAGTGCAGGTTAAAGGGGAACGCACGCCGACACCGCGGGGATCCAATCAATGCAAACAGAACTACTATGCAACTTCTCTGTAATATATTTGTCCTCAATAAAGCCGTATATAGATGATCGATAGCAAAAAACAGAGACTGAAATGTCAAGCCGTTGCATGGCGGGGGGGGGGGCCATAGCCGATCACATGTGCGGCACCATGGCAACTGCAGGTCTAACAGAGGCCAAGATGGCGGCTTCCTTGGCTGTAAAGCATAGTTCCATTTTAAAGAGGAAGTAAACTCTCTCACTCTGATGCTTCTTTTCATTTAGTCCATTATAATAAGTCATTATCAGACTATAGCCACTGTAATCAGCCCAAATCGCATATTACTTACTGTTTACAGAAACTTTAAAAAAAAAACAAAAAAAAAAAAAACTTGTTTCCAGGGGTTAGGCAGCGCCATCTTAAGTATTGTTTTCTGAATCCACAGTGGAGTGTATTTCCGCCCTTACATTGAGCACTTCCTGTACTGTTAACCAAGCCTCCTTCTCAATCCAACGTTTCTATGGCAACCCTGCTTCCCTGTTCATAGCTGACTTGTTTTATTTCATAGTATTTACTTGTGCCGATTGTCTAATGTTTCCCTTTGTGAGACTGATCAGCTTCAGCTGATGACTGCAGTAATGGCCAAGTTTAGACTGTATGTGAGGTCACACGGTGTGTAGGAGGAAGCTGAGTGATTAGCAGAGTTCAGTGTTGTGCCGTAGGAAGCATGGGCCGTATACATCGGCACACAGGCGCACTGAGCGAGTGGCGGCTCCCGTGCGCATGCGCAGGAGTGATGTCATTGCGGCTCCGACGAATGACAGTGCAATCCCTCCTTTGCACAACAAAGTATTCAGATTGCCGTTTTTTGGCGATTCTGAATAATATATATATATAATTTTTTTTTTTTTTTTAAACCGGCGCCATTGGCAGCTGAGTAAGCGGGAAGTGATGTCATGACGCCGCTTCTGTATTCACAATCAGGAGGCTGGAATGAAGCCGCTTACAGCTTCATTCCGGTCTGTCCCTAGCCACCAGAGGCGGCGGATTGTTGATCGGTGCTCCCGGTAAAACGGGAGCCCCGGGAAGAGCGGCGGGAGGCGGCAGGGGGTGGGCGTCCCCTCCCGCTCCCCCGGTATAACAGCCGAGCAGCTTTTAGCCGCATCGGTTGTTATCGCTGGACAGCCTATCGCCGGCTTTAAAAAAAACGGTACAGGGATGATGCCTGCAGCTGCGAGCATCACCCCGGTAGAACCCCTGAAAGCCGAGGCCGCACATCTGCGTACGCTCGGCGGCAAGGGGTTACCGTATATACTCGAGTATAGGCCGACCCGAGTATAAGCCGAGGCCCCCAATTTACCCCCAAAAAACTGGGAAACCTATTGACTCGTGTATAAGCCGAGGGTGAGATATGCCTGTCCATCCCTGTGTGTGTGTCCATCCATCCATCCCTGTGTGTGTGTGTGTGTGTGTCCATCCATCCCTGTGTGTGTGTGTGTCCATCCATCCATCCATCCCTGTGTGTGTGTCCATCCATCCATCCATCCCTGTGTGTGTGTGTGTGTCCATCCATCCATCCCTGTGTGTGTGTCCATCCATCCATCCATCCATCCCTGTGTGTGTGTGTGTCCATCCATCCATCCATCCCTGTGTGTGTGTCCATCCATCCATCCATCCCTGTGTGTGTGTGTGTGTGTGTGTGTGTGTGTGTGTGTGGCCTTGTGTGTCCAGCCTACCTGTGTCCCCAGCCTCCGTCCGGTCCCGAGCCTCCGTCCGGTCCCGTCCCGTCCCGAGCCGAGCCTCCGTCCGGTCCCGTCCCGTCCCGAGCCTCCGTCCGGTCCCGTCCCGTCCCGAGACTCCGTCCGGTCCCGTCCCGTCCCGAGCCGAGCCGAGCCTCCGTCCGGTCCCGTCCCAGGATCACCGCTCTTCGTCGGCGCCCATTCCCTGTTCAAATGCCGCGCCTCCCTGTCTGTGATAGGCGGAACACAATTTCCCAGCAGTCTGTGTTCCGCCTATCACGGCCATCCTTTCATCCTCGTCCGTAGTACGAGGATGAGACGATGTCCGTGATAGGCGGAACACAGGCTGCTGGGAAATTCAGTGTTCCGCCTATCACAGGCGAAGGCGGAGCCGGAGGCGCGGCTTTTGAATTATAGAATGGCCACTGTCTGTCTGCTCGACACGCTGATCGAGCAGGCAGACAGCGATGACTCGAGTATAAGCCGAGGGGGGCACTTTCAGCCTCAAAAAAGAGGCTGAAAATCTCGGCTTATACTCGAGTATATACGGTATTATAGTAAAAAATCGTTTGTTTTTTTTTTTAAATTTGTTGGTCTTTTTTTTGTTTATATTGCAAAAAAATAAAAACCGCAGAGGTGATCAAAATACCACCAAAAGAAATCTCTATTTGAGGGTAAAAAAAAATAAAGGACGTTCATTTTGTTTGTGTACAGCGCCACGACCGCGCAATTGTCAGTTAAAATGACGCAATGCCGTATCGCTAAAAAACGACCTGGTCAGGAACGGGGGGGGGTAAAACCGTCCAGGGCTGAAGTGGTTAACCATCCAAACAGCGTCACAGCTCTCAACATGCTATATTTATATACGCTCGCTTTATTGCTACAATTGCTGTGAAATTCAAGCAGTAGCTGGGTGTAGCAAGATGTCCGCTGCTGCCTTCTGACTGCAGGTGTTCTGTCAGATGAGAAGACCTGGTAGCGGAGGAACGGGTGCGCAGCTGACGGAATGTCATTTCCGTTACCTAATCTGCCATTGATTGCACTAATTTACAATATTATATATATATTATTTTTTTTTTTTGCATTTTTTGTTTTTGACTTTTGTTATGCTCTGTATTGGAGTATAGTGAGGGCTGCTTATTGGTAATGATTTGTTGGCACCAGTGCAAATTTGTTCAGTTTTTCCTTTAATTGATGCAAACACTGAGACCACACATTTCTGAGTCTGAAATGTATAAAATTATATTTTTTACTCACCTTTAGCTGAAATAATGTGTCTGTAAAAAAAAGAAAAAACACCACGTTAGTGATATATCTCCAATGACGGTGACTCCAGATCTTACACGGCTCTGCAACAAACCTCATGTATCAAAATTCCTCCTTCCGCCATCCAATGCCGGTCCAATGTGGGCCACACACCTAAAGATGTTTTCTCTGGACTACATGAGAAAAATAGATCGATTCCCCCCCCCCCCGCCACTTTTACAGACTTTTTGGATGACCTTTTTCCACCCGGCTATTTCGATTTCCCATTTGGCACGACGGGACTGAGCGGGGGCAGAATTCTCTAAAGATTGTGTAGGAGACCGCTGGGGCCATTGGGGGGTGGGGGGGGGGGGGGGAAGTATCTGAAACCTGTAACAAGGTAGGTCAGGGGTAGGCATCCTACAGCCTGCTGGCCGCGCTCGGCGCACGTGGAGAACCCAAAGCACCCGGCCTGCAGACATTCACGCCAACCGTATGCAAATATGCGGCCTCAGCTTGAAGGGTTTGTACCGGGGATACGCCGGCAGCTACCGTTGTTTTTATTTAGAGCCGGTGGTCGGCTTTCTTGGGGTAACCAATGCAGCTAAGAAGATGCTTAGCCGTTATCCAAGCAGCGGAAGTGGACGTTCCCTCCCTCCCGCAGCTCGCCCCGGGGCTCTCTCACCCCACCGGGAGGCCCGAGCGACCAGCCGGCACATCCGCCAGTTGGCCGGAGACCTGAAGGAAGCTGGAACTCGGCTTGGATCGGGTCTTGGATTTGGTAATTTGGTAAGTGATGTCATAACGCGCCTTCACAGACGACTTAAAGCCGCCAAATTGAAGAGAAACGTCATCATTCAGAACGGCCAAACTTGGTGGAGGGATTTGGGGTGTTATAGATCCTCAGATCCCTCCATAAAAGGTACCTGTCACACGGATGTTTACATTCCTTGTGAAAGCAAAAAAAAAAAAAGCACCCAATGCCTCCATGCTTACACAGCTGGGGGGGGGGGGGGCAGCTGTGTAATATGCAGAGGTGCAGGGGGCTGTGTAACGTAAAGGAGTCCAGAGGTGAAGGGGGCTTTTTAACGTAAAGGGGTCCAGAGGTGAAGGGGGCTTTGTAACGTAAAGAGGTCCAGAGGTGAAGGGGGCTTTGTAACGTAAAGGGGTCCAGAGGTGAAGGGGGCTTTGTAACGTAAAGGGGTCCAGAGGTGAAGGGGGCTTTGTAACGTAAAGGGGTCCAGAGGTGAAGGGGGCTTTGTAACGTAAAGGGGTCCAGAGGTGAAGGGGGCTTTGTAACGTAAAGGGGTCCAGAGGTGAAGGGGGATTTTTAACGTAAAGGAGTCCAGAGGTGAAGGGGGATTTTTAACGTAAAGGGGTCCAGAGGTGAAGGGGGCTTTGTAACGTAAAGGGGTCCAGAGGTGAAGGGGGATTTGTAACGTAAAGGGGTCCAGAGGTGAAGGGGGCTTTGTAACGTAAAGGGGTCCAGAGGTGAAGGGGGCTTTGTAACGTAAAAGGGGTCCAGAGGTGCAGGGGGCTGTGTAATGTAAAAGGGGTCCAGAGGTGAAGGGGGCTTTGTAACGTAAAGGGGTCCAGAGGTGAAGGGGGCTTTGTAACGTAAAGGGGTCCAGAGGTGAAGGGGGCTTTGTAACGTAAAGGGGTCCAGAGGTGAAGGGGGCTTTGTAACGTAAAGGGGTCCAGAGGTGAAGGGGGCTTTGTAACGTAAAGGGGTCCAGAGGTGAAGGGGGCTTTGTAACGTAAAGGGGTCCAGAGGTGAAGGGGGCTTTGTAACGTAAAGGGGTCCAGAGGTGAAGGGGGCTTTGTAACGTAAAGGGGTCCAGAGGTGAAGGGGGCTTTGTAACGTAAAGGGGTCCAGAGGTGAAGGGGGCTTTGTAACGTAAAGGGGTCCAGAGGTGAAGGGGGCTTTGTAACGTAAAGGGGTCCAGAGGTGAAGGGGGCTTTGTAACGTAAAGGGGTCCAGAGGTGAAGGGGGCTGTGTAATGTAAAGGGGTCTAGAGGTGAAGGGGGCTTTGTAACGCAAAGGGGTCCAGAGGTGAAGGTGGCTTTGTAACGTAAAGGGGTCCAGAGGTGAAGGGGGCTGTGTAATGTAAAAGGGGTCCAGAGGTGCAGGGGGCTGTGTAACGTAAAAAGGGTCCAGAGGTGAAGGTGGCTTTGTAACGTAAAGGGGTCCAGAGGTGCAGGGGGCTTTGTAACGTAAAGGGGTCCAGAGGTGCAGGGGGCTTTGTAACGTAAAGGGGTCCAGAGTTGCGGGGGCTGTGTACCGTAAAAGGGGGCCAGAGTTGCGGGGGCTGTGTACCGTAAAAGGGGGCCAGAGGTGCAGGGGGCTGTGTAATGTAAAGGGGGCCAGAGTTGCGGGGGCGTTGTAATCTTAACTCAATTTATTGTAATTGAAAACAGACAGCACTCATAATGGCACATCTGTAAAGTGTAATTCTCATATGACTTTTCATTGTTTTCAATAAATATTTTTGTTACTTCTTTATTGTTTCTTTGCTTGAAGTCTGACCTTTGGTTATTTTTATAGCCCCTTCATTTAATAGCAGGTGAATGCAGCCCCCGATATATTCACATACATTGAATCCGACCCTTAAGTGGAAAAAAGTTGCCGACACCTGAGGTGGGGGGGGGGGGGGGGGATGGGGGTCTGAAAAAACAAAACAAAAATAAAAATCGGAGATCTGCTTTAAAGTTGCTCAGAGTTTTTCTTGGAGAGACAACTGGTTCACTACGGGGAAGATGGAGGAAAACATGGCGGCTGCCTTGCCTGGCGGTCCTGCTGGGCCACATATTTCCATACATTGGAGTCACTGACCCGGAACAGGGAGGGGTGAGGCTGGAGGAAGTCTTGCAGGTAGAAGTTTAGGAAGGTGTCAGAACTGCCCCCCCTCCCCCGTGCTTCTTGCAGGTTTTCTGAGTCACGGCTCTATTTATAGTCCTTGTGGGATAGAAGCCGACGGGCCGGTCCTATAAATACCGCACTCTGCTGATATGGTGATGTCTCCGCAGAAAACCTGCCCTGCCGTTCCCGGTCCACGGACACACCCGGAACTCCGATCACGCCGATCACGTCACCCGACTTACTCACCGCAGTCACAAGACCGCAGAGCCGATCTGACACAATGACATCTCTACTCTGCAAATACAGCCGACACCTCCCTATATACAGCAAATCAGAGAATAAGAAATGATACAACATTGTAACAAGTTTTATTCTGGGGAAAGATCCCCCAATATGGGAGGAGGGGCACTCTGCAGGAAATAGGAGATTCCGGCACCGGGTGGTACCGGCGGTATGGGTGGGTTTGGACTCGCCCTCAGGGCTCATTCACACATGTGGTAGTGCTTGTAGCTCATCTGAAAAGCGATCCATTGGCCAGAGGGGGAGCCAATCAGCGGGTCCGGAGAGGCAGAACAGGGATCTATGTAAACAAGGCAGATCTCCATTCTGACAAGGGAAGAACGCAGCGATCTTCTGTTCCTGCTAAAAACCTGCAGAAAACACAGATCCAGCGAGTCCACCCCCCCACACAGCTAAACAACACTCCCTAGGGACATACTTAACCCTTTGCTCACACCTGATGTTAACCCCTTCGCAGCCAGTGTCATTAGTACAGTGACAGTGCATATTTTTAGCACTGATCAGTGTATTAGTGTCACTGCCTCCCCAAAAAAGTATAAAAAAAAAGTGTCAGGTAGTGTCCAATTTGTCTGCCACAATATTGCAGACCCTCTTAAAATCGCTGATCCCCCCCCCCCCCCCCCACAGATCTCTGCCCACCAGTGATATCTCTCTCCCCCCAATGATCTCTGTCCTGCCCCCCTGTGATCTCCCCCCCCAGTGATCTCTGCCCTGCCCCCCTGTGATCTCTCCCCCCCCCCAGTGATCTCTCTCTCTCTCCCCCCGGTGATCTCTGCCCTGCCCCCCCAGTGATCTCTCTCTCTCTCTCTCTCTCTCCCCCTGTGATCTCTGCACTGCCCCCCCCAGTGATCTCTGCACTGCCCCCCCCCGGTGATCTCTGCACTGCCCCCCCGTGATCTCTCCTCTCACCCCCCCCCCCCGTGATCTTTTAGGCGTAGGTAGGCACCCCATTGCATGTATTTAAGTTTGTACATGTGTATGTATGGGGGGAGGGGTTTACAAACATTTTATTTGGAAGATCATGTTACAGTGAGAGAAAAACATAATTGATTGGCTGCTGATCACTGGGGGGGGGGGCAGAGATCACTTGGGGGTGGGGATCACTGGGGGGCAAAGATCACTGGTGGGGAGGCAGGCAGAGATCACTGGGGGGGGCAGAGATCACTGAGGTGGGCAGAGATCACGGGGGGGGGGCAGAGATCACTGGGGGGGGCAGAGATCACTGGGGGGGGGGCAGAGATCACTGGGGGGGGCAGAGATCACTGGGGGGGGGGCAGAGATCACTGGGGGGGGGGCAGAGATCACTGGGGGGGGCAGAGATCACTGGGGGGGGGGCAGAGATCACTGGGGGGGGGGGCAGAGATCACTGGGGGGGGGGGCAGAGATCACTGGGGGGGGGGCAGAGATCACTGGGGGGGGGCAGAGATCACTGGGGGGGGGCAGAGATCACTGGGGGGGGGGCAGAGATCACTGGGGGGGGGGCAGAGATCACTGGGGGGGGGGCAGAGATCACTGGGGGGGGGGGGGGCAGAGATCACTGGGGGGGGGGCAGAGATCACTGGGGGGGGGGCAGAGATCACTGGGGGGGGGGGCAGAGATCACTGGGGGGAAGGAGAAGAGATCAGGGGGGAGAGAAGAGATCACTGGGGGGAAGGAGAAGAGATCAGGGGGGGAGAGACCTGACAGGGGGCGTAACCCAGCGCGACTCCACCCACCTCGGGAGACCACATTGGCTGCACACACAGACATGAAGTCCCTCTCCCCCTATAGGGGGTCAGTCAGGTGAGTAGTACGGGGGGGGTCACACAGAACAGGGCGGTAGGTCCCCCTCCAGTACTCACCGTCCATCCTCAGCTCTTCTCTTCTCTCCAACACTTCCGGGTTCTGGGAGCCGCCTGACTCCAAATCTCGCGAGAGGACACAGCCTGAGGGGGCGGGGCCGGAGCGATCACATGACGGCGCGTCCCCCGAGTCACGTGACAGCGGTGATCCCCGTACGGCGGGCAGGTTTGTAGTGGGTGAGGGGAAGGATTGGGGGGTCTTCCTATTCCCTGAGGTGTAATCAGTACACCCCCCACATCTGTATCAGTGACTGGAGGGGGGGAGGGGTGAATTGCTCTGCATTGCATGGGGGGCTCCTCCCCCTCTGATAGGGGATCAGTGTGACATCATAGTGACCAGGGACAGCCCTCTCCCCTCTCCTTTCCACACCCCTCTATGTATTCGGACCCCCCATTCATGATCCCACCCCTTTCAGGGCGCGGGAATTCCAGCGGTGATGAGTTTTTTTAATTTTAAAGTGGCGTGTCACCCAAGAATGGAACTTCCCCTTTAAGTGATGGTGACCCCCCCCCCCCCCCATGTCACATTTAGCGTGTCATTTTGTTTTGGGGGGTGCACCCAGCCCCCACCTTCCTCCTCTGCCTCCACCGCACCGGAAGGAAGATCACTCCTCCCCCTCCCTTCTCCCTCCTGAACGCGTCACAGGTCCCAGAAGATTGCCCGGCCAATCAGAACGCGGCTCACACATGTGCAGTGCATGTCCGGGGTGTGAAGACACAGCCGGCGCCCACAGGTAGAATGGCACAGAGGGGAGGGGGAGGAGCGGGGAGAAGAGGAGGAGTGAGAAGGGAGAGGAGAGGAGGAGAAGTAGGGGGGGGAGAGAGGATTGGGGGGAGGAGCTGGGAGTGGAGGAGGAGGAGCGGGGAGAGGAGGAGCCGGGAGAGGAGGAGGAGGGGGAGAGAGGAGCCGGGAGAGGAGGAGGAGGGGGAGGGTCGGGGAGAGGGGGAGGAGCGTGGGGAGAGAGGAGCCGGGAGAGGAGGAGGAGCGCGGAGAGAGGGGGAGGAGCGGAGAGAGAGAGGGGGAGGAGTGGGGAGAGGAGGAGGAAGGGGGAAGAGTGCGGAGAGGAGGAAGGAGGAGGAGTGGGATTGATTCGCTCCATCACTGGAGGGGGGGCGGCAGCTGAGGGTCCGATTATTAAGTCACCAGATACACTTTTTGTAGCGGCTGACTTTCCATTTTTTATTTCGGAGGAGCTCCGCCCTCAGCCCCTGATGAGAGGCTCTGATTGGCTTCACAATAGGGAGGTCTCGGAGTGCAGAGCATTGAGTCCGGAGCCCACCCGGGTATTACAACAGCAAATTAACCCCTTCCCACCAAGCGTACGCAGATGTGTGGCTTCAGGTTTCGGGGGTTATACTGGGGGGATGTCCGCAGCTGCAGGCATCATCCCGGTACCGTTGTTTAGAGCCGGCAATTGGCTGTCCAGAAATAACAACCAATGAGGCTGTTATCCTGGAGGAGGGGGACGCCCCCCCCTCCCTCCCACCGCTCTGATTGGGCCTCCCGTCCCACCAGGAAACCCGATCGACGTTCCGGCTCTTCCGGCGGCCGGAGACAGACTGGAAAGACGCCGGAATCGGCCTCCTGATTGTGAACACGTAAGCGACGTCACTTCCTGTTTACTTGGCTACCAATGGCGCTGGTTTCAAAAATAATAATATTCAGAATCGCCAAAAACTGTGATCTGAATACTTTGAAATGCAAAGGAGGGATTGGACCCCCCCCCCCGATCCCTCCATAAAGAGGACCCGTCACACGGGATGTTTACATTCATTGTGACAGCAATAAAAGTCATCGGAAATGTTTTTTGTTTTTTAAACAATTTAATCATATTAAAATAAATAAGAATTTTTTTTTTAAAGCGCCCCTGTACCCCGCGAGCTCGCGCAGCAAAGAAAACGCATATGGAAGTTGCACCCACATATGTAAACAGTGTTCAAACCACACATGAGGTATCACCGCGATCATAAGAGTAATAATTCTATCACTAGACCTCCTCTGTAACTCTAACCTGGTAACCGTTAAAAAAAAAAAAAAAAAAAAACTGAAAGTGTCACCTATGGAGATTTTTAGGTACCGTAGTTTGCTGCCTTTCCACGAGTGCGTGCGATTATAAAGCGCGACACGTTTGGTATCTGTTTACTCTACGTAACATCATCTTTCACATTATACAAACAAATTGGCCAAATTTCTTGTTTAGCTTTTTTTTAAATTCATGAAAGTCTCCCTTTTCCCAAAAAGTTGTGTTACAAATACCGTGTGACATAAAATATTGTAACAATCGCCATTTTATTCTCTAGATTCTTTGCTAAAATATATATATAATGTTTGGGGGCTCTAAGTAATTTTCTAGCGGAAGTCAGGGGCAGTTAGTTGGATGCTCCTGGAAGTCAGGGGCAGTTAGTTGGATGCTCCTGGAAGTCGGGGGCAGTTAGTTGGATGCTCCTGGAAGTCGGTACAGTTAGTTGGATGCTCCTGGAAGTTGGGGGCAGTTAGTTGGATGCTCCTGGAAGTCGGTACAGTTAGTTGGATGCTCCTGGAAGTCGGTACAGTTAGTTGGATGCTCCTGGAAGTCGGTACAGTTAGTTGGATGCTCCTGGAAGTCGGGGCAGTTAGTTGGATGCTCCTGGAAGTCAGGGGCAGTTAGTTGGTCGCTCCTGGAAGTCGGTACAGTTAGTTGGATGCTCCTGGAAGTTGGGGGCAGTTAGTTGGTCGCTCCTGGAAGTCGGTACAGTTAGTTGGATGCTCCTGGAAGTCGGGGCAGTTAGTTGGATGCTCCTGGAAGTCGGGGGCAGTTAGTTGGATGCTCCTGGAAGTCGGAACAGTTAGTTGGATGCTCCTGGAAGTCGGGGGCAGTTAGTTGGTCGCTCCTGGAAGTCGGTACAGTTAGTTGGATGCTCCTGGAAGTCGGTACAGTTAGTTGGATGCTCCTGGAAGTTGGGGGCAGTTAGTTGGTCGCTCCTGGAAGTCGGGGGCAGTTAGTTGGATGCTCCTGGAAGTCGGGGGCAGTTAGTTGGATGCTCCTGGAAGTCGGGGGCAGTTAGTTGGATGCTCCTGGAAGTCGGGGGCAGTTAGTTGGTCGCTCCTGGAAGTTGGGGGCAGTTAGTTGGTCGCTCCTGGAAGTCGGGGAAGTTAGTTGGATGCTTCTGGAAGTCGGGGGCAGTTAGTTGGATGCTCCTGGAAGTCGGGGGCAGTTAGTTGGATGCTCCTGGAAGTCGGGGGCAGTTAGTTGGATGCTCCTGGAAGTCGGGGGCAGTTAGTTGGATGCTCCTGGAAGTCGGGGGCAGTTAGTTGGATGCTCCTGGAAGTCGGGGGCAGTTAGTTGGATGCTCCTGGAAGTCGGGGGCAGTTAGTTGGATGCTCCTGGAAGTCGGGGGACAGTTAGTTGGATGCTCCTGGAAGTCGGGGGACAGTTAGTTGGTCGCTCCTGGAAGTCGGGGGGCAGTTAGTTGGATGCTCCTGGAAGTCGGGGGACAGTTAGTTGGATGCTCCTGGAAGTCGGGGGACAGTTAGTTGGTCGCTCCTGGAAGTCGGGGGGCAGTTAGTTGGATGCTCCTGGAAGTCGGGGGGGCAGTTAGTTGGATGCTCCTGGAAGTCGGGGAGCAGTTATTTGGATGCTCCTGGAAGTCGGGGGGCAGTTAGTTGGATGCTCCTGGAAGTCGGGGGGCAGTTAGTTGGATGCTCCTGGAAGTCGGGGGGCAGTTAGTTGGATGCTCCTGGAAGTCGGGGGCAGTTAGTTGGATGCTCCTGGAAGTCGGGGGCAGTTAGTTGGATGCTCCTGGAAGTCGGGGGCAGTTAGTTGGATGCTCCTGGAAGTCGGGGGACAGTTAGTTGGTTGCTCCTGGAAGTCGGGGGACAGTTAGTTGGTTGCTCCTGGAAGTTGGGGACAGTTAGTTGGTCGCTCCTGGAAGTCGGGGGCAGTTGGTTGGTTGCTCCTGGAAGTTGGGGACAGTTAGTTGGATGCTCCTGGAAGTCAGGGGCAGTTAGTTGGATGCTCCTGGAAGTCGGGGGCAGTTAGTTGGTCACTCCTGGAAGTCGGGGGCAGTTAGTTGGTGTATATTTGTATAACCGGCATATGATTACTTCTGACATGTTAACTTGGCTTCAATCCTTTGCAGGGTCAGCTGTGGTCATTCTTCATATGGAGCACTAGAGGGCGCTGAGACTGTGAGCCCCATAGACCTGTGCTGTGTACAGAGGCTGCGCATGCTGAGCTCTCCACAATGGCCGACACCGCACCAGAGCCCGACCCCGAGCTGGAGCAGATCCGCCTGAAGAGCGCCCGAGAGGAGAAGTTCATCCCGGTTCCAGAGAGGGACAGGGTGAGTCCGGCTGTGCTGGGATCAGAACCTGGACTTCATGGGTGCTAAGGAAATACATTGAATGTTTTGTACCTCGTCTGATATTTGCAGTTTTCTGTCTACAAGTCTTTCCTGTGAATGGTCTGTGGTCTGAGATTTCCAGGGACAGCCCCAGACCGAGGACATTGTGCCTGGAAATGTCACTCCTTCTTATTCCCATAAGTCGGGGGCTGTGCTGGCCGTCTTGTGCCACAGAAATCTCTTCTGCTGCCTCCATCGGCCCGTTCTACTGCAGCCCATACAAGCGATAATTGCACAAATTGTGCGATCAGCAGCCATTGGTTGCCTGTATCTCATGGTTGTCCAATGACACGGCGGTGGCCGGTGGAGATTGCTAGAAGCGGAGGTTCACACAAAAATTGAACCTCTGCTTTTCGGAAACCTCCTCCCCTCCCCCTCCTCCCCTCCGGTGTCACATTTGGCACCTTTTTGGGGGGGTGGGGGTTGCAGATACCTGTCTAAGACACGTATTTGCACCCACGTCCGGGAATAGACTCCCACAGGAGTCACGCCCCTTCCCGTCCCATACAAACGGGTCCCGGTCAGGACGCGCCGCGAAGCCGCAATGCTTAATTACCTGATTTCCTCACAGAGGATGGCAGCGGTAGCTACCGAGAGCCAAGCAATTGATTGGCTTCGGCTGCCGACATCGCTGGACCCTGGGACAGGTAAGTGTCCATTTATTAATCTGCAGTATTTGTAGCTGCTGGCTTTTATTTTATTTATTTTTTTAGGTGGACTTCCTCTTTAAATTGATATTAAAGTCTTGTTTTTTTTTAATTTATTTATTTATTTATTTTCTAAAATAGCAAACATGTTGTACTTGCCTGCTCTGTGTAATGGTTTTGCACACGCCTGCGCTCCTGGCTCCTCCCTCCTCCCTCCTGCTAGTGGGGGCACCCAAGTAGGCTCACTCCCAAGCCGCAGTTTTGTGTGTCCATTCACACAGGGCCCCACCCCCTCCATCTCCTAATTGTCTCACTGGCTGTGTGTGTGTGTGTGTGTGTGTGTGTTGGGGGGGGGGGGGGGGGTTGGCTGCTGCACACAGAAGGTTGGTTTTGTTTTACCTTGATGCATAGAATTCATGAAGGTAATAAGCCTCGTGCCTCTTTGCCAACACTGCTTTTTGCAAAAAATAATAAATGCACACAGATTTGCATGAAAAAAGTGAATTTATTTGTTTATAGAGGTCGACCGATATGGGTTTTTCTCTGGCCGATGCCGATATTTAGAAATCATGGCGGCCGATAGCCGATATATGATGCCGATTTTTTTGGGCCGATATGTTAGGCCGATTTTATTTTATTTATTTATTTATTTTTAATCCCCCTTGATCTAACACACCTTTCCCACTGGGGCGTTTTAAGGCGCTTTTGGGCTAAAAATAGCGCCTGTAAAGTGCCTGTAAAATGGCTCCCCTGCAGTCTGTGTGAAGTACAGAGTGCTTTCACACTGAGGCGATGCGCTGGCAGGATCTTAAAAAAAAGTCCTGCAAGCAGCACGTTTGGAGTGGTGTACACCGCTCATCCACCACTCCTGCCCATTGATATGAATGGGCACCACTGCTGAAGCGCATGCAATGCGATTTGGCAGCAGTGCTTCATGGGCGCATTTAACCTCTTCCTTGGCCGCTAGCTGGGTTATATGTGCCCCACTAGCAGCCAAATAGCACCGCTAAAATGACGGTAAAGAGCCGCTAAAACTTGCGTTTTACCATCAACGCCTCCCCGCTCCAGTGTGAAAGCTGCCTTCATAAGTGATACAGAAAATTTCTTACACTTAAACATTTATTAAACAAAACAAACCTCCAATCAGTTTACTTGTATGTATGATTTAGATAAAAAAAAAAAAATACATATATATATATATATATATATATATATATATATTAAATAAAAACAGGTAGTCAAAACTTTTGGACAAAAAAAAAAATGGGCTAACTTTACTGTTTTTATTTTATTTTTATTTTTTAAATGGTGTATTTTTTTCCCAAAAAAATGCATTTGAAAGACCTCTGTGCAAATGCCGTGTGACATAAAATATTGCAACAACCGCTATTTTATTCCCTAGGATCTCTGCTAAAAAAATATATATAATTTTTGGGGGGTCTAAGTGATTTTCTGGCAGAAAATACAGGATTTTTACTTGTAAGCAACAAGTGTCAGAAAAGATTTAGTCTTTAAATGGTTAAACTGAGAACTTTACACACTGAGATGACTTCATTCATTCAGAAGTGTAAACATTGTATCATTTAGTTCTTTTCTTGGCAGTCTGCCCAGAGAGGAGGAAAGTGTTGCTATGACGACTCAGTCAACTTAGACTGACTTCTATTACAGAAGTCATTTCAAAGTCCCGCTGTAGTTCTAAATCGGCTTTTTATCAGCACAAATCGGCCGATGCCGATTATTTAAAAAACGGCAAATATCGGCCGATATATCGGTCGACCTCTATTTATTTTTTTTTTTTTTTTTTGCATTTCAAGTGCAGTTAGAATCCCCAGACTCCAGCAGACTCTTCCTGCAGCTTGATTTATACTGAGATACGGCCGTTCAGTTAGAGAGTTGGAGGAAGAGTCGGCAGACCCGGAGGGCGGAGATCAATGTACTCGCCTTCCATTGGGAAGTCCGTCTGCCGCGGTTGCAGATCTGTGAATGAATGATACGGCTGTACAGGGGGGAGGGGCACTCACGGCCACATGCAAATTTGACAGCTGCTTCAGGGGAGAGGAGGGGGGGCTGTTTTGTGGGGGGGGGGGCGATTACTTTATTACATCCCCCCTCCCCCTCCTAAATTTGGAAGTAACATGATCTTAAAGGATAAGTTCACCTTTAAGAACATGTAACCTGTTCAACCTGATTTTAGAGTGGAACATGTAACCTGTCCCCAGCACTGTAGTCGCCACCCCCCCTCCCCCCCCTCCCCCCGGGGCAGCAGTATGGGGAGAAATTTCCCGTACTAGCTGTCACTATTTGAAAACAGTGCGTCCATGTGGAGCTCCGCCCCCACGTCATTCATATATACAGCTCTGTGTGTCCTGACATCCTTAGTGGCTGTTGGCTTGTAGTCATCAGTGAACCAGGGGCGGCCCGTCCATGAAGGGCACATGGGCCACCCCCCCCCCCCCCAATATAATTAATTTAATGAATCTATCCATGGCCGCCGCAGCCACCCTCTATTCATGCGTCCGCCCCTTTGAGGAAGAAGTGAACTTATATCCTATCCTTTAGAGAGGTTGTAGATCCTGGTGTGAAACCCCCCCCACCAATAAAAAGCTGTAAGATGAATGAATGAATGAAATACTTGTATAGCGCACAATGCGAACTGAATCGCCTCTAGGCGCTGTGGCATCAACAAAGGCATCATGATCTAGTATGCATTCGCCGGTAACGTCATCGGCTGCATACACTCCGAATATCTCCTAAACGGAGCAAGATCTTTGTTGTACCTACAAGTAAACTTTACTATAGGCTTACCTCTAGGTATAAGTAAAAAAAAAAAAAAATAGAGTTTACTTCCTGTTTAATGTGTAGGTCACTTTTAATTTTCTGTAAAAAAAAAAAAAAAAAATTGAACTAGCTCTGCAGACCCCATCCCCCACCCCCTGTGGATGATTCGCTTTTCGTTGCCCATCCAGCCGGTGAAGGAATCCAGGATTTGGATGCTGCGGTCTTCTTCCTGGATGGGTCAAAGTGATTCTGATTGGTCACATGTTTTCTTATCACTGCTTTGACCAATCAAAATTGCTCTGGTATGGTGGGTATACGGTATGGTGGGTATACGGTATGGTGGGTCTATGGTATGGTGGGCATACGGTATGGGGATCATTGTAAAGTGGACCTGTGAGACATGCAGGTGCCGCCTTTACCAACCTCCTTCTAAACTTCCATATTTCTCTTGGCTCTGACGGAAAGTATTGAGGCCTATGGATCCAAATAACAGCCAGGCAGCTAGCATCTTCATATAGAGTTCAGCAGTGGCGGCCAGTGTGGTTCCTTGGTACCGGCGTCCTTTTATATTTTCAGGTTTCACACAGAGAATTTTCTTTAAGTTAATATGTTTCCATACAGAATTTTTCTCATCAGAGCAATGACGGTTTCCTCCTAATGATCTGTACTCTTTGTCATTACAGCTCGGCCGATGTCGGAGTGTGAAAGAGTTTGAAAAGTTAAATCGAATTGGGGAAGGGACTTATGGCATTGTGTGTGAGTATTGGGGGGGGGGGGTGATGGAGGTTTAGGGTGGCTTCAGATGTTGTGGGAGTGGTCGTGCTCTGCAGGCTGGGACTTGTAGTTTGATTGCTGAACGACTGCAGATTGGATGGACTGCATGGGGGAGATTTACTAAAACTGGAGCACACAGAATATGGGGCAGCTGTGCATGGTAACCAATCAGCTTCTGTCTTCAGCTTCTTCAATTAAACTTTGGCAATAAAAGCTGGAAGCTGATTGGTTCCTATTCACAGCTGCACCAGATTCTGTGTGCTCCAGTATTAGTAAATCTTATGTGTTTTTTTTTTTTTTTTTTCTGTTTATATCATATAAATACCAAACAAGCTGGGTGAGCTGTTGTGCATAGCATTACCTTGTAAAATATTCCCTAGAGCGTCGGGACAGGAAGTGAGAAGAGGGAAAGGCGCTGGTGTCAGGACAGGAAGTGAGAAGAGGCAAAGGCACTGGTGTCAGGACAGGAAGGGAGGGGAGGGAAAGGCGCTGGTGTCAGGACAGGAAGGGAGGGGAGGGAAAGGCGCTGGTGTCAGGACAGGAAGGGAGGGGAGGGAAAGGTGCTGGTGTCAGGAAGGGAGGGGATGGAAAGGCGCTGGTGTCAGGACAGGAAGGGAGGGGAGGGAAAGGCGCTGGTGTCAGGACAGGAAGGGAGGGGAGGGAAAGGCGCTGGTGTCAGGACAAGAAGCGAGGGAGGGAAAGGCACTGGCACCTGGACAGGAAGTGAGGGGAGGGAAAGGTGCTGGCATCGGGACGGGAAGTGAGGGAGGAAAAGGCGCTGGTGTCAGGACAGGGAGGGAAAGGCACTGGCACCTGGACAGCAAGTGAGGGGAGGGAAAGGTGCTGGCATCGGGATGGAAAGTGAGGGAGGGAAAGGTGCTGGTGTCAGGACAGGGAGGGAAAGGCACTGGCACCTGGACAGGAAGTGAGGGGAGGGAAAGGTGCTGGCATCGGGACGGGAAGTGAGGGAGGAAAAGGCGCTGGTGTCAGGACAGGGAGGGAAAGGCATTGGCACCTGGACAGGAAGTGAGGGGAGGGAAAGGTGCTGGCATCGGGACGGGAAGTAAGGGAGGCAAAGGTGCTGGTATCGGGACAGGTAGTGAGGGGAGGGAAAAGCGCTGGTGTCAGGACAGGAAGGGAGGGGAGGGAAAGGCGCTGGTGTCAGGACAGGAACTGAGGGGAGGGAAAGGCGCTGGTGTCAGGATAGGAAGGGAGGGGAGGGAAAGGCACTGGCACCTGGACAGGAAGTGAGGGAGTGAAAGGCGCTGGTATCGGGACAGGAAGTGAGGGAGTGAAAGGCGCTGGTGTCGGGACAGGAAGTGAGGGGAGGGAAAGGCGCTGGTGTCAGGACAGGAAGGGAGGAGAGGGTAAGGCGCTGGTGTCAGGACAGGAAGGGAGGGGAGGGAAAGGCACTGGCACCTGGACAGGAAGTGAGGGAGGGAAAGGTGCTGGTGTCGGGACAGGAAGTGAGGGGAGGGAAAGGCACTGGTGTCGGGACAGGAAGTGAGGGGAGGGAAAGGTGCTGGTGTCGGGACAGGAAGTGAGGGGAGGGAAAAGCGCTGGTGTAGGGACAGGAAGTGAGGGGAGGGAAAGGCGCTGGTGTCAGGACAGGAAGTGAGGGGAGGGAAAGGCGCTGGTGTCAGGATGGGAAGTGAGGGGAAAATCTTTCTAACAGAGTCCTGGATAGCAGTTGTTGGCTTTACAGCCTTCAGAGCAAGCAGCAGCTTACGGTAATAAACACTGGTATACCTGCCGGTTCTATTTGGTCGTGTGATCCAGGCATTTTGTGAATTTGTGACTAGAATTTATTTAATGCTCCCCTGTTTCCTTTTATTTATTTTTATTTTTTTGCAACCTTTTCACCTGCTGGGATTCCTCATTGTCACCTTCTGCTTCTAGATCGTGCCAGGGACACCAGCACTAATGAGATTGTGGCATTGAAGAAAGTGAGGATGGATAAAGAGAAGGACGGTGAGTTCGGTGTATTCCAGATCTTGCACAGCCCTTACTGCTTGTGAAGTCTAGGGTGTAACGGGAATGAGGAAGCGAGGGTTCCAGCAGACTCCTCCTATCTGCATGCCCGCTCCTGCAAAGCTTACTCTCTAAGGTGCTCATGGCTGCGGTCTGCCTCCTCCATGTACAACGCAGGGTTAATAGCCCCACATTGAACGTGACGACACAACGGGACCACCTACAGCACCACCCACCTTCTTCAGCTCCTCCTGGACCTAACGATTATTTAACCCTTGAAGTGCTGGGCACATATAATATGCACATCACACACGTTGCCTGAAATGGCAAGAAGTAAGACGGGGCTGGAGAGCGATAACATCCTAGGTCCAAGGATCGCCAGCACAACACGGACCTTCAAGATCATTTCCAAGCATTTAATAAAGTGATCAGATCACAAGATTTCAGGGATGCACATGGCTCCTGGGTCTGGCATGTGATGACAAACGGTCCTGAAAAACCTTCACTGCTGTGATCTCATCACTTTAACAAATGTGTGGATATTATCTGGAGAGTCCAGGATGTGCTGACCATATTTGCTGTGACTTTCAGTGCTGGGGGGCCCCACTGGCTTATTCACTGGGCCAACACAATTCTGGGTCAAAAGACCCCCCCCCCCCCCCCCCTCTCCTTTTCTCAGGGCTTCATATGAAAAAATATATAGTGAGCTGGATTTAAAGTAGTTAAAGTGATACTAAATTCTCGTTTTTGTTTCATTAAAAATAACAAACATGTTATACTTCCCTCCTCGGTGCAGTTGGTTTTGCACAGAGCAGCCCCGATCCTCCTCTTCTCGGATCCCTGTTTGGTGCTCATGGCCCCTCCCTCCTCCTAAGTGTCCCCGCAGCATGAGGCTTGCTCAGGGGGCACCCGAGCTGAGCCACAGCTCTTTGTGTCCATTCAGGCTCGGGCCTGTGGCCTGGCCCCGCCTCCCCCTCTCTCCTCATTGGCTCACTGACTTTGACAGCCAAAGGAGAAAATGGTGCCACCCTGCTGTCTCGGCCAATGAGGAGAGGAGTCCCGGACAGCCGCGTCTATCGTGCAACATCGCTGGATCGAGATTGAGGCTCTAGTAAGTATTGGGGAGGTAAGGGGGAGCTGGACACAGAAAACTTTTTATCTTAATGCATAGAATGCACCTTCTGCCTTTACAACCACTTCGATCTGTCAGCAGCTTCACTATAAGCCCTAATGGGGGGGGGGTGTTTATCTTTTGATCAGTGGACATGTAGATATGGGGGAGGGAGGATGGAATGCATTGCCTGCTTATGATGGGCTGAGTACAGTGACTTTCAGGGGGGTGTATTTGCTCAGGTGGGTTTAGACTGGGATCCGAACACACAACTGAGCTCGTCCTTACCCGGCAGTAATATCCCAAGGGTGTCACTGATAACGATATCTCCTCTTCATCACTCAGGAATCCCGATCAGCAGTCTGCGGGAAATCACACTGCTTTTAAAGCTGCAGCACCCCAACATAGTGGGGCTCAAGGAAGTGGTGGTGGGAAATCACCTGGAGAGGTAAGACTTGGAGGACCTCTTCCTATCAAACAGGCTATTCAGGTTTGGCGCATGCTATGAGTATTCATTTCATACCTATGTAAAAATGTTTTGGGGTGGGGGTACCTCCATCCTACATTCCCCCCATTGAAAGGAGAAGTACGGGGAAAGCTGGTCTGGCTGGACGTCTCCTGTGGATCACGGGGGTGTAGTTTGTTCTGCACTCCTGTGACCCGTTTTCAGCAGACAGCGGGCTGAAGTTGGCTGACGTCACAGACCCGGTCCAGGCTCGGGATCGTGACAATATGGTCTGGATCCATCCAGAACCCTGGACCGGCACTCGGCTCAGCCTCTCAGCTGAGAACTTGAGTCGGCCGCTCCCACTCCCCCCCCTACACAGCCCAGCGCTGCAGGGAGTGACTGACAGTCAATGCTCACAGAGCTCTGAGAACCGAGCGATCAGGGGTGTTTGATCGCTCGGTTCTCAGTCTTAGAGACGGCAGGGGAGAGATTCTGCATCCCCCCTAGGCAAGAATGATTCTATTAAAAAAAAAAAAATCCCAAACTGCTCTTTTAACTTCTTCAGCTCTGGAAGGTTTCACCCCCCTTTCATGACCAGGCCATTTTTAGCGATACGGCACTGCGTTACTTTAACTGACAGTTGCGTGGTTGTGTGACGCTGCACACAAATACAATTGATGTCCCTCTTTTCCCCACAAATAGAACTTTCTTTTGGTGGCATTTGATCACCTCCTGCAGTTTTTATTTTTTGTGCTATAAAGAAAAAACGACCGACAATTAACCGGGTTCCTGACCGGCGCACGCCGATGTACGTCGGCAGAATGGCACGGGCAGGCAAATGGGCGTACCTGTACGTCCCTTTAAATTTGCCGCCCTGCCATCGCGAGTGTGCCGGTCGGGGGACCCCCGTGAGTCCGGTCGCAGGTCCCGCGGACTCGATCGCCACGGGGATACCCGCGATCGTCTCACGGGGTGGCTGAATGGAGAGATGCCGTTGTAAACAGCATCTCCCCGTTCTGCCTAGCAACTAGTGACGCTGATCTCTGCTCTAAACCCTAAAAATGCCATAAAACTCCCCTATTTTGTAAACGCTCTAACTTTTGCGCAAACCAATCAATAACCACTTAGTGCGATTTTTTTTTTATTTTTTTTTATTTTTTTTTTTAACCAAAAATATGTAGAAGAATACGTATCGGCCTAAACTGCGGGAAAAAAATGTTTTTTTTATATATTTTTGGGGGATATTTATTATAGCAAAAAGTAAAAAATATTGCATTTTATTTTCAAAATTGTCGCTCTATTTTTGGTTATAGCGCAAAAAATAAAAACCGCAGAGGTGATCAAATACCACCAAAAGAAAGCTCTATTTGTGGGGAAAAAAGTGATTAATGAAGGTACAACATTTAGCAACATATTGCTACACTTAGAGTCGCCCTCTCTTCTCTTTTATACTCTGGAGCTCCTGATGCAGCCGTTGGCCTAATAAAGAGATATCTGTTATCTGTGTGTCTTGATGTTGGATAAAACTGTCATTGGTTGTTGTTTTTGTTTTTGCAGCATTTTTCTGGTGATGGGTTACTGTGAACAGGACTTGGCCAGCCTATTAGAGAACATGCAGACCCCCTTCACAGAAGCCCAGGTACTGGAGCAAACTGACACACTGGAGCACACTGACACACTGGAGCACACTGACACACTGGAGCACACTGACACACTGGAGCACACTGGTGCACACTGACACACTGGTGCACACTGACACACTGGTGCACACTGACACACTGGTGCACACTGACACACTGGAGCACACTGACACACTGGAGCACAATGACACACTGGAGCACACTGACACACTGGAGCACACTGGTGCACACTGGAGCACACTGGTGCACACTGGAGCACACTGACACACTGGAGCACACTGACACACTGGAGCACACTGGTGCACACTGGAGCACACTGGTGCACACTGACACACTGGTGCACACTGACACACTGGTGCACACTGACACACTGGAGCACACTGACACACTGGTGCACACTGGAGCACACTGGAGCACACTGGAGCACACTGGTGCACACTGGAGCACACTGGTGCACACTGGAGCACACTGGTGCACACTGGAGCACACTGGAGCACACTGACACACTGGAGCACACTGACACACTGGAGCACACTGACACACTGGTGCACACTGGTGCACACTGGTGCACACTGGAGCACACTGGTGCACACTGGAGCACACTGGTGCACACTGGAGCACACTGGAGCACACTGACACACTGGAGCACACTGACACACTGGAGCACACTGACACACTGGAGAACACTGACACTTCTCTATAGTTCAATTTCTTCATTAATAAAAAGCCAGTTTTTGGTGGGATGCTGGAATTATATACTATAACACCTTCTGTTCTGTTTCTGGGGACTCAACTTCACCTTCCTGCTGTGACTGCAGTGAATTCTTTTTATCTCCCATTAAAATGAACCGGCATGGTGTAAAACCTTTGTGAAGTAGTAGTAGTGCAGGTCCTTGTAGTGTCTGTACCAGGGTGGATATAATTTAACGATTTAAAAAAAATAAAATCAAATCATATATTTTTTTTTTTTTTAATTTTGTGATTTTTTTTTTTTTTTAATTATTTTTTTTTTTTTTATTATTTTGTTTAAATCCTCCCCCCCCCCCTTTTTTTTTTTTTTTTTTCTTTTAAAATCAAATTTATTTTAATAAAATGCTTATGGAGTAAAAACCTAAAGATAGTAGGTTTGAAGAGTTCAGGGTCAGATTTAAGGAATGCAGAGGTCAGTAGTAAGTTAAGCATGGTGCAGAGGTCAGTAGTTAGTAAAGCATGGTGCACAGGTCAGTAGTTAGTAAAGCATGGTGCACAGGTCAGTAGTTGGTAAAGCATGGTGCACAGGTCAGTAGTTGGTAAAGCATGGCGCACAGGTCAGTAGTTGGTAAAGCATGGTGCACAGGTCAGTAGTTGGTAAAGCATGGTGCACAGGTCAGTAGTTGGTAAAGCATGGTGCACAGGTCAGTAATAAGCAAAGCATGGTGCACAGGTCAGTAGTATGTAACACAGGGCATCAGGGAAGCGCAAAGGCCTATAGTGTATAACACAGTACAGGGAGCTAGGAGTAAGCACAACACAAAGGGTAGGGGCCAGGAGCAAGTAATGTAGATTTCTTTGGGACAGTAGTATGTAATGTAGAGTTTATGAGAAATTAAAGCTTTGTGCATGAGTTTGTAAAGTGTAGCACATAAGTCAGTAGTAACTAATGCACAATGCAGAAGTAATTATCAGAGTTCAGAGGCCAATAGTGTTTAAAACAATGCAGGGCCTCAGGAATAAATATCACAAAGGGCAGGGGGGTCAGGAGTAAGTAATGCAGAGTTCTTCAGACAGTAGTATGTAATGTTGGATTCATGAGTAGGTAAGGCTTTGGGCATAAGTTTGTAAAGCATAGTGCATAGGTCAGTAGTAAGTACTGCATAATGCAGGGGTGTCAGTAGTAAGCAGTGCACAGTGCAGGGGTGTCAGTAGTAAGCAATGCACAGTGCAGGGGTGTCAGTAGTAAGCAGTGCACAGTGCAGGGGTGTCAGTAGTAAGCAATGCACAGTGCAGGGGTGTCAGTAGTAAGCAATGCACAGTGCAGGGGTGTCAGTAGTAAGCAATGCACAGTGCAGGGGTGTCAGTAGTAAGCAGTGCACAGTGCAGGGGGGGTCAGTAGTAAGCAGTGCACAGTGCAGGGGGGGTCAGTAGTAAGCAGTGCACAGTGCAGGGGGGGTCAGTAGTAAGCAGTGCACAGGTCAGGGGGGTCAGTAGTAAGCAGTGCACAGGTCAGGGGGGTCAGTAGTAAGCAGTGCACAGGTCAGGGGTGTCAGTAGTAAGCAATGCACAGTGCAGGGGTGTCAGTAGTAAGCAATGCACAGTGCAGGGGTGTCAGTAGTAAGCAATGCACAGTGCAGGGGTGTCAGTAGTAAGCAGTGCACAGTGCAGGGGGTCAGTAGTAAGCAGTGCACAGTGCAGGGGTGTCAGTAGTAAGCAGTGCACAGTGCAGGGGGGGTCAGTAGTAAGCAGTGCACAGTGCAGGGGGTCAGTAGTAAGCAGTGCACAGGTCAGGGGTGTCAGTAGTAAGCAGTGCACAGGTCAGGGGTGTCAGTAGTAAGCAATGCACAGTGCAGAGGTGTCAGTAGTAAGCAGTGCACAGTGCAGGGGTGTCAGTAGTAAGCAATGCACAGTGCAGGGGTGTCAGTAGTAAGCAATGCACAGTGCAGGGGTGTCAGTAGTAAGCAATGCACAGTGCAGGGGTGTCAGTAGTAAGCAGTGCACAGTGCAGGGGGGGTCAGTAGTAAGCAGTGCACAGTGCAGGGGGGGTCAGTAGTAAGCAGTGCACAGTGCAGGGGGGGTCAGTAGTAAGCAGTGCACAGGTCAGGGGGGTCAGTAGTAAGCAGTGCACAGGTCAGGGGGGTCAGTAGTAAGCAGTGCACAGGTCAGGGGTGTCAGTAGTAAGCAATGCACAGTGCAGGGGTGTCAGTAGTAAGCAATGCACAGTGCAGGGGTGTCAGTAGTAAGCAATGCACAGTGCAGGGGTGTCAGTAGTAAGCAGTGCACAGTGCAGGGGGTCAGTAGTAAGCAGTGCACAGTGCAGGGGTGTCAGTAGTAAGCAGTGCACAGTGCAGGGGGGGTCAGTAGTAAGCAGTGCACAGTGCAGGGGGTCAGTAGTAAGCAGTGCACAGGTCAGGGGGGTCAGTAGTAAGCAGTGCACAGGTCAGGGGGGTCAGTAGTAAGCAGTGCACAGGTCAGGGGGGTCAGTAGTAAGCAGTGCACAGGTCAGGGGGTCAGTAGTAAGCAGTGCACAGGTCAGGGGGTCAGTAGTAAGCAGTACACAGTGCAGGGGGGTCAGTAGTAAGCAGTGCACAGTGCAGGGGGGTCAGTAGTAAGCAGTGCACAGTGCAGGGGGGTCAGTAGTAAGCAGTGCACAGTGCAGGGGGGTCAGTAGTAAGCAGTGCACAGTGCAGGGAGGTCAGTAGTAAGCAGTGCACAGTGCAAGGGGGTCAGTAGTAAGCAGTGCACAGTGCAGGGGGTCAGTAGTAAGCAGTGCACAGGTCAGGGGGTCAGTAGTAAGCAGTGCACAGTGCAGGGGGGTCGGTAGTAAGCAATGCACAGTGCAGGGGGGTCAGTAGTAAGCAGTGCACAGTGCAGGGGGGGTCAGTAGTAAGCAGTGCACAGTGCAGGGGGGGTCAGTAGTAAGCAGTGCACAGGTCAGGGGGGTCAGTAGTAAGCAGTGCACAGGTCAGGGGGGTCAGTAGTAAGCAGTGCACAGGTCAGGGGTGTCAGTAGTAAGCAATGCACAGTGCAGGGGTGTCAGTAGTAAGCAATGCACAGTGCAGGGGTGTCAGTAGTAAGCAATGCACAGTGCAGGGGTGTCAGTAGTAAGCAGTGCACAGTGCAGGGGGTCAGTAGTAAGCAGTGCACAGTGCAGGGGTGTCAGTAGTAAGCAGTGCACAGTGCAGGGGGGGTCAGTAGTAAGCAGTGCACAGTGCAGGGGGTCAGTAGTAAGCAGTGCACAGGTCAGGGGTGTCAGTAGTAAGCAGTGCACAGGTCAGGGGTGTCAGTAGTAAGCAATGCACAGTGCAGGGGTGTCAGTAGTAAGCAGTGCACAGTGCAGGGGTGTCAGTAGTAAGCAATGCACAGTGCAGGGGTGTCAGTAGTAAGCAATGCACAGTGCAGGGGTGTCAGTAGTAAGCAATGCACAGTGCAGGGGTGTCAGTAGTAAGCAGTGCACAGTGCAGGGGGGGTCAGTAGTAAGCAGTGCACAGTGCAGGGGGGGTCAGTAGTAAGCAGTGCACAGTGCAGGGGGGGTCAGTAGTAAGCAGTGCACAGGTCAGGGGGGTCAGTAGTAAGCAGTGCACAGGTCAGGGGGGTCAGTAGTAAGCAGTGCACAGGTCAGGGGTGTCAGTAGTAAGCAATGCACAGTGCAGGGGTGTCAGTAGTAAGCAATGCACAGTGCAGGGGTGTCAGTAGTAAGCAATGCACAGTGCAGGGGTGTCAGTAGTAAGCAGTGCACAGTGCAGGGGGTCAGTAGTAAGCAGTGCACAGTGCAGGGGTGTCAGTAGTAAGCAGTGCACAGTGCAGGGGGGGTCAGTAGTAAGCAGTGCACAGTGCAGGGGGTCAGTAGTAAGCAGTGCACAGGTCAGGGGGGTCAGTAGTAAGCAGTGCACAGGTCAGGGGGGTCAGTAGTAAGCAGTGCACAGGTCAGGGGGGTCAGTAGTAAGCAGTGCACAGGTCAGGGGGTCAGTAGTAAGCAGTGCACAGGTCAGGGGGTCAGTAGTAAGCAGTACACAGTGCAGGGGGGTCAGTAGTAAGCAGTGCACAGTGCAGGGGGGTCAGTAGTAAGCAGTGCACAGTGCAGGGGGGTCAGTAGTAAGCAGTGCACAGTGCAGGGGGGTCAGTAGTAAGCAGTGCACAGTGCAGGGAGGTCAGTAGTAAGCAGTGCACAGTGCAAGGGGGTCAGTAGTAAGCAGTGCACAGTGCAGGGGGTCAGTAGTAAGCAGTGCACAGGTCAGGGGGTCAGTAGTAAGCAGTGCACAGTGCAGGGGGGTCGGTAGTAAGCAATGCACAGTGCAGGGGGGTCAGTAGTAAGCAGTGCACAGTGCAGGGGGTCAGTAGTATTGGATGCATAGTGCAGGGGTCAGGAGTGATGGCTGATTCAGTTTGCTAAGCTCAGTGACCTTTTAATAAAATTGTAACGCGTTTTATACCAACCTATTTATTTTAATAAAAGCATAAAACAGTCTTTAAAAGTATATCCTACACTCTCCCCTCAGCTTTGTAAAGTAATTATGGTAAAACGTTTCAGTTGAGCAGTCTGTGTGGTGATCTAGTAGGGCAGTCCGGTGTCCTCCTGGTCAATCTTTCCAGCAACGGTCCCAGTATGTCCAAAGTTCCCAAGGAGGGGGAGGGGACGGTACAAAACCGGAAGTTGGTTTTCTCTTCTCTATAGCCGCCCCATAAAAGTGTACACATAATGATAACGATTGGAGCAGAAGTCCTGGGGATTCAGTCAGTTGGTTTTCATCATATAAAATGGAGTTATAAATATTTTATTTATTTATATATATTTTTTATACAATGTTGTCGTAAAGTTCTCTTCTCTTCTCTTCTCTTCTCTTCTCTTTTTCTTCTCTTTCAGGTAAAGTGCATCTGTTTCCAGCTTCTCACTGGTCTTCAGTATCTGCATGAGAGCTTTATAGTGCACAGGTAGAACATTTCACACAACTCCCTCTAATGACATATATATGAAGTATATGGAACACTAAGACGTTGCATTATTTTAGTTTTGGATGGAGAGGAGATCGGATAAAAGCCTCGTCAGGTTTGTTTTTTCTGTCTCTGTCCCATTGGGGAGATTTCCCTTCACATCCTGTTTTGGAGACACAGCAGAAAGCAGGATGGAATCTCACCAATGCCCTCTTAGTTGTCACAGGAACGCGTGTTCCCATTGGAAGATTCCCCTCTCTTCCTGTTCCAGTGACAACCCAAAGTTCTGGATCCCCCCCCTCCCCCACTTTGTCCTGGTGATAATGTGCTAGTATGCACTGCATTAAGGCATACTTACCTGTCAAACCGAGCCCTCCAGTACTGCGATCGATCAGGGGTGTTTCTACCTTCACCTGGTCTTCCTTTGTTCCGGGTTCGGTGCTTTCAGTCACTTGACTGCCCATGGTGATATGATGTTACACACACGCATGCACGCGGGAGTCATATGATCAAATCGGGGGTGTAAATGTTCGCTAAGCTGCTCATGCACCAGCTCAGTGTACATGAAAGCTGACGGGCAGGAGAGACTGATAGGCTCCTCCCTTCTGTCATAAATATCCTGTCAGCGCTTATTTATTTTTTTTTATATAAAAAAAGAAAAGTTTACTACCGCTTGTGTACCGAGAGCAGCCCCCTGCAGTGATGTCATACCCGCCACCCTCCTCTTTGCTGCTGCCGGTCTCTCTCATGAGTTTGTTGTCTTCTTGCTCTGACACTGATCATGCACACTGGAGTCGCATCGTCTCCTGCATTTGTAACATTCCAGGAATGAACGGCGGTATGCACAGGCGTTGTGTTGGGAGTGAGTAGGAAAGCCGGATTCGGCTCCGCCCCCCCCCCCGGCTCCCACGTCATTGGATTTGATTGAAAGCGGCGGGAGCCAACGGCTGCGCTGGTATCAATCTATCCAATCAGGACCCGAGACAAATCGGCTTGAGCGGGTGTGCTCGTCTCGGGCGCAGGAACGTAAAACGGGGGGGGGGGGGATCTGGGGGGGCTGCTGCAGTACAAGAGGATTTTTCACCTCAATTCATAGAATGCAAACCTCAAAGGTTTACAACCCTTTTAAGATCAGTGGAGGGGGGGGGTATACTTGGCATTGGGGGAGGGCTCACTTATGATTTGAGTTTAGTTACCCTTTTACATTGCTGAGAAACAATATAAGTGAATAGTCGGCATGGATTAGCAAAAGACCAAAGCGCACAGACAGTATTCCAGCGCCCCACTCTGCTTACTACAGGGTGCTCAACAGCCTGTGGGCCGCACATGGAGGGCCGCGTTTTGGGAACCAGCGGTATGGAGGTTTTTTTTTTGGGGGTTTATGGATGTTTTTTATTTCTTCATTGATTTTTATATTGGTTGAACTAGATGGACTTTTTTTTTTTCTATTTATCAGCCCAACTGTGTAACCATTTTATTAATGGGTTCATAATTCTCCCTCCTAACAGAGATCTGAAGGTGTCCAATCTACTGATGACAGACAAGGGATGTGTGAAGATCGGTAAGCTGTGACCTCTGTTCACTATTTGGAGAAGTAAAGATGGCTGTTCTCTTGGTTGCTCAATCATTTCCTGATTGCTTTGTTTGGTGGAACTCATTGATTGTGTTTTTTTTTTTTTTCTTGCAGCTGACTTTGGTCTCGCTCGTGCATACAGCGTTCCTGCAAAGCAGATGACGCCAAAAGTTGTGACTCTCTGGTGAGTAGGAGGCTGTGTAGAGTTAAAGGGGTTGTAAAAGTTTGTTTTTTATTTTCTAAATAGGTTCCTTTAAGATGGTGCATTGTTGGTTCACTTACCTTTTCCTTTGATTTCCCTTCTAAATGTTTTTTTTTTCTTTGTTTTCTTTGTCTGAATTTCTCACTTCCTGTTCCTCCTCAGTAAGCTGTTCTGGCTGACTAAACACCTCTCGGATGATGGTGTGAAGTTTACTGAGGAGAAACAGGAAGTGAGAAATTCAGACAAAGAAAAAAAAACATTTAGAAGGGAAATCGAAGGAAAAGGTAAGTGAACCAACAATGCACTAGCTTAAAGGAACCTATGTAGAAAATAGAAAACAAAGCTTTACAACCCCTTTAATTGGGAGTTCTGCTGAGTATGAACAATCCCAGCTGACCATTTGAAAGAAAGCATAATGTATGACCCGAGAGCGCAGACTTTGAGTTATTTCTGTATAGGCTTAAAGCGCAAGTCCACCCAAAAGTGGAACTTCTGCTCCTTTACCCCCCCCCCGTGCCACATTTGGCACCTTTTGGGGGGGGGGGGGGTGGATGCCTGTCTTTGAACGGGTATCCTGTTCCCACTTCCGGGAGTCCGGCCGTAACAAATTACGCCAGCAGCTCAGCTCCCTCCTCCTCCTTCCCCGGCCGCCGGGGACAGTAGGAGAGAGGAGCGGAGCCTCGCGTGTGCGCAGTAGGTTTCCCAGCGTGAAGCCGTAAGACTACACTGCCGGGTTCCCTTACCCGCAATGGTGGCCGCAGCAGCCGACGGAAACATCAGCTGCGCTGGACTCCAGGACAGGTAAGTGTCCTATTAAAATAACAATCCTATTAATAAAATATTAGTATGTGTAGCTGCTGGCTTTCTAAATTTGCAGGGTTGAGCGAACCTCCGCTTCAAAGGAGGAGATGTGTGGGGATAGTAAAAAAAGCAAATGTATGTACTTGGCTCTCTGTTCCACATCGGCTCTAAGCCGGAGAACTGAGCGATCACATGACCACCGATCGCTCATCTTGGTCACTTCTGAACAAAGAGCGGGGACTGTCAGTCGCCATTCTCTGCTCTGCCCCTCCAGCGGTCCCTGGAAGCGCTGAGCTCGGGCAGGAGTGCTACGCCGAGAGCCAGAGCCAGCTGCCAGTGAGGTATCTGGGTTGATCCCAAAATCATTATCTGGATCCCTCCAGTGTCTGAAACAGTTCTGTGATTTCGGCCAACAGCAGGTTTAAGTCCACAGTCGCCTGATTCTGGGTCACAGGAGAGTGAGGCCCAAAGAGCTTTACCCATACTTCTCTTTTAAAGCTCATTTCCAGCCAGGGATCCACCCCAACAAAACATTGCCCACGCCCCCTCCAGCTAATCTTCCAATAGAGTAAATCTAAAAGAACCAAATTCTTAAGTCACTCCAAGTCTTCCTTCTTCTGGACCGCAGAGTGGAAGTTCCTTCTTCAGGCATGAACATTGCTGCCAGTGACACTGCCCAATGGCTGTCCATTAGCCATGTCCTGTAAGGTCATCAGAATCTTTGGCGAGCGATGGGCTTTACTGTAGAAGTGATCCAAGTGACTATACAGCCGCTCAATCTCTTCTACAGAGCGATGAACAACATCCCTTGTGACAGCAATAAAGTTGATTTAAAAAAAAACAATTATAGGAACAGCACAGTGTAAAAAAAAAAAAGTTTTACATAACATAAATAATAAAAAATGTATTATTATTTTTTTAAAAGAAACTCTTTAAATTCCAGAATTGTTGAATAATTTGCAGTTCCCGTCTCACATTCCGGTGTCTGCTTCTCTGATTTCAGGTATCGAGCGCCTGAGCTGCTGTTTGGAAGTACGACACAAACAACCGCCATCGATATGTGGTGAGACCCCAAACCTCTAAACTTTCGTATGTCTATGAGAATATAAAGGGAACACATGTTCTGAATGAATGAATAATTTGTATAGCGCTACAATGCGAACTGAATTGCCTCAAGTTCTGCTAAGCTTCTGTTATATAAGGGGGGGGGGGGGGGGGGTTCTGTCAAAAATGAGACGGAGGCACTAGCACTCGGGTCATGTGACGTTTCTCTCTGTCCCTCCTTAGTGGATGTCAGATAAGAAACATCTCAACATGGAAATTGGCCCAAAATTTGGCTCAGCTATTTTTTTTAAGAGTATCAAAAGCCTCAACTTTTTACCTTTTTGTTGGAGTAGAGAATGTTTTAAAGCTGAACACTGGAACCTCAGTCAGCTTTTTATTGCAGTTAGTTTCCCCAATATACCTACAGACACCAAAGTGATGACATCAACAAAATGTGGACAAATCTTTTACTACAGAGGAGTCCTCTAAAGTGGCCTGCAGCCTCCTGCTCTGGGATTGCGGCTCGGCAAGCCCAGAGCGGAGGTTCCTGGTCTGCCATCCTACCGCCCACCACCCCAGAGCGGAGGTTCCCTGGGCCGCCGTCCCAGAGCACCAGAGTTCTGAATGGAGCCAGCGCTAGAGGAAGCACGGCTGTGGAGGGAGTAGGGCCGCGTAAGCCGATTGCTTCCTGTATATTGCCAACTCTTGTCACAGGCGGAGTGATACCAAATGCACTCCGCCTGGGACAGCAACTTCCGGCAATACCTGCAAGGTGATTCCTGAATGGAAGACTGTTATTAAAGGTCAGTTTATATTATAAAATCACATTGTGTATATATATATAGGCACATCTCTTCTGCACTGGTTACTGGGCTGCTTTCAAACTGACTCACAGGTGCACCTGCAGGTTATCTGCACTGAGCCATAGACTTCTGTTACAGGAGTTTCACTGCACCACACCTGCAGGATATAATAGAAGTCTATGGAAAAGTGCAGCAAACTCACAGGAAAGGCACTGCTGCACCCGCAGGGTGGGTAATCCACAGCACATCATTGTGAAAGCAGCTATGGGCAGGGCCGTATTTAATATTGATTGGACCCTGGGCAAAAAATTTCCTGGGCCCCCCCCCCCCATGCAGTTTCGCTCTCCATCTGCTTTGAGACCTACAATAAATAGCAGCTAGACTCAAACTCCGTTTACTCAATCAGATCAGGCAGCGATTACGATTGGTTGCCAGAGGTCACAGTGTATTAGTTGCAGCACATGATTTATGCTTCTTTGGTTGCTAGAGATTACTGTACATCGATACTGCTCACTGATTGGTTGCTAGAGGTTACTGCACATCATCTCCTCACTGCCTGCTCACCATGTACTAAGGAGGTGAGGGGACCCATTAATAGACAGAAAACTCCTAGGGATCCTAGGACTTCGGGGATCAGTGGCAGTGCTGAGTGTGATCAATTTCCAGCATGCCCCTTTATCTCCCTAGAGGCAGAATTCCGTATAGGTGATGGTGGATATGACCTCAGGGGGGCATGATATACATATGAATACTGCCTCTATTTACATATGAATGCTGCCGAGCTGCCACTATTTACATATCAATGCTGGTATTTCCATGTAAACACAGGGTCTGCAGGTGAGTCGCCTGTACACAACAATAGGGCAGAGCTGGGCAGCATTAGTAACTGAACTTCACACTGAGACATCGGGACACAGCACAGGACTAAAACTTCAAGGGACGAGAGAATTTATACTGGGATAGTTGGCAAGTATGGGGCAGCTGCTTTGGGCCCCACAACAATGACAGGGTCCAGGGCAGCTGTCCCTTCGGCCCTGCCTTAAAGACGGCCTTGGCCGTGGGTCCCTTTTTCACGCGATCGGTCCAATTGGGTCCGCCTGTTTTATTTTTCAGCCGGATCCAGTCTATTCACCTCCTATATGGTGCCCACAGAGTCCACTTATTTTTTTGAGTTTCTCAAGCCATTTTTATATATATATTTTGGATGTTGGCATGGTGAGCGTCCTCCTTCTTTAAATACATGAAGGGGATGAATAAGGTTCGGTAAGGAGATCTTTTCAATATGAAACCAAAATCGAGAACACCGGGACTCAATCTAACTGGAGGGAAGTTCACACCTAATCTAAAGTCTCGTACACACGATCGGATTTTCCTCCAGGAATTGACTGATGACAGACTGTTGGCCTAAAATCCGACCGTTTGTAGGTTCCATCGGGTAATTGTTGTTAGATTTTCCACGGACAAATGTTGGATGGCAGGCTTATAAATTTTCCACAGATAAATGTCTGTTGTCAGATTTTCCGATCTTGTGTACACAAGTCCTTCAGACAAAAGTCCAAAATACAAACACGCGTGCTCGGAATCGATGCTCCCTAAACGCGACATTAGAAGAAGCTGCCCAAAGGGTGGCGCTAAAGAGCTGAAAAGCCTCGTAGTACGTCACTACATTCATGTTTGTTAGCCGACAATTGTGTGCCGTTTGTATGCAAGACAAGTTCCTGGTCAACGCCCTTCGGAAAAAAGTCTGGTGCTTTGTCTGCAGGAAATCCAATCGTGTGTACGAGGCTTTAGAAAGTATTATTTTATTGAAATGATACCAAGTTGCCAAAGTGGCACTCGCCCTTCAAAAGGTTGAGCACCCCTGTTTAATGGGTCATATTCACATTTAACCTTATTCAATAAAGAGGTGACCAACGCACTCTTATTTCTGGGTAAATCTTCCTTGTGTTTTGCAGAAATCGGGGCTCAATTCCAGGAATTCAGCTCCTTTTTGAAAAGTGAAGGCACACTATGAATTAAGTCCAAGGAGGTGCATGACTTCTCCTGGACCTATCTCCTATTATTTATATCTGACAGTTTTATTGCACTCCCGGAAGAGGGCTATTGCTGTGTTTCCGGGGGCTTGGCATTCTAATCATTGCAGCGGCTAAGCCTGCACCTCCCTCCCTCCTTTCCAATCACAGAAGCCTTTGTATTATAAGAACTCCTTCACAAAATACAAATGGTCAGCAGAGGAGAAGGACAGGCATAGCTTCTCCTGTGTGGCTCTCTCTTCTCACAGTCCCGTGTCTGTGTATGCTCCAGCAGAGCCATAAACCCATCAGATATAAATATCAGAGATAAGTTCAAGAGATGTCAGGCACCTTCTTGGACTCATAGGGGTTGATTTACTAAAGGCAAATCCACTTTGCACTACAAGTGCACTTGGAAGTAAAGTCTCTGTAGATCTGATGGGGGACATGTAAGGAAAAGAAAAAAACAGCATTTTTGCTTGTACATGATTGGATGATGAAATCAGCAGAGCTTCCCCTCATTTCAGATCTTCCCCTCAGATCCAAAGCGACTGAACTTCCAAGTGCACTTGTAGTGCAAAGTGGATTTGCCTTTTGTAAATCAACCCCATAGTGTGCCTTCGCTTTTTACAAAGTGGCAGAATTCTTGGAATTCAGCTTTGCAGGTGAGTAATCTGTTGGTGAATTTTTATTTTTTTTAATCTGATTTTATAAATGAAGATTTTAGGTTACGATATAAACAACAAAGCCCTCCGACCCCCTCCTGCCCGTTCCCTCCCCTGGACATTTTATACATCCCACGTTGTGGTTGGATGATGATGATGGGGTTTCTTTCTTCCATACAGGGCTGTGGGCTGTATCCTGGCCGAGCTTCTGGCTCACAAGCCATTATTACCGGGCTCTTCGGAAATCCATCAGATCGATCTTATTATACAACTTCTGGGGACACCAAATGAGACCATCTGGCCGGTATGTATGGGGTCAGCACTTGTTTTCCAACTGTAGACACATTTCATTAAACAAAGTCCGTTCGGATGGTTATCGGTGTCGCATGTGACTACGCCAGGCATGTCCAAATTGCAGCCTGCGTACAGTTTTAATGTGGCCCCACAGGTAATAAAAATATATACATTGTATTTTTTTAATCAGTTTTTATTAATGAAAAGAAGCATATACAACTTATCAAAAACAAATCGTCAAAGGAGTAACACGATCAATCATGACATAAACAAACGTGCAAGAAACAGCAGGTAGGATACAGAGGGCACCCCTCCGAGGGAGAGTCAGTGATAACAGACCACCAGTAAAGTCCTGGGGCCCCCCTGGTACCAGCAATATCCTCTTGGGTTTAACTGAGACTCCAAAGGTAATATATCAAAAGAAGCATATCCCTCCTTCCGGTTTTACATAAAGAAGTCTGTTAAGCTCTGAAAGGGAGGAAAGCTCAGAAGGAGAGAGAATAAAAGTCTAGAGTGTAGAGAGAAGCAAGATGGGTAGTTAGGCGGAAAAGGGGGGGGGGGGAGTAGGAAAGGGGGGAGGGATGGGAGAGGGTGGGAGGGGGGGGTAGGAAAAAGAGGGAAGGGGTGGGGGGGGGGGGGGTGGCTGTTCGCCTCAGCAGGGTCCATCTTCAGCATCGGTCATAAAAATTACGATTAAACTTTACGGTACTATTACATTACATTACATAGGTTGAGACACAATATCCGCATATACAAAGGTGTACTTAAAGGCGACCCAGCAGGCCCATATCTTTTTGGCTAGGTCAGACTTGCCTCTCAGAGAAAGTGTCAAGTCTTCATATACATTGTATTTATTGGCGTAAAACACACACTTTCCCCCCCTTTAAAATAGGGGGAAAATCGTGTGTACATGTTATACGCCGATATAGGCTGCCACCGAGGGGACAAGTGCTGCTGAAATAGAGCCGGATCTCCTGTGTGCTTGGCTCGGCTCGAAGTCACACTCAGTCCCGCCCCCTGGACGGCTCCTAGAATGGGTGTCCCGGCATTGGACCAGCATTATGTCCATCATAGGATCCGGGCAAAGGGACGGGACTGTACATGATGCCGAGTGCACAGGAGATCCGGTGTCCGATGAGATAGTGTCCCCCCATCACATAGTGTCCGTCCTGGGGACAAGGAGAAGCTGAACATCTCCAAAGAAGAACGGCGCCTGCGCACTGAGTCCAGGTTGAAGCCCCACCATCCAAGTGCACATAGAGTTAGAATTTAAAATAGCCGAGCGAACCCTATGTCCACTTGGATGGTGGGGCTTCAACCTGGACTCAGTCCGCAGGTGCCGTTCTTCTTCGGAGATGTTCAGCTTCTCCTTGTCCCCTGTATTGTGCAAGCGCTGCGCAGTACGGCCCGGACACTATTCCATAGGCGAAGACTTTGTGTCAGAACACCGGCTCTATTTTGGCATTGTTTGCCTACCCCTCGATGGCAGCATATATAACGGCAAGATTGCAGATGGGCACTGATTAGACTACAGATTGGCATGGATTAGACTGCAGGTGGGCACAGATCAGGCTGCAGATGGGCACTGATCAGGCTACATTGATGCTCACTGACCATTATTTTGCTTCAAAGTGTTTTATTTAAAAAAAAAAGTTTTTTTCCTGAAACTTTTGTGCATGTTATATGCCGATAAATACGTTGTGTGTGTGTGTGTGTATATATATATATATATATATATAATATAATACACACCTTATTTATTTTTCTGGCAGCCTTGGAGGGGGAGGGGGCGGGACGAGCGCCATCAGATTACATACAGGAGGATCTCCTGTTTACTCGGCGGCCTCTGTAATAGGAAGTCCCGTCTCCTGGGCTGGCATTGGAGGACTGTTTTTTTTATTTTTTCTCCTATGATAGACAGAAGAGAACCTAATGCTCAAGTTACGGTATAACCCCTCCGGATTTTAAAGGCAGACCAGGTATTATAGTAAAAAAATATAAATTTTATTATAATAAACATACAATAAAAGATTGCATAGGCAAAGGGAGTAGAAATTACATATAAAATGTATCGGAATAGCGGTATACTCATATGTTGCATCTGTATGGAACTAAGCTGCCCTGCGAACAAGGTTGGGCTAGCATGAACACATACTGACAATGACGCCTGTCATAGGAGGCGGGACTTTGTATTAAAGAGGCCGCAGAGTAAACAGGAGATTGTGTGTAATCTAACCGAGCTCGTCCCGCCCCTTTCCTATCCCCTCCCAGGCTGCAGATGGGCATGGATCAGGCTGCACTGATGGCAATGGTGAGGCTGCATTCATGGCAATGGTGAGGCTGAATTCATGACAATGGCGAGGCTGCATTCATGGCAATTGTGAGGCTGCATTCTTGGCAACGGTGAGGCTGCATTCTTGGCAACGGTGAGGCTGCATTCTTGGCAACGGTGAGGCTGCATTCTTGGCAACGGTGAGGCTGCATTCTTGGCAATTGTGAGGCTGCATTCTTGGCAATTGTGAGGCTGCATTCTTGGCAATTGTGAGGCTGCATTCTTGGCAATTGTGAGGCTGCATTCTTGGCAACGGTGAGGCTGCATTCTTGGCAACGGTGAGGCTGCATTCTTGGCAACGGTGAGGCTGCATTCTTGGCAACGGTGAGGCTGCATTCTTGGCAACGGTGAGGCTGCATTCTTGGCAACTGTGAGGCTGCATTCTTGGCAACTGTGAGGCTGCATTGATGAGGTTGTTACTCATCGTGAGGCCTGGTGGCTGAACCCAGAAGAGCTGGTGAGACCCTCAATGATGTCGCATAAGAAGATGGCGGCACAGGACAGAGCAGGGAGGATTCTGCAGGACACCGCTGGATCCGCTGGGCAGGTGAGTATCTGAAATGGTTAGAATCATGGGTGAATGTTTGGATTGAAAGGGGAGTAAAAATGCAGTGGGGAGGGTGGGGATCCACTTTAAAGTAGAACAAACTCCTCTCTGATGGTCCAATCTCTCGCCGGTGCCGGTATTTACAGGATTCGGTCATCCAATTACAATACAATTTAATACAGGAGGAATCGGAGGGCCCTGATCCTGAGAGCTTACAATCTAGGAAAATATAGTATAGTACAAAAAGAAAGCATACTGAAAACTAAACCTTAGATGGGGGTTCAGGCTACCAGAGGTGAGGGAAGACACCCCGCTGATGGTTTTAGAAATCTGAAACTGGATAAAAAATAAATCTGTTGGTCCTCCTGAGGTTTTCTGATGTTCTCTTCTCCGTGTCTTTGTTCTCATTGCAGGGTTTTTCTAAGCTGCCTCTGGTTGGTCAGTACACGGTCCGCAAACAGCCATACAACAACCTGAAACACAAGTTCCCCTGGCTGTCAGAGGCCGGCCTGCGCCTGCTCAACTTCCTCTTCATGTATGACCCAAAAAAGAGGTAAGGAGGGGGAGGGAGGGGGGGGGGGAGGTGGAAGGTTTTCATGCCAAGTCCTAAACTTCTAATACTGAGCATTCTTCTCTCTCCTACCTTCTCAGAGCCACAGCTGAGGACAGTCTGGCCAGCTCCTACTTCAAGGAGAAGCCTCTACGTAAGTATTCCAGCCACACGCACTCCTCCAGTGTTGAGGGTCGATCGTATTTTCAGCAGGTGAACAAATGGAGTATTCACTGCCATGTGCAACTTGGAGCGTCGCCCTGCAAATACCATTTTAATACTCTGGAATCTGGACCTGAACTCCGATATAAAGAGTTGCTCTTTTATAGGAAACCTTTAGAAATGCTAAGGCCCCTTTCACACCAGTGCAACTTGTCCTGCGACTTGGGACTGCAAAGTCGCATGACAAGTCGTACCCCATGATTTCCGATGAGTACTGTTCATATCTGTGCGACTTCAAGGTAGTCCCTGCACTACTTTGGTCCGACTTTGATGCAAGTTTACACAAGCATTCCCTGAAATCGCATAAAAATCGCGTGACTTTGAAGTCTTAGTGTGAAAGCGGCCTTCTTGTATCTAAGCACTGCCCTGACAAGTTCCTCCTGATAATAAAGCGGAGCAATTCCTGGTATGGAGAGTACAGGGCACTCCTAACCCTTACACGCTCATAGCTGTATATCTGCAGTATCAGTGCTGCCTCCGACTGCTTGTTTCAGGAAGTTTGGAGTGAGATTTGGGGATATCACTACTGTTCTGCTAACTGTTCTCCTTGCTGGAGGGGAAGCTGTGCCTAGAGATCTGCAGTGCAAGAATATCGCTGCTTCTACTTCATTTATTCCGTGGCTCTGTGCTTCCTCCGCTATCATCCTATCCTCTATCATTACCCCACCAGTCATCTGGGGGGCACTTCTGACACAAGGAAAGCAAAGCCTTGCCTGTACATATACTGTACAGAACAAGGTATGGTAAGCAGTACAATAATCTTCCCAGTGAATGGCTGTGCAGGACAAGTCTAATCGTTGGAGGAGAGAAAGCTGCGCTCCCAGCATAGCTAGAGAACTGACCACAGTGTGCTCTTCTGCTTAGTGTGGTCAGGTTTTAATAGGAAACCAGAGGGACTGGCAGGATAACCAAAGATTTCACATAAAGGAAGCAATACAAAGAGAACAGGAGACTTCTTCATACCAGGACATGGGACAGCAGCCACATGTCAGGAATATGCAGTGTTGGGGTAACAAACACTTTAAATCTTAAAATAACCTTTTTTTTTTAAATTTTTTATTTTTTTCCCAGCTTGTGAGCCGCAACTGATGCCGACGTTCCCGCATCACCGGAACAAGAGAGTGAGCAGCGCCGGGGCGGAGTTCCAGGCCAAACGCTGCAAACCGTGAAAGGACATACTTGTGAAGAAGAGCGGAGCGGCCATGTTTTCCAGTGCGGTGTGAATGAGGACTGTCCAGCTGATGTCTGGAAGATGTCTCTGCGGTAAGAGTATGAGGACTGTTAATGCCAGAAAACCAATGAGAACGTTTCATGTGGGGATCGAGTCCTTCTGATCCCCCCTGATAAGGACTGTGAGAATGTGGTTCGCTGGGGGCGCTACCCTCTAAGGACGGATATTCATAGGGGTGATCTGTGACTGTTTCTGATGCCCACCAAAGGACCTGCAATCAACTACCATACGTTGAGCTTTATGTTGGATTCCCTGGAGAAGGTGCAGCATTGGACCCTCTGCTTCTGCCTCATGGAGAGCCAACAATAGAATGGCGTTCCCTACACTTGTCCCTCGTGTCTGTATTGGGATGGATGGATGGATCGGGATGGGGTGTCGTCCCGTGCTAGGCTCTGCAGTCCTGATCAGGGAATCCGGCCGCTCACCAGGACTGCTCAGTGCTGAGAATTCTCTGACTACAGAAGGGACAGTCAGACATGGATGACGTGAAACGGCGGTAATGTCACAATGTCCGGACTGCCCAACCCCCCCCCCATAATAAAAATGAATTCATGGAAACTGAAATCTGTTTTTTGTGTTTTGGACAAAGTGGGAATGTGTGTTAGCCTGATAGAAATTCTAACACTGGTGGATAGACTTTAAGTGAACCTGGAAAAAAAAAAAAAAAAAGTGGCGCTCTGTTCACACCATTGCGTTGCGGATTGAGACTACGAATTGCTGCAAACCGCGGGACACACTTGCAATCCCCGTAACTTTCTATGGCACCCGAATCACAGCACAATTTTTGCCACGTTTGTCCCAGGACGAATCGCGCAAAAAGAAGTTCCGTTTCTGCCCGCCCGCCGTTCGGACGGCCATGGTGTGAATGGAGCCTTAAACCCAATGCAAATGTATCTCTAATGTTCTGGGCAGGCAACTGCAAAGTTCTGCCTGGGACCTCCTCCTCTGATACATTTCCTACACAAAATATAACACCCCCCCCCCAGCAGTTATTAACCCCTTCAATACCGGGCAGTTGGTGGGGTCTGAGGGAAGCACCAGTACGCTGGGTGTTGGGGAGTGAGGGCAGATTAAACTTGGGGGGGAACTCCACTGCCCACACTCGCCCCATACCCATGGTGGTAGCACCCCCCTCTTAGTGGTAAGTGAGGCAGGTAGCAGAGCCTGATGAGAGGCATTGCCACCCTTGGGGGTAGATGAGTGGGTGTAGCAGAGCCTGATCAGAGGCATTGCCACCCTTTGGGGTAGATGAGTGCACTTTGGAGGGGTCTGAGGGAAGCACCAGTATGCTGGGTGTTGGGGAGTGAGGGCAGATTAAACTTGGGGGGGAACTCCACTGCCCACACTTGCCCCATACCCATGGTGGTAGCACCCCCCTCTTAGTGGTAAGTGAGGCAGGTAGCAGAGCCTGATGAGAGGCATTGCCACCCTTGGGGGTAGATGAGTGGGTGTAGCAGAGCCTGATCAGAGGCATTGCCACCCTTTGGGGTAGATGAGTGCACTTTGGAGGGGTCTGAGGGAAGCACCAGTATGCTGGGTGTTGGGGAGTGAGGGCAGATGAAACTTGGGGGGGAAGCTCCATTGTCCACACTCGCCCCATACCCAGGGTGGTAGCATTCACTTTTGGTGGTAGGTGAGGCAGGTTGCGTAGCCTGATCACAGGGATTGTTACCTTTTGTGGTAGGTGAGTGCGTGTATCAGAGCCATCGCCACCCTTGGGGGTAGATGAGTGGGTATAGTGGAGCCTTAGAGGCATTTCCATCCTTTGTGAAGGAGGACTGACAGGGACACCGGATGTTAGGAGGCCTGACGGGGACACCGGATGTAAGGAGGGACTCTGCTGGGGGCACCTGATGGCATCTGGTGGCAGGCAATGTGGCTAGTGACACGCTCATAGCTCCCACTGATTCTGAATTATGGTGAGTTGAATGATTTCATTTTATATTACAATGTAATAATAGAAACAATGCGCTTCAATCATCCTGACACCATAACAATAATGGCGCCGGAATGATTGAAGCGCCAACACCAGGTATTTGGAGTATCTTTATCTGCTGATTGTCAAACTCTGGAAAACACACATTGCTATTGTTGTGTAGGATCTGGGGCTGCTGTCCCTCCATCCCTCCCCCCCCCCCTTTTCCCTCTCCATCCCACATTCATCTCAGACTCTAACCACACCCCTTTGAGCCACGCCTATTTAAGCCACGTCCACTATTTGCGCAAACCACGCCCATTTTTCACCACGGTGCACTTAGCGTGCCACATTTTTAACTTTTTCTATGGCACTCATACAAATGCATGCCCCTCCCCCTAATTATAATACAACTCCGCCTACAGCCAAAAAAAGTTTACCGTTTTTTTTTTTTGTTTTGTTTTTACAATGTTGGCAACTATGATTGTGGAATGTCAATGAATCTTCTTGGGTGTCTAGGCTGTGAACACTTTAGTAAATAAATGATTTCTCAATTATTTAAATACCAATTTTCTTCCAAAATGTCAGTAAAAAAGACGAGCGTGCAGTGTTCTATGGCCAGTGTGCTGCGAAGCATCCTGTGCTCTTTGTCCAGCATGGCGTCTATTTCCCCACCATAGTATACTAAGATGATACGTTACATTGTCTTCATATCGGCTTTCTTTCTGAACATATGCCGCTGCTTTTTTTTTTTTTTTTTTTTTTTTTTTTACGTTTTACAATAATAAGAGTGAACAATACCATATCAGGGCTGGAGTCGGCCATCAGTTTAAAGTGGTTGTAAACCCTTACAAACCACTTTGACCTGCAGGTAAGCCTAGATTAAGGCTTACCTCTAGATCCAAGAAATATCTCCCAAACCGTGTACTGAGCGCGCCGCAGTTAACGGCAATATGCCGCGAGTGGCGGCTCCCGTGCACAAATGTGCGGAAGTGACGTCATCGCGGCTCCGACGAATGACAACGCCGGAGCAGTGAGACCCACCAAGAAGCTGGAGGCTCCAGACTACAAGGGACAGCGGTGACATCGCTGGCTCCTGTGTCGGGTAAGTGACACATAATGGACTACTATGCGATGCGATGCGATGAATACCTTTGCAGGGAATCAAAGAGGAAGTAAAACCCATCAGGGTTTACTTCCTCTTTAATAATTTACAATTTACTTGCAGGTGGAATTTTACCTGCCAGTGAGTGACTGACCTGCATCGGACCAGTAACCTCAGGATGCTTTGTTGTTTTATTAGCTCAATCCAATTACAGTATAAATTATTTAGATGTTTAACAATCTTTGTTGCACACTGACTTTTCAGTTAGAGAAAGGGTTTGCCTTTGCAATTTTGCTGATGCACTTTATTAATATATAAAAAAAAAAAAAAAGAAAATCGATATGAATCGTAAATCGAGTTTTTTATAAAAAAAAATCACAGATTTTTTTTGGGGTGGGGAAATCGCCCAGCCCTATTTCCTATAATACAGGCTTAATGGTCAGTGCGATCTGGTGAGTGCATTTCATTATCACTTGGGGTGAAGCACCGTTGTATTTGAGATCTTGGAGCACATTGTACTTTAGAAGCACGGTGTTGGACTATATATATATAGATATAGAGGAATTGACCATAGTGTGTTTGTTATGGACGATGTATTAATGCATTGTGCACTTTATTATTTGTATAACACTGCGTGTTCATATTTTATTAACTATCATTTGTCTAATTGCGCCCTTTTATAATTATTATTTTATGAGTTATTACTAATTTTAAGTGCAGCATTAGAACATTTAGGTATTTGCATTTGGCAATGTTACCCCATCACCTCCCCATTTAAAAAAAAAAAATAAATAAAAAAAAATTTTATGATTCCGTATCGTTGCATTTAATAAATTTCCCAGCAAACTGGGCTGCCAAAGGGCCAGAAGTAACAGAGCAGTAACCAGAGGATCCAGGCCTGGCCACCGCCATGGGGATGGAACGTGCAGAGATGGAAGGGAGCCGCTAACGCTGGTCTGCAGGAGGAGCCGCTGCTGGTTGTCCTCGAACCTGATGTCCCCCGGCGTAGCCCATGTGCATTACACAGGAAAGCGTTCTGAGGCTGACGGAACACCGAGTGACGTCGGGCAGCTCCCACCATCACTGCACTCTCCATCCTCACGCCGGCGGGCAAAGCCTGGAGCCGCGGGTTACTTCTCTGCCAATTCTGGTCCTTTGGCAGCACAGTTTGTAAAAGGCTGAGTACATGCGTCTTTTCTAAGTGCATTTTTAACCAATTAATAAACCTCTTATGATCTTAATGCTCCACTATGGGGTTTGAGCTTCTGTGCTTCTTTCTTTTCACAATGTATAGATGATACTAAGATATTGTGGAAAAAAAAAAAAAGCCACAAACTTCTAGAACGCATTCTAAAGTTTGTTTTTCTTTCACTGGCCTGTGTAAGAACCTGAGTCAGGAAAAAAAAAAGACCAATGTCTGCAAGCACCTGGAGGGCGGCACAACAAGTGCCAGGGGGCCGCAGAATAAGAGCCAAAGGGGCCTCAGAGTAAGAGCCGAAGGGGCCAGAGAATAAGAGCCAAAGGGGCTTCAGAATAGGAGCCAAAGGGCCACTGAATAAGTGCCAAAGGGGCCACTGAATAAGAGCCAAAGGGGCCACTGAATAAGAGCCAAAGGGGCCACTGAATAAGAGCCAAAGGGGCCTCAGAATAGGAGCCAAAGGGGCCACTGAATAAGAGCCAAAGGGGCCACTGAATAAGAGCCAAAGGGGCCACTGAATAAGAGCCAAAGGGGCCACTGAATAAGAGCCAAAGGGGCCACTGAATAAGAGCCAAAGGGGCCTCAGAATAAGAGCCAAAGGGGCCTCAGAATAGGAGCCAAAGGGGCCTCAGAATAAGAGCCAAAGGGGCCACTGAATAAGAGCCAAAGGGGCCTCAGAATAAGAGCCAAAGGTGCTGCAGAATAAGAGCCAAAGGGAATAAGTGCCAAAGGGGCTCAGAATAAGAGCCAAAGGGAATAAGAGGCAAAGGGGCCGCAGAATAAGAGCCAAAGGGAATAAGAGCCAAGGGGGCTGCAGAATAAGAGCCAAAGGGGTGCACAAGAAGTGCCAAAGAGCCGCAGAGGCACCAGGGATCTGAGGAATTGGTGATAATGATAATCAAGTGTTGCACTGAAGATCAGCCAGCAGAGGGCGCACATTGACAACAAAAGCTGAGGGCACTATTTGTTTGCCGTGTTGCTTCCTATGGGGGCATCAATAAAAAATGTATTACCTGTTGAGTCCTGGTAGGAATTATGCACTCCACACCCTTCAATGCTCTAAATGCCCCTTTCTTGTGATATAAACATTTTGCTTAACAATCCAAATCCAGATGTCAGTCCTGCTGAAGACACCGACCCAAAGAGCTTTCAATTTGTCCTTCACCACACCTAAGTATTTAGGCATGGCTGTAATAATTCCATTGGCAAGGCATCTACAGAGTTAGGAGAAGGATGGGTTGGAGGGTGGGATTTGGCTAGTTTTGGGGGGGGTGGGAGCCGGTGGGGAGGTATGAGGGATTTCGGGGAGGGACCATAAGCAGCTTGCTATTAATATTGGATCTGAAATCCTGATTCCAAACTGTTCTCTTTGTCCCCTCGGAGTCTCACCTAGCTTCTCCTCAGCGGACGTCCTGCCCGGTCATCATGTCCACCGCGCACAGGCTGGTTTTGGTTCTGGGTGGAGCCGGCACTGTTGGATCCGGAATAGTGAAGTGTCTCCTGGAAAAAGGTAATATTTAGGAATCGGGTTATTGTTCTGTTCAGGTGAGGGCGCTAATATGAGAATTGCCAGCAGGGGTGACCCCTGAGCCTTGTCATTATGGTATGATCCAATCCCAACTTAGTGATAGGAAGAGGTGGCAGATGTAGAGCTGAGGTTACAAAGACGCCGTTACCCTTCCTTACTCATTACCCTTCCTTACTCATTACCCTTCCTTACTCATTACCCTTCCTTACTCATTACCCTTCCTTACCCATTACCCATCCTTACTCATTACCCATCCTTACTCATTACCCATCCTTACTCATTACCCTTCCTTACTCATTACCCATCCTTACTCATTACCCATCCTTACTCATTACCCTTCCTTACTCATTACCCTTCCTTACTCATTACCCATCCTTACTCATTACCCTTCCTTACTCATTACCCATCCTTACTCATTACCCTTCCTTACTCATTACCCATCCTTACCCATTACCCTTTCTTACCCATTACCCTTCCTTACCCATTACCCTTCCTTACCCATTACCCTTCCTTACTCATTACCCTTCCTTACTCATTACCCTTCCTTACTCATTACCCTTCCTTACTCATTACCCTTCCTTACCCATTACCCATCCTTACTTTATCCCACAAACACTTCATATACAAAAAGATATAACTTCATACACCTACAGACACCCACATACATGTATATACACCTACAGACACCTACATATACCTACAGACACCTACATACATGTATATACATCTATATACGTCTACAGACACCTACACACAGCTGCAGACATCTACATACATCTATATACACCTATATACATCTACAGACACCTATATACACCTACATACATCTATATACACCTACAGACATCTATATACACCTACAGTACAACACCAGCAAAAATGATAATACAGCTGTGCTATCTATAGCCTTATACATCTGGAGATAGAAGTAGCACAGCGGTGTAGTGTAGTGGGTAGCACAGTGGTGTAGTCTAGTGGGTAGCACAGTGGTTTGGTGTAGTAGGTAGCACTCTAAGCTCTAAAATGGGGGAAGCTCTGCTGATTTCTATCATCCAATCATGTACAAGCAAAAATGCTGTTTTTTTATTTTCCTTGCATGTGCCTCATTTACTAAGCTCTGGAGCAAGTTTGCAGTGCACAGGCTATTTGCCTTCAGTAAATCCACCGTATACATCTGTAGAGGGACAGTTGTGTAAGGACCAGGGAGACAGAGTGGTGTGAGTCCAGAGGGAAGGAGGGTGGGGGTGGGGATCTTATAAAATAAAATTATATTTATGATTTACAAGTATGTGCAAGGTGCATTAACTGCAATTGAAACAAGTATAAGGAACAGATCTAGATGGGCAGTTGAGGAAAGAAGGACACAGAGGGGGTTATTTATGAAAGGCAAATCCACTTTGCACTACAAGTGCAAATCTAAGGGGTAGATCTGAAATGAGGAGAAGCTCTGCTGATTTTATCATCCAATCATATGCAAGCTAAAATGCTATTGCCCGGGGGCCCCATAATCTTCCCCTATTGCTCGGGGGCCCCATAATCTCCTATTGCCTGGGGGCCCCATAATCTTCCCCTATTGCCCAAGGGCCCCAAAATCTCCTATTGCCCAGGGGCCCCAAAATCTTCTCCTATTGCCCGGGGGCCCCATAATCTTTTCCTATTGCCCGGGGGCCCCATAATCTTTTCCTATTGCCCGGGGGCCCCATAATCTCCTATTGCCCGGGGGCCCCATAATCTCCTATTGCCCAGGGGCCCCATAATCTTCCCCTATTGCCCGGGGGCACTATAATCTCCCATTGCCCAGGGGCCCCATGAGTTGTCAGTCCACCCCTGAGGGAACCTTAAAATCAATTCCAGATCTCAAGGAACTCCTGCTAAAACCAATTCCTTGGGGGGGGTCAGTGGGAGGAATACCCCTTTCACAGCGGTGGTCAGAATTTTCATTCTTACAGACGGGTAATAGGATGGTTGGTGTCATTCATGCAGCTGGCTCTGCTAAGCGATATTGGCCCCAGAACTCCGCAGGCGCCATCCAATGGGAGGTCAACCAGCCACTGCTCATGGAACCCTATAGAAGGGCGGCACAGTGGTGTAGTGAGTGGCACAGTGGTGTAGTGGGTAGCACTCTCACCTAGCAGTAAGAAGGGTCGCTGGTTCAAATCCCAACCATGACACTACCTGCCTGGAGTTTGCATGTTCTCCCTGTGCGGGTTTCCTCCGGGTACTCCGGTTTCCTCCCACACTCCAAAGACATGCAGGTAGGTTAATTGGCTTCTGTCCAAAATTGGCCCCTAGTATATGAATGGGGACCTTGGATTGTGGCTCCTTGAGGGTAGGGACTGATGTGAGTGTGCAATGTACAGGGATAGGGACCATTGTAGACACTCACTCAGGTTGAACTGGAATCTGGATGGACTGGTGTCTTTATTCAACCTTACTAACTATGAAACTATATGAAGGCTCTGGAGGAACTCTGGTTGAGAACGGCTGATCTGGATGGACAGTTGTGGGTGACAGTCCAGAGGAAGGTGGTGCAGTAACGCACATAAATGGGATTATGGGAATTTTTGTGTCGCAGGGTTCCAGGTCGCTGTGATTTCCAGGGAAAATTCCCGTCTGGAGAAGCTGAGGAATTTTGTACCCGCACAGTACAGAGATAACCTTCACACCATGGTCGGAGATGTGGGTAAGATGGAGAACTGGGAATCCCATTGTATGTGTGTATGTTTGCATATATATATATGTAATGTGTGTGTGTGTGTGTGTAATATATATACAGTCGGTATCTCACAAAAGTAAGTACACCCCTCAGTGACATTTCTTCTCTCTTTTCATGTGACAACACTGAAGAAATGACACTTGTCTACAATGTAAAGTAGTGAGTGTACAGCTTGTATAACAGTGTAAATTTCCTGTCCCCTCAAAATAACTCAACACACAGCCATTAATGTCTAAACCGCTGGCAACAAAAGTCAGTACACCCCTAAGTGAAAATCTCCAACTGGCACTATTTTTATCTGAGACCCTCGTTTAACCACTAGCCGACCAGCGCACGGCTGGGCAAATGGGCATACAGGTACATCCCCTTTAAATCACGGCATTGTTGGCGTGCGCGCGCCCCACATACTCAGGGCCCGTGCACTCGATGTCCGCCGGGGGCCCGCAATCATGTCATGGAGAGGCAGAATGGGGAGATGTAAACAAGGCATTTCACTCTTCTGCCTAGTGATATGACAGAGATCAAATTGCACGACCGCGCAATTGTCAGTTAAAGCAACGCAGCGCCGAATCACAAGGTCAGGAAGGGGGGTAAATCCTTTTGGGTTTGAAGTGGTTAATAAGCTCTTGAGCAACTGCCCTCACAGAGTGCACTTTAGTAAACCAACTCCATTGCCCCGCTCTCAGTGAGGGATCTAGGGGCTTGATTTACTAAAGACAAATAGACTGAGCACTGTGTAAGGGCAGTTGCTCCAGAGTTTAGTAAATGATGGGGAAGCTCTGCTGACTTCCATCATCCAATCATGTGCAAGCAACAATGCATTTTTTTTTATTTGCACCTTATTGGGTATTCTTTACAAAGTGAAGCTTCGCCTCATTTACTGAGTTCTAGAGAAAATGCCCTTGCAAAGTGCACAGTCTATTTACCTTTAGTAAACCCCCCCCCCCCATTGAACCGTTCTCAGTGAGGGATGTAGGTGCGACCAAACGTGACCGGCCCCGATCCAGTAATAATCTGTCCAGTCTGGTTTTCTATAGAATTCCTTTCCATCTAATCCCAGGTCCGTGTGAACCAGACAGATCTTAGGCGCCTCAACATTCCTTTCCATTTCCCGATGTGTCACCACATCTGTTGGGCAGATCTGGAGGATGAAGGGGGTGTGTGGTTTGCTTGCCTATAATTAGAGTTGGCTGTGTGGCGGAGGAGCAGAGCCCCGTGGTGGTGTTTGACCCTCTGCCCCCTTTGTGTTTGGGTGCAGGTTCTGAGGAGGGGGCGCAGGAGGCGGCAGACGCCCTCACCAGTCGGGTGGGGAAGGTGACCGATGTGGTTTCATCGCTGGGGTTCAGCTGGTGGCAGGGCGGTCCGCCCCACACACAGACCCTTCAGGAGCTGCAGAGGGTACGAACGTCTGATATATGATAATGTGTGACGTCATTTCTGACAACAGATTTATTTCTTTTTTTCTCTTGCTTTGATGAGAAATGGAATGAAATGAATTTTATTAACAAATCAAAAGTTAATTTATGAAGACCAGTGCTTCCCTCTAAATAGATTCCATGGATTCTCTGGAAGATGAAAGTTACCGTATTTTTCGCTCCATAAGACGCACCTGACCATAGGAAGCACCTGACCATAAGAAGTACCCGACCATAGGACGCACCCGACCATAGGATGCACCCGACCATAGGACGCAACCGACCATAGGACGCACCCGACCATAGGACGCACCCGACCATAGGAAGCACCTGACCATAGGACGCAACCGACCATAGGATGCACCCGACCATAGGACGCACCCGACCATAGGACGCAACCGACCATAGGACGCACCCGACCATAGGACGCACCTGACCATAGGAAGCACCTGACCATAGGACGCACCTGACCATAGGACGCACCCGACCATAGGACGCACCTGACCATAGGAAGCACCTGACCATAGGACGCACCTGACCATAAGAAGTACCTGACCATAGGACGCACCTGACCATAAGGCGCACCCGACCATAAGAAGTACCTGACCATAGGACGCACCCGACCATAGGACGCAACCGACCATAAGAAGTACCTGACCATAAGAAGTACCTGACCATAAGAAGTACCTGACCATAGGACGCACCCGACCATAAGAAGTACCTGACCATAAGAAGTACCTGACCATAAGAAGTACCTGACCATAGGACGCACCCGACCATAGGACGCACCCGACCATAGGAAGCACCTGACCATAGGAAGCACCTGACCATAAGACGCACCCGACCATAAGACGCACCCGACCATAAGGCGCACCCGACCATAAGGCGCACCCGACCATAGGACGCACCCGACCATAGGGCGCACCCGACCATAAGGCGCACCCGACCATAGGACGCAACCGACCATAGGGCGCACCCGACCATGAGACGCACCCGACCACAGGGCGCACCCGACCATAGGACGCAACCGACCATAGGGCGCACCCGACCATGAGACACACCCGACCATAGGACGCAACTGACCATAGAGCGCAACCGACCATAGGACGCACCTGACCATAGGGCGCACCCGACCATGAGACGCACCCGACCATAGGACGCAACTGACCATAGAGCGCACCCGACCATAAGGCGCACCCGACCATAGGGCGCACCCGACCATAAGACGCACCTAGATTTTAGAGGAGGAAAACAAGAAAAAAAATATTCTGAACCAAATGGTGTACTAAAATATTTTCCAGTGCCCATAAAATTCAGCCTGACCATTGCCACAAACAGAGCCTTACCTGATGATCTCCCATCCGCTGATTGAATGTGTGTCCCCTGTTCTCCTGCCTCTCTTCTGGTGGTGGTGTGGGTACCTAAGACGCAGAGACATTTTCCCCCATATTTCTGGGGGAATAAGTTTGTCTTATGGTCCAAAAAATACAGTACTTGCTTGCCATAATTGTCCAATAGAAGCTCATGGGCTGTAAAAGTTTATTTTTTATTTTTCCATAACAAACATGTTATACTTACTTTCTCTGTGTAAGGGTTTTTCACAGAGCAGCCCTAATCCTCCTCTTCTGGGGTCCTCCAGCAGCTCTCCTGGCTCCTCCTCTTCTCGGCTGCCCCCCACAGAGAGTCACTCTCCCTCGGGGGAACCTGTGCGGACGCGCTCCAGCGTCCTGCTCCTGCTACATCCATTGATGCAGACAGCGGGACTCGGCCCCGCCCCCGGCTCCCATGTCACTGGATTTAATTGACAACAGTGGGAGCCAATAGATGCGCTGCTCTCAATCTATCCAATGAGGACCCGAGACACTGGCTGGAGCTGCTGGGCTTGTTCTGGTCGATGGAAAATTAGGTAATTAAAAGGGGGGGCTGCTGCACTGCAGCAGATTTTTCATTAAGGTGAAAAGCCTCGTAGGGTTTGCAACCCCTTTAGGGCCCCGTTCACAGAGCGGCACTCTTCCCCATCGCATTTTTTTGCACATTTTTATAGCAGCACCATTCATTTTGAATGGGCCTCCTTCCGCTCCGAAGACGCACCAAAGAAGCTCATGTACCACATTTTGGCACGGCCCCGGGCACATCTGGTGTTGCGTTTTCGCCACAATTTTCGTGCATTTTGTCTAACGACAATTGGGGAGGGGGCGGCTCGCTGAGAGGCGGAGCTGGGTGTCGTTCCAGGCATATGGTCGCGATCTTACCCGAGTCTGGACCAAGTCTGTGACATCAGCTGACAGCGGGCTGAAATATGGATGAAATATCAGCAGTCCAAACAGACCACTGACATCTCACCTTTGAGACAGATTCTTCCATTCCTTTCTCTGTAGCCGAATGAACAGAAGACAGAGGCTCCTCCTCATTCATAAACTGAAGCATCGTCCACAATTCATACACAATTTCCTAGGCTCAGTAATAAATGGACACAGGAGCGATCTGTACCAATCTCTCATTGTGTCCAATTCAGAAACGGAAGGGCCCGGTAAATGACATACTGTATTTATCAGCGTATGATGCGCACTTTTTTCCCCCTTAAAATAGGGGGGGAAATCGTATGTGCGTGTTATAGGCCGATATAGGGCTGACACCCAGGGGAAGGAGGGAATGGGCGCCGCCAAAATACACAGAGCCAGATCTCCTGTGTACTTGACTCTGTGTCACGCCCCGTGGAGGCTCCTAACATTGACATCCCGGCATTGGACCTGCGTTATGTCCATCATAGGAGCCGAGCCAAGCCAAGGGGCGGGATTGGGCGTGACTGCCAGCCGAGTACACAGGAGATCCGGCTCTCTGCAGATGGGCACGGCTGTAGATGGGCATGGATTAGGCTGTAATTATGGGCAAGGCTGCAGATGGGCACAGATTAGGCTGTAATTATGGGCAAGGCTGAAGATTTGGCACGAATTAGGCTGCAATGATGGGCAAGGCTGCAGATTGGCACGAATTAGGCTGTAATTATGGGCAAGGCTGCAGATGGGCACGGATTAGGCTGCAATGATGAGCACTGATCAGACTGTGGTGATGGGCAATGGCAAGGCTGCAGATGGGAACTGATCAGGCTGCAATGATGGGCAATGTCGAGGCTGCAGGTGGACACTGATCAGGCTTCAATAATGGGCACTGATGAGGCTGCATTGATGGGCACTGACCCTTATTTTGCTTCAAAATACTTTATTAAAAAAAAAAAAAATCGTGAAACTTCCCTCTTAAAATGAAGGTGCGTGTTATACGCCGATAAATACGATATTTACCGACCCTTCCCCAACTCTCCATCCACCTGTGTACAGGAGGCCCAGTGGCACCCCCCCCCCCCCCCCCATTGGTGGCCCCGGGTCAGTGACCTGCAATAATTATAAGGGAAGAGACGTAGTGAAGGATCAGCATGACCGGCAGATGGAAGGAGAGTTTAGGATTGGCAGTCTTCATCAGGTTTCCATTATAGAGAACCCCATACTGCGGGATCTTCTATACCTGATGAAGGGGTCCTGCGTGACCCCCAAACGTCTCAATGCACTGCTGTGATGAGATCACTAAATCTCTATTTGTTATGTTACCATTATCATTGCAAGTCCCAAATCCCAAATTTTGGGTTGTCCCCAGAAATGTAATAGAGGGGAAATCAGTTCTGGTGACCTGGGGGGTCCCCAAGGGATTCCCTTCATTTGCAGTGATTTCCTCTGACTTCCTGTTTGGCTATGGGACAGGAAGTGAAGTGGGACACAGATGGTGAACAAAAAAAAAATCTGACAGGGGTTATAATTCTCTCCTTGCTCTATCCAAAAGGAAAAAAAAAGTTTGCCTCTAGTTCTGCTTTAATACACTTTTGGCCGCTATTCTGAAGCCCATGGTGCGCCGGTGTTCTACCGAGAACTCCAACTCGCCGAAATCTCCAACCACCTCACTTCCGGTTAGAGATTTCTGCAATAATTAGAGATTTCCAGGAGTTGGGATTTTCGGCAGAACCCCGGAAAGCGTATACAATCCGCTACGGGGTGATTTCGCTTTTTTTTCACAGAACATCGGGTATGGAGGAAAAGTTGTCACCGCTTTGGAGGCGGCCATGCTTTTGGTTAGTAGTGGGCGGCATTCAAATCATCCCGGACTGTATACACCCCCCCGGGGGTTCTGGCGCAAATCTCCCAACTCCTGTAAATCTCCAATTATTGCCGAAATCTCTAACCGAAAGTGAGGTAGTTGGAGATTTCGGCGAGTTTGTGGAGTTCTCGGCAGAACACCGGCCACATATGCTTTGATTTGTGCCGATGCCGGTTCTCAGGTGGTAGTTACTACAGAACCCCTTCCGTCAAGCCCTTCCAGGAATGTGTGTGATGGGAATACTCTACTCCATAGAAGAGAACCCGTCACTTCACCCATTGAAGGCAAACCGATTCTCTTCTTGGGGCTCCCCTCACCCACTGACCCTTGTCCCACACTTCCCCAATGTTCCCCTCCTCTATGAAAGTGCTGGGAATTGCCTCGTACTTGTGGGTATAGGGAAACATGTGACCTCCCCCTGGAGGCTGTGCTTCCATTCGCCGAGCCCAAGAGCTACCGCTTGTAGAGGGGAGCCGGTCATTAACCCAGAGGAAGCTCCAACTGGAAGGATTTCGATCCTCGGCTTTCTCCTGTAGAACAATGGAGCTGGGTGAAGAGAGTGGTGAAGAGAGTGGTGAAGAGAGTGGTGAAGAGAGTGGTGAAGAGAGTGGTGAGGGTATCAATGGGGGGTTGAGGGTCTCCTAACAAGAGAACTGCTCACTTTTCCATGGATGAGATTTATTACCCACATTTCAGTGGTCACGGTGGCAACCTCGGGGCAGGAACCCGTCTAGTGCTCATCTCTCTCCTTTCTCCTCCTCTGTAGGTGCTGGACACTCTCCTCCTCAGCACATTCACCTCCTGGAAGTCCTTCTTCCCATTGGTGAAGGACGATCCCAATGGAACCTACACATTCATCACAGGTAGGGTCCCATGTGGGGGTTTCTAGAATGGACAGTCCCTCCAAATGGGGGGACAGTTGGGAGTAATGCTAAGAGGTCAGCCACAAGGTCCAGACTAATGAGATGCATACAGCGCCATGAAAAAGTATTCATACCCCTTGAAATTCCCCACATGTTGTCACGTTACAACCAAAAACGTAAATGTATTTTATTGGGATTTTATGTGATTGACCAACACAAAGTGTCACATAATTGTGAAGTGGAAGGAAAATGATAAATGATACAAATAAATGTGAAAAGTGTGTGTGGGGGGAGGGGCATTTGTATGGCGCCCCCTTTACTCTGATACCCCTAACTAAAATCTGGAGGAACCAATTGCCTTCAGAAGTCACCTATTTAGTAAATGTCCACCTGTGTGTCATTTAATCTCAGTATAAATACAGCTGCTCTGTGAAGCCCTCAGGGGTTTGTTAGAGAACCTTAGTGAACAAACAGCATCATGAAGGCCAAGGAACACACCAGACAGGTCAGGGATGAAGTTGTGGAGAAGTATAAAGCAGGGTTGGGTTATAAAAAAATCTTCCAAGCTTTGAACATCTCACGGAGCTCTGTTCAATCCATCATGCAGTGCAATTTGGGTGTGGGGGTAAAAAAAAACAGGGTCCTGCACCATTTTGGTGCGGGTGCGATTTGAGTTATACAAAATATATGGTTCAAATCACACAGACATTGAATGTGATGTGCACAGGAATGCGGTGCGATTCCTCTCCGAAACCTGTGCATGCACAGGTGGGGGGGGGGGGGGGGGGGATGTAATTTTCATCGAGGTGATAAACGTGGAAGTGCTGCTTTATATCACAAATAATTGACATGCTTTAAAGCAGTTCTAAAGCGTAAACATGTTTTACCGTATTGCATTCCTTGCATTAACCTTGTGGTCCCGTCAGGACCCGAAATATGCAGCCCCTCAGCGGGTGGGATTTGGCTCCATATTTGCGTACCACATTGCAAACACAGCTGTGCCAAGCGTGCGCGCCATGCATACTCCCAGCACAGTCACTGATAGGCTGAGGGAAAGCTCCTCATTGCTGCTGGCAATCTGGAGCTTTCCAATAATGTGACTGCCAATCACGGCGGTCACATAAGCCCCGCCTCTCGGCATCTGAAACTCCATAAAGGGCCGGGAGGCGCCGGCACCAAAGGGTTAAGGTAAAAAATGTTTAGGCATCAGTATCTCCCCCTCCCCCTTTTACTTACCAGAGCCCTCTTTTGATCCAGCACCGTGCATGTCTGCAGCCCTTCCCTCCCCTCCAGGGTCTCGCTGGGGCACCGGCAGCCATTGGCACCCGCTGCTGTTCAATCAAAGCCAGTGATGGGGCGGGGCCTGCTGTCTGTGTCAATGGACGCAGCGGCGGGGCTCAGGAGCAAGCACGCACTCGTTCCCCCCCCCCCCCCCGAGGGAAGCGGCTTGGGCACGAGAAAGAGAGGAGGAGCGCAGGTGGGGGAGCCGAGAAGAGGAGGATCAGGTCTGCTCTGTGCAATTCCATTACACACAACAGGTGAGTATAAAGATGTTTGTTATTTAAAACAAAACAATCTTTTCAATCACTTTAAGTTGTAAATCTCAGACATGAAATATGAACAAAAGGAAAGATCTGTAAAGCAATGCAGCTTGTTTTCTTTAAAAAAATTAACCACAGCCTGAGTAGAAAAGCCTCCCCTGCCAGCATGCTGCAGAGAAGGACCCTTGCTCTCTGTGTGGAAGCAGTGGTCTCTCTGCAAAGGTGTGATGTGCTCCCCTGCAGAATCAAAACAAGAGCTCTTCAATCAGTGGGGAGCATGTACTTTGCAGAGTCATACCTATGCGGAGGGGGGGGGGGAGCGGCACGATCAACCTCTGCAGAGAGACCACTGCTTCCACACAGAGAGAGCAAGCTTCCTTCTCTGCAGATGCTGGCAGGGGACAGGCTTTTCTACTCAGACTGTGGCTGCAATCTCCCTCGCTCCTGTGTTCCCGCCACTGATGTCTTCTCCTGGTCTTCTTCCAGTGTCCGGCTGCTCATTTCGGGGTAAATCGGCTATGTAGCACCGTCTGTGGCGTCCAGCATACTCTGCCAGCTAAAACGAAACTTCTACTGAGAGGTGTATGGAGGATGCCCTCCTCAAAATGCTGTTTGCCTGGCTTTTGAGCTTTTGGTGTTATTGACTCCTGATAAGCAAATCAGAATTCCCGATCTGAACACTTGTTCCAGGCTAATTCCTGGGACGGTATTTACACAATTAGATCAACATGGAAGTCAGGCGACACGCATTTTCAAGAGGAGAGGTTAGCAAGGGCAACCTGCGTCCTTTCATAGAACTTTCCTTTGCCGAGTGAAGCGGGGAGATTCCCATTATTGGCCCGTTTTGGAAATGCTAGTCGCCTTGCTGTCATCCCTGATCCTCTGACTGCTGCACTGCCCTGGAACAAGCATGCAGGCAGTGAAGTCAGAACTTTTTGCATTAGTTTCTTGCTCTGGGTCAGTGATGAAGGACGTTTTTGAAGGTGTTTAGGCCAACATGAAAGCCAGGCAGCCAGCATTTTCAGAATCCTATATTTGCCATGGCAGCTTCCAGATTTCCACATCGGAGCTCCGTATTGTGCAGAGCATCGGTCATAGTTCAGGCTCTGCACGCTAAGTTGCCTTTTGTGTCTTCCCTACCACAGGTGGCGCTGGCGAGCGCCTGCTGATGCCCGGTACCGGCTTCCTGACATTAGGAGCGGCGGGGGCTCTGGCCTTTTCCCAGGTGGTGCGGGAGGAGTATCCGGATATTCCATGCAAACTAAATGAGGTTTGTAACACTTTGTAAAGGGCTCTTTGACATGTGCAGCAGAGATGGCGGTAAAAAAAAAAAAAGTGGTTAAGCTGTGGTTTTACCCCCCCCCCCCCCCAAGCCAACTACATACTAAACTGCAAGTCTGCCTATTGGGATCAATGGGGCCGCCCTGAAACCAAATGCACAGCTTGCAATTGCAGTGCAACGTTTTACTACGTCTTCCTTTGGGATTGAAAAAAAAAAGATTCAGGAGGAAGCGAGCCGGAAGAGAGCGGCGGTGCACCTGTGCATGCGCGGCGGATGCCACACATGTGCACAAATAACACCAGCTTCTGGGGGGGGGGGGGGGGCGCTATAGAGTCCTGCAGCAGAAATCTAGACATGTGCAATTTGCTAAGGTCTGAATTCATTTTTTAACAAATTTTGACAAATTTGTTAATTTTCGAATGTCAAATTTTCTAATTTCTGTAAAAAAAAAACGAATGAAACAAAAATGAACAAATTTTGTTGTCAGTGCGCATTGTCTGCTGCGCATGCTCACAAATGCCACAAACTTGTGACTTCGTAACACACGGGGACAACTGTGATGTAACAATCCCAGGAGGCAACGGGGCCGGGAACCTGGAAGGGCAGCCTTGCAAAATGAAACAAATCTGTTCAAAAAAAAAGAAAACAAAATTATCATTTGTGCAAAGGGGGGGGGGGAGGGGGGGAGGGGGGGTTGCTATTTATCCCAAAAGCGATCTTCTCAGGAGATTATCATTTTATTCATGTTATTTCCCAATAACCCCCTCCCCCCCTGTAGACACACTAAAGTCTTCAGACCTGTGCTGGGTGCCGCCATCTTGGATGTGATGTCAGCAGCCCCAGCAGACTCAGAGCTGTCACTCCATAGCCGCTTCTCTCAACCATTTTACCTAACAGCAAGGGGGTCTCCAAACTACGGCCCTCCAGTTGTTCAGGAACTACAATTCCCATCATGCCCAGTCATGTCTGTGAATGTCAGAGTTTTGCAATGCCTCATGGGATGCGTAGTTCTGCAACAACTGGAGGGCCGTAGTTTGGAGATCCCGATCTTAGAGGAACCCATGAAAATAATTTGTATGTCTCAAGGAAACCGCTAAATATAATTCTTTGGGGTCAGAAGCAAAAACACCCCTTACAATGGTGACCAATGGATGGAATACTCCTTACATTGGTGGACAGTGGAGAGCATGCCCCCCTTAAACTCCGGTAGGTGGCGATATAACCCAATGGTGAAGAATAAGGAAGATCTGTGTCTGCCAATGAACTCAAAGAGAGGACTTTTTTTTGTTTGAAGGTATATTTTGCACCTAGAGCAGTGTTTCTCAACTCCAGTCCTCAAGGCGCCCCAACAGGTCATGTTTTCAGGATTTGCCTCAGATGAAAAGGCTGTGGTAATTACTATGGAAGTTAAACTGATCATTATTTTGCACAGGGGATTTGATCAGTTTAACTTCCATAGTAATTACCACAACCTTTTCATCTGAGGCAAATCCTGAAAACATGACCTGTTGGGGCGCCTTGAGGACTGGACTTGAGAAACCCTGACCTAGAGAACCAGCTGGTGATTTTTAAGAAAGGAGAGGTCCCGATAGAGCTACCACCTCATCCCTTTAAACCCAAACATATATGAATTACACGGGTTCCAAGGCTAATTTAATGCAGTTAAGGCACCAAGTGGGTTTAATTACCACCTTAACCAGCCACAGAACCCGTGTAATTCATATGTGTTCAGGTTTAAAGGGATGAGGTGGCAGCCCTAGGTCCCAGGCAATAGGGCATGGGACGGTGTGACGGATGCGGGGGCGGTGTGATGTGTAGTGGGGGCAGTGTGATGGGTGGTGTGTTGTGTGGCGGGGGCGGTGTGACGGGTGCGGGGACGGTGTGACGGGTGCAGGGGCGGTGTGACGGGATGCGGAGGCAGTGTGACGGGTGTGGGGGCGGTGTGACGGGGGCGGTGTGATGTGTGGCGGGGGCGGTGTGACGGGTGCAGGGGCGGTGTGACGGGATGCGGAGGCAGTGTGACGGGATGCGGAGGCAGTGTGATGGGAGGCGGTGTGACGGGTGCGGGGGCGGTGTGACGGGGGCGGTGTGATGTGTGGCGGGGGCGGTGTGACGGGTGCTTGGGCGGTGTGACGGGTGCGGGGGCGGTGTGACGGGTGCGGGGGCGGTGTGATGGGTGCGGGGGCGGTGTGACGGGGGCGGTGTGATGTGTGGCGGGGGCAATGTGACGGGTGCGGGGACGGTGTGACGGGTGCTTGGGCGGTGTGACGGGTGCGGGGGCGTTGTGATGTGTGGCGGGGGCAGTGTGACGGGTGCTTGGGCGGTGTGACGGGTGTGGTGTGATGGGTGCGGTGTGACGAGTGCGGGAATGGTGTGACGGGTGCGGGGACGGTGTGATGTGTGGCGGGGGCAGTCTGACGGGTGCGGGGACGGTGTGACGGGTGCGGGGGCGGTGGCTGTGTGATGTGTGACGGGTGCTTGGGCGGTGTGACTGGTGCGGGGGCGGTGTGACGGGGACGGTGTGACGGGGACGGTGTGACGGGTGCGGTGTGATGGGTGCGGTGTGACGGGAACGGTGTGACGGGGGTGGTGTGATGTGTGGCGGGGGCGGTGTGACGGGTGCGGGGGCGGTGTGACAGGGACGGTGTGACGGTGTGATGGGTGCGGTGTGATGGGTGCGGTGTGACGGGTGCGGGGATGGTGTGACGGGGCGGTGTGACCGATGCGGGGCAGTGTGACGGGTGCGGGAATGGTGTGACCGATGCGGGGCGGTGTGACCAATGCGGGATGGTGTGACAGATGCGGGGGTGACGTGACGGGTGCGGGGGCGGTGTGAACCCAGCCTCTAGGTAGATTATGCTTTGGGCAGAGGCTGTGAATTTTTTATTTTTTTTGCAGGTCAAGATCAACATGGGAGTGGCCCTTCCAGAACGCCTCGGACCCGGCTACGTGAGCCACCTGGAGGTGGGAGAGGCAGTTGCCTCGCTGGTGGAGAAGAGACGAGTGTCACATACTGTGTTGTGCGCCAACTCCACCACCGACCTCAAGACTATTATCTTAGAGGGCAAGCTGTGAGCACCGGGATGCTTTTCCTCCTACCGCCCGATTCTAATTCCTGGCGTACTGTGACCACCCATCCACTGCTACCTTGTCTATACATTTCATCACTTCGCATCCTGCCCAGATCACAGAGGGCCAATTCAGAGCCCCAAACAAGCCGCCACCACCACCCTCCACCTGCTTCAGACCACCAGTGTTCAGCACCACTGACCATAGTACTGAGATATCCCAAGAAAAGTAAGTAATAGAAAAGCAAGATACCGAGAGCTTTACGTTGTCCATCACCACCTTGCAGTGGATGGAGAAGACCTACACAAGTGGATTATGAAAGATGACATTTGGAACATTCCATTCTGTTGAAGGAGAGGGGAGGACTGACTGAACTTTGTACGAGTTTGGGAACAGGGGAGAATAAAGTATTGTTGTTCACCACCAGAAACTTCTATGCATGCCTGGTCTTAAAGAGGTTGTCCACATCATACTAAAGATTTGACAGTTGTATCCGCTCCTGAAAGGAAGAGGCAGACATCGACCCTCTCTACTGCCGCTGACCCTGCCAATGGCACAGCTATGCCTTGGCACCCAAGTTGCTGGAAGTGAGTCACCTGACTTGCATTCAAGGTCTTGGGCATATGCATTTGCCATCGTACAACTTACTTCTTTTTTTTTTTAATGGGGTGCAGACACATCCCAAGAGTCTCTAGATTTACTTTTAGAGTTTAGTGTGAGACAAGAAGTGTATTAGAGCCTTTGGGGTAGATTTACTAAAACTGGAGAGTGAAAAATCTGCATGGGAGCCAATCGGCTTCCCACTTCAGCTTGTTCAATTCATCTTTAACCACTTGCTTAGACCCCTTTCACACTGGGGGCGCTTTGCAGGCGCTACAGCACTAAAAATAGAGCCTGCAAAGCGCCCTGAAAGAGCCGCTGCTGTCTCTCCAGTGTGAGCCCCGAGGGGTTTCACCCTGGAGCGGTGTGCTGGCAGGACGCAAAAAAAAAAAGTCCTGTCAGTCATCATTGGAGTGGTGAAGGAGCGGCGTGTATACCGCTGTCCACTGAAATCAATGGGGCAGCGCAGCTATACTGCCAGCATAGTGCTTTGTGGTGGTTTTAACCCTTTCTCAGCCGCTAGTGGGGGGGGGGTAAAAGCTCCCTGTTAGCAGCCGAATGGCGCCGCAAAATTGACAGTAAAGCCCCGCTAAAAATAGCGGCGCTTTACCGCCGACGCACCCACTGCCCCAGTGTGAAAGGGGCCTTACTGGGCACTTAAATCCCCTTCCTGCCCCAGGCCAAGTTTCAGCTTTTTAGTGCTGTCACACTTTGAATGACAATTACTCAGCCATGTAACACTGTACCCAAATTCAATTTTTATCATTTTTTTTTTCACACAAATAGAGCTTTCTTTTGGTGGTATTTAATCACTGCAGGGTTTTTTATTTTTTGCTAAAAAAACAACCAAAAATTTGGAAAAAAAAAACCCCAATACAAACAGTTTCATAGTTTGTTATAAAATTTTGAAAACCAGCAATTTTCCTCCTTCACCGATGGGCACTGATAGGTGGCACTGTTGGATAAAGGTAGGTGGCACTGGTGGCTACTGATGGGTGGCACTGAAAGGCACCACTGATGGGCATTGAAAGGCAGCACTGGTGGGTACCGATAGGTGGCACTGGTGAGCACAGATGAGGCAGCTGCGGCTCTCTGTGTGAAGGACCGATGTCCCTCTGCAGAAGCTGGTGCCAGTGTGTGGGGGGGAAAAAAAAAACCATTACCAGTCTTCTGTTTACATCACGTGATCAGCTGTCATTGGCTGACAGCTGTTCACATGGTAAGGGGCCGGCGTCTGCCTCTTTTTCCAATCTGTGATCAGCCGAGTCTCCTAGTGATCACTCGGGCACACAGGCAGCTCATGCACGGGTGGACGCCTATTGACACCCTCCCGGCATTTAAGGCCCACACTGTAGCCGTCGTTCATCTATAGCACAGGTGGGAGGTGGTTAACAAAACAAATGGAAGCTGATTGGCTACCATTGCACAGCTGCATCAGATTTTGCACTCACCAGGTTTAGTAAAAACAACCCCCTTAAGGATCGGTTCACACTGCTGCGATGGCGACTTTGCCCTGCAATTTCCCTCCCAAATGATCTGATTAGGATGATATTTAGGATACAAAGGCTGAAATCACATCCAAGTCGGACCAAATAGTGCCGGAACCTTTTCTAAAGTCAGAATGACTTGTGTGGGATCAGACGGCTCTCATAGAGAAACATTGAATCTGTCATGTGACTTGGGGGTCTCACAAGTCGGATCCCATGTCGCAGCGGTGCGAGCCGAGCCTTATGTCTGACATCAGAGAGGGGAGGACTGAGGCCGGGGCCATACACGTCTCCAATTCTGAACAATTCCTCTGTTTGAAAACCCCACCTTTGAATAATGGTGTGATCTCCGATCAGTAGCGAGGCCGTAGCAACGGCTGATTATCATCGTTCGGCCATCAAACTTGAGCGACTGGGCAGGCTGGAAATTTTCTAATTTTCTAAAAAAAATTAACAAATTTTTTAATCAATGATGGGAGAATCGTGCGAGAAATATAAAAAAAGAAAAAAAGAAATGCGCATAAGCTGTGACCGGTAAAGAAAAGATTCCCGGCCATGCATTTTCTTTTTCCGTAAATTGAGATGAAATTGAAGGCTTGGTTGGTCAAATTTCGAAATCAACGGTGGCGCCATCGGGAGTACAAAAACGCGCAAATTCTCAATCGATTGACAAATCATTTGGAATTCGACCCATGTATGGCCTGCATAAAGACGTATTGTGTCCTAGATGGGAAGCCTGATGGTGCCCAAGGGCTGTAGATCCTTGGGTCACCCTGGAGGTAACTTCTGGATTAGTGGCCCCTCTACTGTGATAACTAGGAGGGGAGATCCTTCTGAGGAACCAAAACCAACGAGGCTTTTATTACACTCAATTTAGATGACTTTTATTCCAAACGCCCCCATTTCTCACATGGCTCTTATGTTCAGAGTTTTTAAATTTGAAGAGATGGTTGAAGCCGATCCCATTACATTATGACCTCGGACAGATCCCAGAGTGGACCTCCTCGACCTCCTCCTCCTCCTCCTCCTCCTCCTCCTCCTCCTCCTCGCCTCCCTTTTTATCTTGGTGGACCTATTTCTGTGTAAAATAAAGAATACAAAATAAAAAAACAAACTCGTGTGTCATGTACAATGTGTGTATAGGAGGGTACAAGCTCAGATCACCCGCTGACCTTTGAGAATCACATTTTAGGTTTTTACCCCAGAAAACAAATCTTTTTTTTTTTTTGTATTCTTATCTACAGAAGATCATTATAGGGCAGGACTTCCATTCTTCAAACTGCGGCTCCTTTTGGCTGTACTTCTCCTCTGCATCAAAGGAGTGCAGTCCGCTCTGACAGCCCGGAAAAAAAAACTTCTCTTTTAAGTTTGTGTCAGCTCAACACAGATCCTACTGAAAGTGCTGATTGCCACTTTAAACAAGCTGCTAGCAGGCTTTTTAACAGGCTTCCAGAAATTCTGATGCCTGCTAGCAGCTTGGACTAAGCCTTTTTCTGAGACTTGCTGCTTACAAATTAACCACTTCAGCTCCGGACCAATAAACACCTTAAGGACCAGAGGTCTTTTTGCAATTTCGCACTGCGCTGCTTTAACTGGTAATTGCGCGGTCATGCAATATTGCACCCAAACGAAATTTGCGTCCTTTTCTTCCCACAAATAGAGCTTTCTTTTGATGGTATTTGATTGCCTCTGCGATTTTTTTTTTTGCGATATAAATGGAAAAAGAGCGAAAATTTTGAAAAAAAAAGATATTTTCTTCTTTTTGTTATAAGAAAAATCGAATAAACTAAATTTTAGTCATACATTGAGGGCAAAATTTATTCAGCCACATGTCTTTAGTAAAAAAAATGTCAATAAGCGTATATTTTTTGGTTTGCGCAAAAGTTATAGCGTCTACAAACTAGAGTACATTTTCTGGAATTTACACAGCTTTTAATTTATGACTGCCGATCTCATTTCTTGAGGTGCTAAAATGGCAGGGCAGTACAAATCCCCCCCAAATGACCCCATTTTGGAAAGTAGACACCCCAAGGAAATTGCTGATGGGTATGTTGAGCCCATTGAATATTTTTTTTTTTGTCCTAAGGGATTGAATAATGACAAAAAAAAAAATAAAAAATTTTTTTTACAAAAAGTTGTCACTAAATGATATATTGCTCACACATGCTATGGGCATATGTGAAATGACACCCCAAAATACATTCTGCTGCTTCTCCCGAGTACGGGGATACCACATGTGTGGGACTTTTTGGGAGTCTAGTCGCGCACGGCACCCCGAAAACCAATCACCACCTTCAGGATTTCTAAGGGTGCAAATTTTTGATTTAACTCCTCACTACCTATCACAGTTTCGAAGGCCATAAAATGCCAAAATAGCACAAAACCCCCCCAAATGACCCCATTTTGGAAAGTAGACACCCCAAGCTATTTACTGAGAGGCATGTTGAGTCCATGGAATATTTTATATTTTGCCAAAAGTTGCGGGAATATTACAAACTTTTTTTTTTTTGCACAAAGTTGTCACTAAATGATATATTGCTCACACATGCTATGGGCAGAAGTCAAATTACACCCCAAAATAAATTCTGCTGCTTCTCCCGAGTACGGGGATACCACATGTGGGGGACTTTTTGGGAGCCTAGCCACGTACGGGACCCCGAAAACCAAGCACTGCCTTCCGGATTTGAATATAAAATGCTATAAAAAACAAACTAACCAGAGTCACCCGTAACACTTATACGGTGATCAGTGGTGAAAGGGTTAACTAGGGGCAATCAGGGGGTTCAAATTTTTATTAGGTAGTATATGGGGGTCCCTGGCGCTATATAAAAACCTGACGGGGAACCTAAATAACTAACTGGCTAACCAGCGTCACCAGTGACACTTATACTGTGATCGCTGGTGAAAGGGGGTGAAAGGGTTAACTAGCAGCAATCAGGGGGTTAAAACCATTATTGGGTAGTATATCGGGGTACCTAGCGCTATAAAAACCTGGCGGTGAACCTAAAAAAATAACTAGCTACCTAGCGACTGTAGCGACACTAATGCAGCGATCAGAAAAACGATCGCTTAGTGACACTGGCAAAAGGGGGTGAAAGGGTTAACTAGCGGCAATCAGGGGGTTAAAACCATTATTGGGTAGTATATCGGGGTACCTAGCGATATAAAAACCTGGCGGTGAACCTAAAAAAATAACTAGCTACCTAGCGACACATGCAGCGATCAGAAAAATGATCGCTTAGTGACACTGGCAAAAGGGGGTGAAAGGGTTAACTAGCGGCAATCAGGGGGTTAAAAACATTATTGGGTAGTATATCGGGGTACCTAGCGCTATAAAAACCTGGCGGTGAACCTAAAAAAATAACTAGCTACCTAGCGACTGTAGCGACACTAATGCAGCGATCAGAAAAAACGATCGCTTAGTGACACTGGCAAAAGGGGGTGAAAGGGTTAACTAGCGGCAATCAGGGGGTTAAAAACATTATTGGGTAGTATATCGGGGTACCTAGCGATATAAAAACCTGGCGGTGAACCTAAAAAAATAACTAGCTACCTAGCGACACTAGCGACACATGCAGCGATCAGAAAAATGATCGCTTAGTGACACTGGCAAAAGGGGGTGAAAGGGTTAACTCTAGGGGCAATCAGGGGGTTAAATCTTTATTGGGGGGTGATAGGGGGCTACCCTGGACCTAACACTAACTGTCCTGACAGTTTTTACTGTCACAACTGACACTGAATGCATTGATCAGTAAAGAAATGATCAATGCAATCAGTGACACTGTGACTGGGGGGGGAGGGGGGGCGGGGGGGGGGATCGGGGGGCGATCGGGGGGGGGATCGGGGGGGGTTTGTGTGCCTGTGTGTACCTACATGTCAGTGTAGTGTTGGTGCACACTTACTTTTACTCTTCTCCTCGTAGTCCGGTCAAAAAGACCGCCCCGAGGAGAATGACATCACTTCCTCCTTCCTGTGTAAACAATACACAGGGGAGGAAGCTTCTCATTGGCCAGGAGCGATCCAGAGGGGGTGGCCGAAAACCAACGGCCATCCCCTCATCACGGAGCGCTCCTGGACCGAATCGGACCGCCGTAAACAGCGGGAGGGGGTCCGATCGGACCCCCCACCCGCTGGAAGGCAATCACGTAGATGTACGTGATTGTGCCTGCCTGTGCCATTGTGCTGACGTACAATGGCAATACGGCGGTCCTCAAGTGGTTAAAAGCAGTAATTTTTTTTTGCTCGAAAATGACTTAGACCCCAAAACACACACACACACACATTATATATTATATATATATATATATATATATATATTTGTTATAAATATATAATAATTTTTTTTTTTTTAGCAGAGACACTAGAGAATAAAATGGCAATTGTTGCAATATTTTAGCAGGAAAGGCGACATCCCCTCCCACTGCTTGTAATAACAATCAAGCAGCTGCTTAGCCACATCGGTCGTTATCACAAGAAAGCTGACCGTCTGCTCTAAAAACCGGTATTGGGGGGGGGGGGGGGGATGTCTGCAGCTGCAAGCATCGCCCGCTACAACCACTTGAAGCAAAATGACGTACAGGCACGGAATTTTGTGGCAAGTGGTTAACAAGCCTCCAGAAATTCTGAAGCCTGCTAGTAGCTTGTTTAACCACCTCAATCCTGGGCACTCCACCCCCCCCCCCCCCCAACCAATTTTCAGCTCTGTTGCATTTTGAATGACAAGTCATAGAACATTATACCCATATGGAATTTTTTGCATTTTCTTCCCACAAATAGAGCTTTTTTTTGCTGAACAAACTTGAAAAAAAAGTTTTTTTCTTAGTTTCTGTTGTTTTCTCCTTCACTGATGAGGTGGCTCTGATATGTCAAATTGATGGGCACCAATAGACTACACTGATATGCAGCACTGCTGGGCACTGATAGGCAGTAGTAGGTGGCGCTGATGGACACCAATTGGCTACACTGATATGCAGCACTGGTCGGCACAAACAAATGGCACTAATAGGCAGCACTGATAAGGAGGTACTAACAGGCATCTGTGAAGGGCACTGATTGGCATTGTGGTGGGCATCTGATGGGGGCTGCACTGATAATCAATGTGCTGATTATCAGCATACATTGGCTCTCCCTGTCCGCCCAAACCGAGGAAAGCCGATTACCGGCGCTTCCTTGTTCACGCTGTGATTGGTCACAGCTGATCACATGGTAAAGAGCCTACGTCACAGGCTCTTTACTATGATCAAAGATGCGGTGTGTCAGAGCGACACACCACCGTTCGCCCGCGCTGCACGGCCTGGCATATAGTGCCCAGTCAGGATAACTGAACCATTTCCCCGCCGTTATTCTGCTATAGGCCGGGTGGGAAGTGGTTAAAGTGGCAGTCAGCACTCCCATTAGGATCCGTGTTCAGCATTTACAAACTGGAGCTGGACGGTGCTTTTAAAAGCTTCAGCAAAGCTTTCTGTTCTTCTACAATGTGAAGCCCGGGTGGCACAGGCCTCAGCAGTGCATCATTTCATTGAAGAGGCATGTGCTGAAGTCAGCTGTCATTGGCCAGACGTTCGTGCGAGTCTTTCCTGTAAAATGCAATTGTTCCAAAAATAGAAAATATTGAAGACGCCGCTAATTTTGGGGAGTTGAAGAAAATATAAATACGTTTTTAAATGTTTCAAGATGTTACCGAAGATTTCACAATAGACAGCGTTCCATATAATAATAATCACCATGTTGTGAATAGTTGGCGCTCTTCCTGCGTTTTCCATCGTCCTCCCGAACGGCACACAAGACACGCCAAGACTGCTTTTATCAAATTCTTTATTGAAAATAACTTAATCTCAATCAGAAAAATAATAAACCTTCCTAGTCTCTCCTCTAATGTAGTCTGCGCTCTCCCAAGCATCGTGGAGCTACATCTTACCAGCATGCTGAGCCTTGTAGTTCCACCATAACTAGAGAGCCACAGGCTGCTTATTCATGCTGCATACAATAAGAAAAAGACAGAATATTACATTTACAGTGATTCGTCAGCTTTTAGAAATCAAGAATTTTGTTTTATCCCTGCCATACAGAGCGTGATGCAGCCGAATCCAGCATTGGCTGCAATGACCGGCAACATGCGGATTGGTGGGGGAGGGGCTTATCACACACGGAGATTGTACACCAGTCACCGATTTCAATGAGTTATGTGCCTCATTCGTACATCAGTGGGAGAAGACGGCGGAGCATCTTCTGGTGGTGGAAGTACCAAGCAATAAACGGACAGATGTGTCACCGCACTTCACTTCAATGACAGATCTGCCCATTGGGGTTGGCAAGCCTTTGAAGTAGGGAGTATACGCCCAAAATGTACCCCTATAGGTGATCCTATAATAAGGCTTACCTATATGTACTGTAATTATCTCCAAAACAAGTTCGGTTTAGGAGCTATTTTAGTGCACATGCAGCCAGTGACATAACATTGCATGCGCTCTGACCACCTGAGCCGTTCCTTTAGAGTCTTGTGCCATAAATTGTGGCTCCTGCATGCATGCGCAGGAGTGACGTCATTGTGGCTCCTGCACGCATGCATGCCAGTCATTGTGGCTCTGGCCATTCACACAGCCGGAGTCTGCGAACCCAGGAGGAAGACAGGTGATGATGTAAGCTCTGTCAGCAGAAGGGCTTTATCCTAAGGTAAAGTTTCACATAATGTGCTAGTATGCAATGCATACTAGCACATTATAACTTTGCCTTGCAGGTAAACAAAAAAATAATTGCCAGCAGTTTACTACTTTAACAGTCAAGGCAGCTTTATCCCAGATCTCGTTCCCAGGGGTGCAGAGCCAAAGCAACGGACACCAGCGCCAATCACCAGGATCCACTACTTTGGTAGATGGATTCCACTTCCAGACCTCTAGAGTTATGAAAGTGTGAATTAAAAGCTGAGAAAAAAAACAAAAAAACTAATGAAAGTCATGTGCGTTCTCAGCTAAATTATATTGTCCTTTGTGAAGGTCTTCCATATCTGTGCAGTGGCCCGCCCTCAAACAACTTCTGTGCCAGAGCTCCTTGGGATCAAGACCACTCACTGCCGCTCTCCCTCCTTTTGCAGGGTGTCTGGTCTTGTCTCCGCCCCCTCCTGTAGTGGGTGCAACCTGCTAGGCCCCTCCCACAGCTCTGCTCTCCCTCCTTGTGCAGAGTGACTGGTCTTGTCTCTGCCCCCTCCTGTAGTGGGTGGAACCTGCTAGGCCCCTCCCACAGCTCTGCTCTCCCTCCTTGTGCAGGGTGACTGGTCTTGTCTCTGCCCCCTCCTGTAGTGGGTGAAACCTGCTAGGCCCCTCCCACAGCTCTGCTCTCCCTCCTTGTGCAGGGTGACTGGTCTAGTCTCCGCCCCCTCCTGTAGTGGGTGGAACCTGCTAGGCCCCTCCCACAGCTCTGCTCTCCCTCCTTGTGCAGGGTGACTGGTCTTGTCTCTGCCCCCTCCTGTAGTGGGTGAAACCTGCTAGGCCCCTCCCACAGCTCTGCTCTCCCTCCTTGTGCAGGGTGACTGGTCTAGTCTCCGCCCCCTCCTGTAGTGGGTGGAACCTGCTAGGCAACTCCCACAGCTCTGCTCTCCCTCCTCGTGCAGGGTGACTGGTCTTGTCTCCGCCCCCTCCTGTAGTGGGTGGAACCTGCTAGGCACCTCCCACAGCTCCGCTCTCCCTCCATGTGCAGGGTGACCCTATGTAGTTCACAGGGGTGCAAAAGCCCGGCATTTGCCTTTCTATGGCCACCCTTAGAGGCTCCTGATGTAGCTTTGTCAGGGTCCAGCAATTGGCTTTTATATAAAAACGATGCTTTAAAGTCAACCTGTCATGAAAGAAATAAGTAGGCCAATAGCTGACTTCCTTCTGAAAATACCAGCTGTCTGGCCATTACGCTGAACATTTGCACTTCAATAAATGTGAATCAGAAAGTCATAGTATTCTTGTTTATGTAAAAGTCAGAGGGTCACCATCACAGCCAGGCAACTAGCATTTTCAGGAGAGATAGACAAAAGTAGTCCCAATGACAGGTTTCCTTTAATAACTTCACCAGCATTTCCACAGGCTAATTTACATTGCAAATTTAGTGTACGAGAAAGCATTGACCAGTAACAATAGAATGTCTTCAGCCCCAGTGCATACAATAAAATCCATATAACCCAAAGTTTGTGGACACCTGACTTTTGGAGGGGGTCTGTGGGGATTTGTGCCCTTTTGTGAGATCAGGAACTGAAGTTGGACCAGAAGTCCTGGCTCACTGTCCGCCTTCAAGGTGATCCGTAGGGATGAGGTCAGGGCTCTGTACAGGACTCTCAAGTTCCTCCACACCAAGCTGATCAAACCACCTGAGCTGGCCTTGTAGACAGGGGACGATCATGGTGGAACAGAAAAGGGCCTTCACTAAACTGTTCCCAAAAGCTTGGAAGAGCCCAATTGTCTACAATGTCTTGTATAATGGAGTATTAACAGTAACCCCCTCAGGTACTGATGTTGGATAAGAAGACCTGCCTCACCTTGGGCACCAGAAAAAAAGACCTGGCTCACAATCGGAGTTCCAGTTCATCCTAAAGGTGTTCAGTAGGGTTGAGGTCAGGGCTCTGTGCAGGACATGCGTTCCTCCACACCAAACTGGCCAACCCATGTCTTTATGGAGCTGTCTTTGTACACGGGGGGGGGGGGGGGGGGGGGCATAGTCATGCTGGAACCGAAAAGAGTCTTCCCCAAATGGTTACCACAAGGTTGGAAGAGCACAATTGTCTACAACGTCTTTGTAGGATGGAGTATTAACAGTACCTCTCAGGTACGGATGTTGGATAAGAAGACCTGCCTCACATTGGGCATCAAAAAAAAAAATAAGACCTGGCTCGCCGAGTTCCAGTTCATACCAAAGGTGATCAGTAGGGACGAGGTCAGGGTTCAGTACAGGGCACTCAAGTTCCTTCACACCAGACTTGTCAACCCATGTCTTTTTCCTGGAACAGAAAAGGGTCTTCACCCAAAAAACTGTTACCACATAGGTCAGGGCTCTGTTCAGGACACTTGGAGTTCCTCCACCACAGTCATGCTAGAAGAGAAAAGGGTCTTCCCCAGACTGTTACCACATAGGTTGGAAGAGCACAATTGTCTTCAATGTCCTTGTATGATGGAATATTAACAGTAATGGCTCACATGTTGGGCACCAGAAAAAAGACCTGGCTCAACATTGGCATTGGCATTCCAGCTCATCCCAAAAGGTGTTCAGTAGGGTTGAGGTCTCCGTTCAGGACACTTGAGTTCCTCAGCCCCAAACCATGTCTATGGAACCCGGGGAGGGGGGGGGCGGGCACATAGGTCAGGGTTCAGTACAGGACACTCAAGTTCCTTCACACCAGACTTGTCAACCCATGTCTTTTTGCTGGAGCAGAAAAGGGTCTTCATCCAAAACTGTTACCACATAGGTCAGGGCTCTGTTCAGGACACTTGAGTTCCTCCACTACAGTCATGCTAGAAGAGAAAAGGGTCTTCCCCAGACTGTTACCACAAGGTAGGAAGGGTACAATTGCCTAAATTGCCCGTTGTATGCTGTAGAATGGACAGTACCCTTCACTGGAAACACCTAAACTCAATCATTTGGAGTGTCAACATACTTTATCCGTATAGTTGTGATGGTCAGGTGTCCACAAACATTGACTCATACAGGTTTAAGTAATCATTAGAAAAAAAAAAAGTGGAGGAATTTTCCAAAGTAACCCCAGATTCCAGAATTTGAGTTAGAAACTGACACCTAACTGAAACGGTTACTACAGGCAACACTCTCTTGTCCTTTTCATTTTAAGCCTCATCTCCAATGAGTCTGTATATCGCTAAAGTAGTCATAGAAAAGGAGAACACCAGCTGAGACTCACCCAAGCAGTTTTTTTATATGAGGTGTGTCTAAAATGTTCGGTGAACAGCCGATATCTCAACAGCAACATGGGCCAGGTGCTCGCGCTGCACATGGCTATTCAGAGACCACCTGGCGTGGAGTACACGTGTTCATCAGGGTAACCCGAGCGAGGTTGGGTCACAGTGCAATGGAGCAACGAGTGAACATCAAGGTCTGGTACAAATTGGGGAAAATGGTGACGGAGGCGCATGAAATGTCGGTCCAAAAAAATAAAAATAAATAAAAAGCTGAAAATGTGTTTACGACTGGTTTGAGCACTCTCGCGCCAAGAAGGAAACGACTGAGGATGAGCTGCGTTCGCGTCGGCCGTCAACAAGCAGAAACCTCAGATATGATCGAGCGAGTGTGACAAATGCTGACACGAGATCGACGACTGACTCTACGATTGATGGCGGAGGAACAGGGCAATGAAATGAGAAGAAATGGCCGCACACCACTGTAGATCAAAATCCTCTTTATTTGGACATACCAAAAAATTATAGGCATCAGAATGCTGGGTAGACGCGTTTCGCACACTTCACGTGCGTTTAGTCATTACCAGGGCATCAGGAAGGACACGGTGCACACCGTTCAGCCACAAAGATTTGGGTAAGCGGAAGATCTGTTCCCAGTTTGTGCCACACAAGCTGACAGACGAACAGAAAAGCGAAATGGATGGCAACCTCTGGAGATCTCATTACCATGTGTGTCCAGGATCCATCCGGCCTGCCAACCACCGGCACAGGGGATGAGACCCGGTGCTTCCAGTTCCATCTGGAATCCAAGCAGCAATTAATGGAATGGCTTTTACCGTCTTCCCCGCGTCCTAAAAAAAGTCACCTGCAAAAGTCTGGCACAGTGGTATCATCCATAAGGAATTAGTTCCAGCCGGTCAAACCGCGAACGCCGCATTCTACAAGGATGTTTTGTAGCGGTCGCTACTACACATTTGCAGAGATGCACAGGACTGGACAGTGGACGTTGCTGCACGATAATGCGCCTGTGCGATCCGTGTGCGCCAATTCTTGGCTCAGCGCAGCGTACCGGTTCCCAATCATCCACCGCACCCCCCTGATCTGGCGCCTGCAGACTTCTGTTTCCCCACCTGAAGAGCGTCATGAAAGGCGCACGTTTTGTGGACGTGGCGGCAATCCGAGAACGTGTAAAAGCGGTTCTGCGATCGATTCCTAAAGAGGCCTTTGCTGACAGTTTCCAGAAGCTTCATGAACATTGGCAAAAGTGTGTGGTGAAGGATGGCGGCCATTATGAAGGCCAATAAAAGGTAATCTGTACCTTCTGGTTTGTTTGTTTTCCGATACCATTCACCAAACTTTGTAGACACACCTCGTAAAAATACCCCCCCAAAAAACTGAATTATGAGAACGTGTCCTCCTCTGATGGTGAGATCCAGAACACTTACAGTAATGGTTACCAATCAGGTCCCCATAGTGGAGGCCACAGTTCTAATAAAAGTTTCTTGCAAATATGGGGAGTCACAAAGAGCTGCTAGCCGCTGTCTGCGGTCCCCATAAACAGGACAGGCTTTGAGACCCAATTTTACATAAGTAACTATTTTTGCATTGAAGAAATGTATCCAAGAACATACACAGGTAGTCTAATTCTTTCTACGCAATATGTTTTGCTGGAGTTCTCCTTTAAATTGCCTTCAACGCTACTTCTCTTCTTAGACATCAATAGGCATCGTTCATGAATATCAGGGGGGGGGGGTAATACTGTCAGGGGGTATAAAACTGAGCAACAGGTATGCCCGCGGCCTCCGCCATGTAACAGTTCCATGCACAGTGACCCGCCTGCCAATAGAATGATTGTTGGGGATTTAGGGGTTGCAGTTTTTTCAGGTCACACCTCAAATGTCAAGCAAGGGCCTCACTTTTTTTGCACATATTTTTATATCAGCAGAAATACAGCACATTATAAGAAAAAAAAAAAATATTGAAAATCACTTTTAAAAATAACTTTACCATGTTAAGTGGAACTTTAGTCAGAAAACTAAGATGACTTTAGGCCGGCGCTTTTTGCAGGTATAGCAAAGTAAAACATTATAACTTTACCGATAACTTGATAAAAAAAAAAAAAAAAACAACATTCTCTAGCAAGGAGCATCCATTCCACATAAATAATCCTATTCCCAAAATTAGTATGTGCTGTAAATTGCCTCCAGCATTGCTCTGCTTCTTCTTGCTGAAGGCGGCCATTTTGCCGAAGTCTGTTTAAAATCCAGCAATACTCTGTCTCGCCCTGCTATGCACATGCTCAGTTGCTCTCCATTTTTAGGCACTGGCGAGTTTGTAGAGGAAGGCCGATCTGCTGACAGCCTAAAACCCTCCTATCCTTTACAGCCAATGAAGCTGCTTCTGTTTGATCTATGACACCGGACATTTGATGGTTTGACAGTTTGGTTGAGGACACAAGCAGATTTGACAGTTAGCAACCCCAGCATTCCAGGACAGTAACTGTTTTTTGAAATCGTTAAATCGATGGGTTTAGTTCCGCTTTATGGGCTTCAGCAAAATGGCCGCCTCCAGCAAGAAGAAACTGAAGCAATGCTGGAGGCAATGTACAGCACACACTCATTTTGGTTGCAGAATTATTAACGTTTTTTTTTTTTTTTTTTGAGGTTATGATGTAGAGTATAAGATTTCCCATCATTTGAGCCCAATCCTCTTTTATTGCTCAGTGAGATTAATCTTGACAAACAGAGAAAAACTTTGTCAAATCCCCCCCCCTTGCTGTGAGTGACGGGTGATTTACATATCACGTGCACTAGCCTAAGAGACATGCATTCTTTTTTAATTCCCTCCCCCAATCCTTTCTTCTGCTGCTCTGCAAGGATTGGCTGTTCCACACCTCAGCATGATTTGGCATGCTGAAGTCATGTGGTGACTTTTCTGGGTTGTGACTGGATGTTAGTGATCATAGCAGAAGTTCAGTGTAAGAAATACACAGGAGAAAATGCATGTTGATAAGGGGAGTGTAGAGGTGGGCGGGGAGTCTACTGACATCACGACTCCACCTACCGGGCTCCGGACAACAGACTCACCCACAAAATCTGCAGTTTTTCAGATCTCATAGACAGAGGGGAGACATCTGACACATAAGTATATATATTATTAGGTTAGGGTTTAGGGTTAGGGTTTCCCCTAGAAGAACAAGTTTAGGACTCAGGGATTGGAATAGGGACCTCCCCCAAAGGTCAGCAGGCGTGTCCCTCAGAGGTCAAAGGTCAAGTGTCAGGCTGACCCACCCCCACCAAAGTGTTCCGCCTACCCCAAGTCGGGGCATGAACAAGTCGGGGCAAGCGCTTTTGATCACTTTTATTGCTGTCACAAAAACATCCCTTGTGACAGTAATAGGTGTTGACAGGTACTTTTTACGGAGGGATCGATGGAACGGGAGCCCCAGTAAGAGCGGCGGGAGGGGGAGGGGGGCGTCCTTTCCCGCTCCTCCGGTATAACAGCCGAGCGGCTTTTAGCCACATCGGTTGTTATCACTGGAAAGCCGATCGCCGGCTCTAAAAAATAGTACCGGGGTGATGCCTGCAGCTGCGAGCATTATCCCTGTATAACCCTCGGGCGGGAAGGGGTTATGAGTGTGGAATGGATTTTCCTTGCTAAAGAACATTATTTTTTTTTCACATTCTTATAGGTAAAAGTTCCGCATTAAGGATGTTTGCGATTGGGCTTACCTCTACTTTAAGACCTGTGCAAAGTCATGTTGTTTCCTCTTCAAAGTCTCACTTAGGCCAGAATACTGAGACCGCCATTAAAAATAGGGACAGCTAGAAGGAATACTATTTCACCCATGTAACATAATTCAGCAGCACCCCTGATGGGATGACAGGGATGGGCTCAGGCGTGTTCGGATCCGGCCCCCCCCCCCCCCCGCCAGGAAGCCGGCACTGCACACCTCCGAATCAAAGGCAGCATGTGTATGCGCAGCTGCGGGCCGGGAAATGCCTCTCTGTGATTGGCTGTGTGCAATGAGGGCTTCCTGGCGGGATTGCTCAGGTGGGTTGGGACTATGATCTGAACACGCCTAAGCCCATCCCTATAAATATGACCCCCCCCTCCTCCATATCTTCCAGAAGTCCTCCATTACCCGCCATGTTGTAACCAGCACACCGAGTTCCTAAAGTACTGGAACTATTTGCCTCCAATGTCCCTCATTCTATAGCAAGTCCAGAACCGGCTGCTCCTCATCAATGCAATGTGACCCTCTGGGAACGCGGGAAAAAGTTCTTTAAAAAAAAAAAAAAATTTCCAAAATGAAGGTGGTTGGGAGGACTGCAGGCTCAGTTGCTCAGTTCTACACCCCCTGTAGTGTTCAGTTTCACATTGGTGGGGAGAAGATTGACCAGTGTTTGCAGTTGGCAATATTTACATAGATAAGGTGCAATAGAAGGTTTGGCCTGTCCTCAGGACGCCTTAGAACATAAAAGCAGCGGATTGGCCCCTCAGATAGCAGGCGGTGATGGGGGGATGGGAAGGGTCTCCAGATAGACCAGTGCACTCTGCACAGAGGTCAGACAATATCCTTCTTCTCCGATCAGATACCTGAGGAAGAGAAGCAAAGAGTCACACTTCTAAACAAGAGCTTATCAAGTAAAATAACAGCCGTATAGTATGATAGTAAAATATCTCAATCAGTTATTTTACAAAGAAGAAGAATGGGCAGAAATGTCCTCTCTAGATGGGCAAAGCTGGTAGAGACACCCCCAAAAAGACTTGTAGAGAAAGGGGGTTCTACAAAGTATTGGCTCCGGGGGCCGCTATACAAATGCCCCTCCCCCACACTTTTCACATATTTATTTGTATCATTTTCCTTCCACTTCACAATTATGTGACATCACATAAAATCCAAATAAAATACATTTACGTTTTTGGTTGTAACAGGACAAGATGTAGGGAATTTCATGGGGTATGAATACTTTTTCAAGGCACTAGATCTGTGGGTGACTTCAGAGAGTTCTACCCTCATTAGGAAAGGCCGTAATATATATATATATATATATACACATACATATACACACACACACACACATACATATATAATAAAAAAAAAATAATAAAAAATAAAATAAAAAAGTTCCCAGCAAATAGATCAGAAAAAGGGGGAGCAGACAGCAGATGTGGTGGGAAGGGGGAGGGAGGCGCAGAAGTAAAGTGGCCGAACGAAATCGAGGGAGACGGCAGTCTGCACATTTAGCTCAGGGAGATCTCGCCAGACAATAAAGCTGTCACAACAGCAGACATGTCAGCCGGGCAGCTAAAAGTGAGTGACATTACAAGGCCAGAGCGCTTCCTCGTTTATTAATTAATGGCAGGGCAGAAGCCGTGACACTCACATAAACTGTCATATTAAAGCAGAAGGCGGCGCGGGGCGAGGCAGCCAGCGCCGGAGACGCGTACTCACCCCTCGTATATGAACTCCTCCAGCGCAGCGCACTCCGACACCAAGTGGGACATGCCGCTTCTCAGAATCACAAAGGCCAAGATGGGTAACAGGTCATCCGCACCGCTGGAAAAAGGTCAAAGAGAAAGCGTGGTGAGCAGCTGGACATCAGAGACAAACGGCTTACAAAGAATCTTTATTAACTTTAAACATTGTAGAGACACCCCCCCCCTCCTCCTCTGGGTGATCGCTGTACATTGCAAGGATTTTAAAACTTTTCTGCAGATCCCTACCTTTTGTTATTCTGAAGAAATAGCTGTTTCCATGTGCACAGTGAATGTGAACAGGCGTGACTTTAGAATTATCAATCAGGTGCTGCACCTGCAGGGTTCTAATAGTGAACATGCATTCCTTTAAATGTGATTTCCCTTTGGGAGTATCTCACCCAAAATTGCATTTTTGTTGCAAAGGATGCCCAAAATCTGACTTGTATCTCAGTGCAGACTTCCGGGAAAATCAATGATTTAATCACACAAGCAGGAAATTACATTTCTGGGGGGAGTTCTGTATACCATCTGTGTACACAGTGCTGCATTTTGGTTTTGTGCGGCCCTAGGCAAGACTAAAATCAGGAGCGCCCCCCCCCCCGCCTAAAATTTGTCCCACCCCAGCCGTGGTATCCCATTCTCATCTCAGGGTCTGATGAATAACGCTGCAACTGCTCACAGTGAACAACTGCGGCTTCTTCATCAGACCCCGAGACATGATTCCTCCAAGTGCCACATATGTGGTCAGTGGGGAAGAGGACGGGGTCAGCGGGACATAGGACGGGGTCAGCAGGACATAGGAGGGGGGTCAGCAGGGCAGAGGATGAGGCAGCACAGATGAGGAGGCATGGATAGGAAGCACCGATGAAGAGCACTGATAAGGACGCACTGATTGGCAGCACTGATGAGGAGGCATGGATAGGAAGCACTGATGGGCACTAATGAGGAGTCATGGATAGGAAGCACTGATGAGGAGTCATGGATAGGAAGCACTGATGGGCACTGATGAGGATTCACGGATAGGCAGCACTGATGAGGAGTCATGGATAGGAAGCACTGATGGGCACTGATGAGGATGCACAGATAGGAAGTACTGATGGGCACTAATGAGGAGTCATGGATAGGAAGCACTGATGAGAAGTCATGGATAGGAAGCACTCGTGGGCACTGATGAGGAGTCATGGATAGGAAGCACTGATGGGCACTGATGAGGAGTCAAGGATAGGAAGCACTGATGGGCACTGATGAGGAGGCACGGATAGGCAGCACTGATGGGCACTGATGAGGAGGCACAGATAGGAAGCACTGATGGGCACTAATGAGGAGTCATGGATAGGAAGCACTGATGAGAAGTCATGGATAGGAAGCACTCGTGGGCACTGATGAGGAGTCATGGATAGGAAGCACTGATGGGCACTGATGAGGAGTCATGGATAGGAAGCACTGATGGGCACTGATGAGGAGTCAAGGATAGGAAGCACTGATGGGCACTGATGAGGAGGCACGGATAGGAAGCACTGATGGGCACTGATGAGGAGTCAAGGATAGGAAGCACTGATGGGCACTGATGAGGAGGCACGGATAGGCAGCACTGATGGGCACTGATGAGGAGGCACGGATAGGCAGCACTGTTGGGGTTGTCCGGTAATCTGGGGGCACGCAGTTCTGGGAGGATGTCAATAGACGCCCTCCCAGAACTGGACAACCACTCTGTAGACGTCATTCAGCTATAGCACTGTGGTCTGGAGGCGGCACTGCCCCCCCCCTAGGCTACTGCCTTGTGGTAGATACTACCCCGTGTGTGCAAAGCGCCTCCAGGTGGCCATATTGAATTTTACAAAAATTACAGTGGCTGCAGATTGAAAAGATAATTTTTCTGTTTCAATATGTTTATTGTATTTTTGGAAATAAACAAGAGATTCATTAAAGTGGAGTTCCACCCAAAAAAAAAAAAAGTCATTAATGTGCATTCAAAAAAAAAAAAAAAAAACATTTGGAGAAAATTATTATTTTTTACTCGCCTCTTAAATGCTGTTGCTAGGGGGTCCCTCGTAATCTGCCTCCTTTGGTGCCTGGGCTCCCGACGTCACTTCCCCTCGACGCAGGAAGGGATATCAGCTCTGCCCCCTCCCTCTAGGCGATCATATGGGACACATCACAGATGATTGTGTGGCGTGGCTCGCGCATGCGCAGTGGGTGCCTAGCTGTGAAGCCACAGCTGGCCGCGCACACAGTTATAATCCCGGCGCCACCGAGTGGAGGAGCGGGGCTCGATCCCCCGCATCGCTGGACCCTGGGACAGGTAAGTGTCCGATTATTAAAATAATCAGCAGCTGCAGTATTTGTAGCTGCTGACTTAATTTTATTTATTCTTTTTAAGCGGAATTCATCCGGGGGGGGGGGGGCTCTTCTCCTGCAGCCCCTGGAAAGGTCATTTTTAATAACCTCCAATAACAATATGAAGCAATTTGTATCTGCTAGAGCATTATTATTTTTTTTTGTTGTTGTTGTTATTTTTTCCCCGTGAAAAATAATTCACCCAAAACAAATACCTCAGCATTTGGTAGATGCTGGAGAGTTAAATCCCCACCTTCCAGCGCTCAGTGTGGTCAGTGCAGACATCCCAGGTCCTCAGACATGCGTCGCCCATTATGAGGGGCTCACAGTCCCTGATGGATTTTTTTTATTCATTTATAATATAAATAACAAAACAGAAGGAGGAGGAGAGGGAACACACAGCGAAGTCAGGGATCATGGGAGGAGAACCCTTGTTGGTGGGAATATATAAGAAACATAAGAAGCAATGGGCTCAACCCAACCCAACCCAACCGGCTCCCGCTGGTACTAAAATATCATTTTGAATAAGAATCCACCCAGAGGGACACGGCCACCCGTGACATTATGGAAAGAAAAATGCCAACTGTTCTTACTGTTTAACCCTTTTACTGCCACCGCCGTATGTCTTACAGCAGTGACAGCTGGGGGGGGGGGGGGGGGGTATGCACACTCCTGGAAGATGGTGCAGCCGCGGGGGGGGGGGGGGGGGGATGGAGGGTTGTTTGCGCACTTCACAAGCTGGGTGTCGGCTTTCCAGGGAAAGCGATCTAATGAAAGTGTCGCCGATTGAAAAATATAGGGTACCGAAGTTTGTCGCCATTCTGCAGACGCAAATTTAACCGATTCGCTTTACCCCCCCCCCCCCCCTTCATGACAAGCTCATAGCTGAACTATTTTAACTGGTAATTGCGCGGTCGTGCCACTTTGTACCCAAATTAAATTTTTTATCATTTTGTTCAGACAAATAGAGCTTTCTTTTAGTAGCATTTGGTCACCGTTGGGGTGTTTTTTTTTTGTTTTGTTTTTTGTGCTATAAATAATAATAATAATAAATATAAAAAAAAGTTGAACATTTGAACAAAAGTTGAACAAAAAATTCCAATAAGCGTATATATTGATTGGTTTGTGTGAAAGTTGTAGCGTCTACAAACTACGGGATATATACTGGAATTTTTTCTTTTGTGATACTACTAATGGGACTGCGATAGTGCAGCAGGCAATCTGACATTAACTGGCACTGGGGGGGGGCGAACTAACTGCCATTGACATTAAAGTGGTTGTAGCAAAAAATAAAAAATAAATAAATAAAAAACCCTGCATGACAAAGGCATAATTAGCTAGTATGCATAGCATACTAGCTCAATATAAATTACTTACCCAAGAACGAAGCCCCCACAGCAGTCCTCGTCTCTCCCCCCCCCCCCCCCCAGGCTGGCGACATCTCTCCCAGGGGTTACTTCCGGGTATCGCGGCTCCGGCGCTGTGATTGGGCCGGAGGCGCGATGTCGTCACTTCCACGCATGCGTGCGGGAGCTGCCGGTAATAGCACGTATGTGCCACTGTTTCAGTTTGCCCCAGTGCCCATGTGCCAATGTCATCGGCACATGCAGGGGGCAGGGAATATCTCCTAAACTGTGCAGGTATAGGAGATATCCGGGTTAGCTACAGGTAATCCTTATTATAGGCTTACCTGTAGCATAAAGTTGTTGTAATGGTTTTACAACCACATGAATACAGTGATCAGTGCTAACACTATAACACTGTCCCTGCTTTGCAGGGATGAGAAACAGAGAGATCATTCGCTCTGTACAGAGCACTGTGTTAATTGGCAACACAGAGCTCTGGGCTGTGATTGGTCACAACTGATCAGCAGGTCGTGCCCGTGAATTATTGGCCAGGACTTTCTAACAGACTCCCACAGCGAGTGCCAGGTGGGGGCGCACGTGTGCCCTAAACCTGGAAGTAGGCAGTGACGTCTGGGTACATCTCTTTGCCTACACCAGCCGCCCGTCCGCAGTACATCGTGGGAGGTCAGGAAGCGGTAAAAGCGCGACGCGTTCGGTATCTGCTTACTCAGAGCGACCTCCTCTTATTTTAACAAATAAAATGGGTAATACTTTGAATTTTGTGCCCTAAAGCAGTGGTCATGAACCATGTCCTCAGGGCCCACTAACAGGCCAGGTTTGCAGAATAACTGAAATCCATGACAGGTGATCTCATTTACTGCTCAGTGATTGCCGGATTCTAGTTTGCACCTCCCCCGAGGTAATACATAAATCCTGGCCTGTTAGTGGGCCCTGAGGACAGGGTTGATGACCATTGCCCTAAATGACCTAGTCATGAAGGGGGTAAAATCTTCCAGATGGCAAGCGGTTAAGGCAGATTCAAGCTTTATCTGCGTTGCATTGTGGGATGGAAACTTTTTTTTTTTCCTGGTTCAGGACAACAACTCGGCTGCAACAGGTTTGTGGGGAGCGGCCAGAGTCACCGGTAAACATTCTCACACATCACGCCGGAGTCACAAAGACACCATGAAGGTAAAACTCTTTCAGGGCGAGTTGCGGTCCCTCCAGACTACGAACGCTTTATGTTATCAGACAGTTGTAGCGAGGGCTGCTGCTCAGGGGGATTTTCTTTAGAAGATTTTCCATCCGATGCCGGGAGGTGCACTTAGGAATTCCTTTGGTGTCTGAGTTTTGGGGTCGTGACATTTCTGGCTCTCCGAGTTGCTGGGGGTGGTGGGGACCCACCGAGGAAATATCAGGAGTTTACACATCAAGGTGTCCCCTCTGCCTGGGGTCAGCATCCCAAAGCTGCCCCCTGCTGTCCGGGGTCACAATGGGGCCGCTCTGGATGCTGATGTGTCTGGATGTGTGGCTCATTATGTGCTGACAGTTGCACCCAGAGCGTGCCCTCAGCCACGGCGGATGCCGCCTGTGCAAAATCCACCTCCCCCACCCCCCACCAAGGCAGATTTGTCTCCATTCGTCTGTATTACCCCCCCCCCCCCCCCCAGCCCTGATCACCTCCCCGGCTACTTTACCCAGCACCTCTCTGCTACCTAGACCACCTCTTTGTATGAGGCACAGTGCCGCCTCTAGGTGAGGCTCTTCCGTATACACTCAACTCCTTCAGCTCTGGAAGATTTACCCCCCTTCATGACCAGGTCATTTTTGCACTGCGTTACTTTAAAGCATATGTAAAGGTTTGTTAAAAAAAAAAAAAAAAAAAAATCAAACATATCATACTTACCTCCTCTGTGCAGTTGGTTTTGCAGAGTGGCCCCGATAGTCCTCTTCTGGGGTCCCTCAGCGGAGCTCCTGGCTCCTCCTCTTCTCAAGTGCCCCGTTGCAGAGCTGCTTTCCATGGGGGCACTCATGCGGGCACACTCCTGTTTCCTGCTGCTGCGTCTATTGACACAGACAGCAGGACTCAGCCCCGCCCCCCGTCATTGCATTTTGATTGACAGCAGCGGGAGCCAATGGCTACGCAGCTATCAATCTGTGCTGTGCTAGTCCCCAGCGCTGGAAAGAGCGGATTCAGATAAGTAAAAGGGGGCTCATGGGGGGGGGGGGCACATCACAAGAGGTTTTTCACCCTAATGCATAGAATGTATTAAGGTGAAAAACCCTGAGGTTTTTATTTTTTGTGCTATAAACAGAAAAAAAAACAACAATATTGGAAAAAAAAAAACAACATCTTTTACTTTCTGCTATAAAACATCCAATATGTATTCTGCTACATATTCTTGGTAAAAAAATCCCAATAAGAGTATATTGATTGGTTTGCGCAAAAGTTATCGTATCTGCAAACTATGGGATATTTTTATGGTTTTTTTCTTTACTAGCAATGGCGGCGATCAGCGTCTTATAGCAGGACTGCGATATTGCGGCAAATCGGACACGAAGTGACACTTTTTTTGGGGACCAGCACCGGGACAAACGCAGAGTGTGAATGTATCCGGCAGGGATACAAACAGCAATAAAAACCCAACAGAGTTTTTCTTTAAATGTGATCTCCAAATTCATTTTCTGTTTTTGAGCTGTTAAAGGATCAGATTTTATGTTCTTTACCCCCCCCCCCCTCCCCCACATGGCAAAGAGGCTCCATATCCCTAATACAGGAACATTCTATGAGTTCTGTGCATCACTGCCCTCCAATCCTGGCGTGCGTTAGGGTCCTCTCCCCTCTTCTCACTCCAGAGCCTGGCTCCATTCCTGCCCCCATCTTCTCTCTCTCTACGCTAATTAGAGTTGACAGCCGCTGTGCTTGGGAGCTGCTGCTCTGCGGAGTGCCGCAGCCCCCCTGTGCTCTGCAGGACAGGCCGTGTTCTGCCCGACAATGTCACATCTCATCCATCACTACAGATCCCTGCAGGGGCCTCATATCTGTACCCAATAAACATCATGTATTCTGCAACCTGGGCACACAAGGAGAGAGAGAAGAGAGAGAGAAGAGAGGGAAAGGAGAGAGGAGAGAAAGGAGGGGGGGGTGAGAGAGAGTGGACAGAGCAAGAGAGAGAGTGGACAGAGCGAGAGAGAGAGAGAGAGAGAGAGAGAGTGGACAGAGCGAGAGGGGGGGGGGGGAGAGTGGACAGAGCGAGGGGGGGGGAGAGAGGGGACAGAGCGAGGGGGGGGGAGAGAGGGGACAGAGCGAGGGGGGGGGGGGAAGAGAGGGGACAGAGCGAGAGGGGGGGGGGAAGAGAGGGGACAGAGCGAGAGGGGGGGGGAAGAGAGGGGACAGAGCGAGAGGGGGGGGGAAGAGAGGGGACAGAGCGAGGGGGGGGGGGGGGGAAGAGAGGGGACAGAGCGAGAGGGGGGGGGGGAAGAGAGGGGACAGAGCGAGAGGGGGGGGGAAGAGAGGGGACAGAGCGAGGGGGGGGGGGGAAGAGAGGGGACAGAGCGAGGGGGGGGGAGAGAGGGGACAGAGCGAGAGGGGGGGGGGAAGAGAGGGGACAGAGCGAGAGGGGGGGGGGAAGAGAGGGGACAGAGCGAGAGGGGGGGGGGAAGAGAGGGGACAGAGCGAGAGGGGGGGGAGAGAGGGGACAGAGCGAGAGGGGGGGGAGAGGGGACAGAGCGAGAGGGGGGGAGAGAGGGGACAGAGCGAGAGGGGGGGAGAGAGGGGACAGAGCGAGAGGGGGGGGAGAGAGGGGACAGAGCGAGAGGGGGGGGAGAGAGGGGACAGAGCGAGAGGGGACAGAGCGAGAGGGGACAGAGCGAGAGGGGACAGAGCGAGAGGGGACAGAGGGAGAGGGGACAGAGCGAGAGGGGGGGAGAGGGGACAGAGCGAGAGGGGGGGAGAGGGGACAGAGCGAGAGGGGGGGAGAGGGGACAGAGCGAGAGGGGGGGAGAGGGGACAGAGAGAGAGGGGGGGAGAGGGGAACGAGAGAGAGGGGGGGAGAGGGGACAGAGAGAGAGGGGGGGAGAGGGGACAGAGAGAGGGGGGGGAGAGGGGGGGAGGGGGACAGAGCGAGAGGGGGGGAGAGGGGACAGAGCGAGAGGGGGGGGGGGACAGAGAGAGAGAGGGGACGGAGAAAGAGGGGACGGAGAGAGAGGGGACGGAGAGAGAGGGGACGGAGAGAGAGGGGACGGAGAAAGAGGGGGGGGGGAGAGAGGGGACAGAGAGAGGGGACAGAGCGAGAGGGGGGGGAGAGAGGGGACAGAGCGAGAGGGGGGGGAGAGAGGGGACAGAGCGAGAGGGGGGGGGAGAGAGGGGACAGAGCGAGAGGGGGGAAGAGGGGAGAGAGGGGACAGAGCGAGAGGGGGGGAGAGGGGGAGAGAGGGGACAGAGCGAGAGGGGGAGAGGGGACAGAGCGAGAGGGGGGAGAGGGGACAGAGCGAGAGGGGGGGAGAGGGGACAGAGCGAGAGGGGGGGGGAGAGGGACAGAGCGAGAGGGGGGGGGAGAGGGGACAGAGCGAGAGGGGGGGGAGAGGGGACAGAGCGAGAGGGGGGGAGAGGGGACAGAGCGAGGGGGGGGGAGAGGGGACAGAGCGAGGGGGGGGGGAGAGGGGACAGAGCGAGAGGGGGGGGGGGACAGAGCGAGAGGGGGGGGGAGAGGGGACAGAGCGAGAGGGGGGGGGGAGAGGGGACAGAGCGAGAGGGGGGGGAGAGGGGACAGAGCGAGAGGGGGGGGAGAGGGACAGAGCGAGAGGGGGGGGGGAGAGGGGACAGAGCGAGAGGGGGGGGGGAGAGGGGACAGAGCGAGAGGGGGGGGGAGAGGGGACAGAGCAAGAGAGAGAGGGGACAGAGAGAGAGAGAGAGGGGACGGAGAGGGGACAGAGAGAGAGGGGACAGGGGAGAGAGAGAGAGAGAGAGAGAGAGAGAGAGAGAGAGAGAGAGAGAGAGAGAGAGAGAGAGAGAGAGAGAGAGAGAGAGAGAGAGAGAGAGAGAGAGAGAGAGAGAGAGAGAGAGAGAGAGAGAGAGAGGGGGGAGGGGGAGGGGGAGAGGGAGAGGGAGAGAGAGGGGGGACAGAGAGGGAGGGAGAGGGAGAGAGAGGGGGGATGGAGAGGGAGAGAGAGGGAGAGAGAGGGAGAGAGAGGGAGGGGAGAGGGAGAGAGAGGGAGGGAGAGAGAGGGAGGGGGGGGGGGAAGGAGAGAGGGAGAGATGGGAGAGCGAGAGAGAGAGGGGGGGACGGAGAGAGGGAGAGGGAGAGGGAGAGGGAGAGAGAGAGAGAGAGAGAGAGAGAGAGAGAGAGAGAGAGAGAGAGAGAGAGAGAGAGAGACAGAGAGATCCCAGAGATAGAAGCTTTATTATTTCCTGACAATACTACATTGGGTCTGGCCATGTAGGCATCATTAGGTCTTCTGGTCAGGAAAATATTCATATTTATAGAATTATTTGAAGGATACTCACATGGATGCAGCGCCGGGGTGGCACAATAGTCATCGGCACACTCGCATATCCCCCGCAGGGTCCTCACTAGAAAATACAGACATGTCAGTAAATACTACAGTGGCTCTGGGTATGTCTACATAGTCACTAAGCTACTCAAAGAGAACCCGCTGCCATGGCTCCCAGAGGGTATTGATGCCATATCACAACTGCCAATCCCCCGGCTGTGATGGGTAAGGGGCATCCCAATAGTTTTATATATCTGGATCTATTGACAACTTTTTTCCAGATACAGGAATGACTATAAACACTATCAGAACAGAAGACACCTGGGAACTCGAAGATAACTTATGTCCTCACTGCATTGCATTTGTCAGTGACTAACACTATGTGGCCAAACGTCAGCGGACACCCCACCATCAATCCTGTATTAGTATTTGAACATCTCCTTATTATAGCGTCCCTGTGCCCATTTTGTGGCTATAAAAACCCTCCTTTCCTTCTTCCCACAGGATTTTGGAGTTTTCTGGATTTTTTGTCCAGTCAGACAAATAAGCATTTGTGAGGTCAGGTACTGATGTTGAATGAGAAGTCCTGACTCACCATCAGTGTTCTAATTCCTCCCAAAGGTGTTCAATAGGGTTGAGGTCAGGGCTCTGTGCAGGACACTTAAAGCGATTGTTAAGGTTAGTTTAAAAAAATTAAAAATAACAAACATGTCATACTTACCTCCTCTGTGAAAGGGTTTTGCACAGAGTGGCCCACGATCCTCCTCTTCTGGGGTGCCCGGGCGGCGTTCCTGGCTATCGAGTGCGCCCACAGAAAGCTACATTCCATGGGGGCACTCGTGCGGGCGCGCGCTCCCGAGTCCTGCTGCTGCATCCATTCACACAGACAACAGGACCCGGGCCCCACCCCCCGACTCCATGTCACTGGATTTGATTGACAGCAGTGGGAGCCAATGGCTGCAATCAATCTAATGAGGACCCGAGGCGACGGCTGGAGCTGCTGCGCTCGCCCTAGTCGCTGGAACGATCAGGTTCAGGTAAGTAAAAGGAGGGCTGCTGCATCACCGAAGGTTTTTCACCTTAATTCATAGAATGTACTTTACAACTCCTTTAAAGTGATTGTAAAGTTTAGACTAAAATAAAAAACATGTTATACTTACCGGCTTTGTAATGGATTTGCACACAGCAGCCCGGATCCTCCTCTTCTCGGGTCCCTCATCAGCGCTCCCGGAACCTCCTTCTCAGGGAATACTTCCTTAGAAAGCCGCTTTCTATGGGGGGGGGGCACACATGTGGGCTTGGTCCTGAGTCGCCCTGTCTGCGTCTATAGACACAGACAGGGCAGCTCAGCCCTGACAATCCCTACCTCATCATAGAATTTGATTGACAGCAGCAGTTATTGACAGCTAGGGCTGTTATTTCTGATCCTGGCTTCACCAACCAGTATTTAATTGGCCTGGAACAAGCATGCCGCCAGTGAAGTCTGAAATTCTGCCCTGCTTAGTTGGTCCAGATCAGTGATTCACAAAGTACGGATTGCCCTGAACTTTGCAACGTTAAAAACAAAAGTTTACCATACAGGCTTCCACATTTCTGCGCTCAGAAGTTCGCATTAAAGTGATTGTAAGGGGCTGCCCATGTGAAAGGGGTATGTTTTAGCTTTACCGCTGTTTAAGCGTCACTTTTCGGATGCTAGCGGGGCTTTTAACCCCGTAGAAGGGGTTAAAAACTTCCGTGTTGCGTCGCTTCCAAAGTGCCGGTCATTAATTGCAACGGGCAGGGGGCGGGGCGGGGGAATAGCGGTGTATACAGCGCTCCAAATCTTCCCTAAAGATGCTGCTTGCAGGACTTTTTCTAACGTCCCGCAAGCGCACCACCCCAGTGCGAGAGCTCTCATTGCAAGGAATGGGAGGCAGTTTACAGGTGTTTTTTATTTCTAGGGCTAAAATGCCTGAAACCTGCCTCAGTGTGAAAGGGTAAGGTAGGTTTTTTACCATCATGCATTCTCTGCATTAACCTAAAAAAACTTTCTGTGTCCAGTCCCCCCTCAATACTTACATGACTTCAATCCAGCGCTGTGCCCGTGAGTTCTCTCTCCTCATTGGATATGGAGGCCATTGGCAAGGAATCCAGGCGGGGGGGGGGGGGGGGGGGGTTAAGTGTGTCAATAGACGTACACAGTGTAGCTCAGGAGCAAGCCTGCAGGAGCAACCAGCTTGATACAGGAACACTCAGCAGGGGAGCGGAGACAGGAGCCCTGGTGGGGGACCCCAGAAAAGGAGGATTGGGGCTGCTCTATGCAAAACCATTACAGTGCAGGAAAAATGTTTTTTTTTTTTTTTTTTAATAAATTACATTTACAACCCCTTTAATCTGCAGTAACAAGTTCCACATGTCCCACCTAAAGGTAAAACCTGGTACTGCAGCACAACTCTAGAGACCCACAGATGGGACCTCGGCAGAATAGGGATTTCTTCACCCCCCCCCTCCCCCGAGCACGGCTTTGTTTACCTATACACTCCAGCTTCTTGTTTGGAGTGTGTTGATTGGTCATTTGTTCTAAGTCTTCTGCGGCTGATCTGTAAGGGTCTTTGACGTCCTTGGGTACAGGCGATTTGATACTCCTACTACAGATGGTGGCGCTGTTCTGTATAACTCCATGATCTGCAGAAGGGATTCCTCCCGTGCAGAGAGGACCTGTCTGAGGAAAAGTGAAACAAAGACTCATATTAAAAAGGAAAATAAAGTATTGATCAACACACCTTATCCCACATTGTCTCTTCCTTGTAAGCACAGTGACAATAATTTGTTTACAGGACTCTATAGACATCCCATCACCTTGTCCATGTGACCGTCTCTCACTGATTTATCGCACAAGTCTGCACAGAGCTTAAAGTTAAATGACATGCATCCCCTGCAAAGGGAGATTCATTGTTGGTGGGGAACTTTCAGTCTAAACAAGTAACAAATCCACTTACTATGTGAAGAACGAGCCTCATAAAAGTAAACAAATAACTTTGTTTTCCCCCCTGAGCCAAATCCTCCTTCAGTTGTGTCTCATGCGCTCCCCCCCTCCCCCCTCAAAGGCACTGCAGCTCATAGCGGGAGGAGTTCAGCAACAAGATGCATAGTAGTCCATTATGCTTCACCTTTGCAGGGAGACAAAGAAGAAGTAAACCCATCAGGGTTTACTTCCTCTTTAACGCATAGGATGCACGAGGGTTTACAACCCCTTTAATCCTTTGTCTTGTTTATACTCTATGTTGCCCTCCAATGCTGCTTGTTGCAATTTCCAGTTGAAGGTGGGGGCATCGGCCCTCTTTTTTTTGTATGACTGTATATTGGGCAGGCAACGCACTGACACCTTTGCAGCAATTGAGCTACGTGCTGGGTTGTTCAGTGTGCTCCTGCACCTTTAAGAAGGGGTGGGGCTCCCTTCAGTCCATGTGTCCTCCACCTACTCATCAAAATGCATGCGCTTCCATTGTGGGGTCAGTGATAAGAACTACAGATACCAGGGTGCCTTGGTGGGGCTCTGTAGCTTACGCATTCATTTGCAAACGTGTGCAGACTAAACCCCCGTTTTAACGCAAACTGTTAGCCCACGTACACACGGTCGGAGATTTTGGCAACCAAATTCGGTCGGATTTTGTCCGTCGGATTTAGTCCGACGGATTGTGTCCGAAACTTTTGCATACACGCGGTTGGGCCAAGTTGGCTAAAAATCCGATCTTTCAGAACGTAATGACGTAATTTTGTTACGATGGGACTACATTCAGGCTAGTAGCCAATAGCTTTGATGTAGGAATTTGATCTGAGCATGCGTGGCACTTGGTCCGATGAAAATGCTCTACACATGATCGGATTAGGTCCGTCCGGCCCAGTTGGTCGGGAAATATTTCCAACATGTTGGAAAATTGGGTCGGACGGAGATTCGGACGGAATCAGTCCGATGGATACCACACACAGTCGGATTATCTGACGACACGGTCCGATAGGACACATTCCGACAGATTCTCCGACCGTGTGTACAAGGCTTTAGACAGGTTGATTCGGTTGCCTGCGGGCTGTTCGGTAAGTAAGCTTGTTTTTTTCTTTCTTCCTTGGATTAATCCTTGGCCTTGTTTATACATCAGAAGAAGTGGCATTAGGTGGTCTTCATCAGGTATTTATGGGGCTTTGCAGGGGCGCTAGGTGAAAACTAAGTGCAGGTGGACTTCCATTTAAAGTGCAAATCCACTTTTGTTGAGAAACGTTTTGACCCCAGATCTTACATTAAAGAGGTCCTGTCATGCTTTTTTTTTTCTATTACAAAAGGATGTTTTCATTCCTTGCAATAGGATTTTTTTTTTAAAGGGACAATGTAAAAAAAATAAAAATTTTTTATTTTTTTTCTCATTTAAAAGAAAAACCTTAAACCGCCCTGTCCTTCCATGCTCACGCTCAGAAGTGAACGCATACGTAAGCCTCTCCCATCCTCTGGAACTCCCTGCCCCAGTCTGTCCGCTCAGCCCCTACCTTGTCTACCTTTAAGAGTTCCCTGAAAATTCATTTATTCACGGAAGCCGATCCCACCCCCCACCTAACTGTCCCCGAGCCAACCCCCCCATCAAATCATTCTCTGCAGCTATTACCTTTTGTACCACCACCCCCTCCCTTTAGAATGTAAGCTCTACGAGCCGGGACCTCCTGTACCTTTTGTATTGTACTGTAATTGTGCTGTCTCCCCCCTATACATTGTAAAGCGCTGCGTAAACGGTTGGCGCTATATAAATCGTTATTAATAATAATAATAATAAGTAAGTAAACGGTGTTCAAACCACACATATCCCCACGATCGTTAGAGCGAGAGCAATAATTCTAGCAAAAGACCTCCTCTGTAACTCTAAACTGGTAATCTGTACAAGTTTGGAGGTTTTTAAGCGTCAAAGTTTGTCGACATTCCACGAGTGGGTGCAATTTTGAGGCGTGACATGTTGGGTATCAATATACTCAGTGTAACATTATTTATCACAATATAGAAAATAAAATTGGGCTCACTTTACGGTCTTATTTTTTAATTCAAAAAAGTGTATTTTTTTCCCCAAAAAATTGCGTTTGTAAGACCGCTGCGTGAATACGCCATAAAGTATTGCAACACCCACCATTTTATTCTCTAGGGTGTCTGAAAAAAATATATATATAATGTTTGGGGGTTCTAAGTAATTTTCTAGCAAAAAACAAACAAACTGATTTTAACAAGTAAACAAGTGTCAAAACACAGGCCCAGTCCTTAATGCGGAGGGGCCATACTGCTACATTCATAGGAAATATGAGCGGCGCTGTTACCTGTAGAGAGCCAGTAGTGCCGGCCATAGAGGAGGAAAGAAGCTTTCATCTATACACTCCAGGCACACTTCTTTCACTGGCGGTGTGATGGGAAGATCCAAAGACAGCACTGAGGACGACACCAACAAGTCTGGAGAATGGAAACACAATGGTGACATGATAGAAAAAAATAAATAAAAAATATCACATACATATACATTATATATATATATTCAAAAACGGGGTCACTGAGTTGGAAAAAGGATCACCCTCCTCCTAAAAATGACTTATAGGCTCAATAAGGTGTAGCTATTCACCTTCTCTATGGCACACCTTCCACAGAGGTATGGAGGTACTGGAGATAGCGATATAGTATGGAAGTACAGATGTATGGATATACAGTGTGGAAGTACGGAGGTATGGACAGTATGGAAGTACAGAGGTACGGGAGGTATGAAGGTAAAGTATGGAAGTACAGAGATGTGGAAGTATGGAGGTACGGGAGGTAGGGCTGTACAGTATGGAAGTACAGAGGTACGGGAGGTATGAAGGTAAAGTATGGAAGTACAGAGATGTGGAAGTATGGAGGTACGGGAGGTAGGGCTGTACAGTATGGAAGTACAGAGATATGGACATATGGGAGGTATGGATGTACAGTATGGAGGTACAGAGGTATGGAAGTATAGTATGGATGTACAGAGATATGGAGGTATGGGAGGTGCGGATGTACAGTATGGAAGTACAGAGGTATGGGCGGTATGGATGTACAGAATTGAGGTATGGAAGTTTGGAGATATGGGAGATATGGGAGATATGAAGGTACAGGTACTGTATGGAAGTACAGAGATATGGAAGTACGGTATGGAAGTACAGAGGTATGGCTGTACAGTATGGAAGTACAGAGGAACTGGGGGTATGGATGTACAGTATGGAGGTATGAAAGTATGGAGATACGGGATATATGGATGTACAGTATGGAAGTACAAAGGTACAGAGCTACAGTATGGAAGTACGGCAGATATGGATGCACAGTATGGAAGTACAGGGGAACGGGAGGTATGGATGTACAGAGGTATGGAATTACAGTATGGAAGTACAGAGGTACGGAAGTACAGAATGGATGCACAGAGGTACGGGAGGTATGGAAGTACAGTATGGAAGTACAGAGGTACGGGAGGTATGGAAGTACAGTATGGAAGTACAGAGGTACGGGAGGTATGGAAGTACAGTATGGATGTACAGAGGTACGGGAGGTATGGATGTACAGAGGTATGGGAGGTATGGAAATACAGTATGGATGTACAGAGGCACGGGAGGTATGGAAGTACAGTATGGATGTACAGAGGTACGGGAGGTATGGATGTACAGAGGTACGGGAGGTATGGATGTACAGTATGGATGTACAGAGGCACGGGAGGTATGGATGTACAGAGGTACGGGAGGTATGGATGTACAGTATGGATGTACAGAGGCACGGGAGGTATGGAAGTACAGAGGTACGGGAGGTATGGAAGTACAGTATGGATGTACAGAGGTACGGGAGGTATGGATGTACAGAGGTATGGGAGGTATGGATGTACAGTATGGATGTACAGAGGCACGGGAGGTATGGAAGTACAGTATGGATGTACAGAGGTACGGGAGGTATGGAAGTACAGTATGGATGTACAGAGGTACGGGAGATATGGATGTACAGAGGTACGGGAAGTATGGAAGTACAGTATGGATGTACAGAGGCACGGGACATATGGAAGTACGGAGGTATGGGCAGAAAGCTATACTTAAAGTAGAACAATACTCACCTCAGTTCTAGCTATGTGGTGCTCCTGAGCTCCCCACCCAGACAGCTGACATCTTTGGGTGGCCGGCTTCCGGGGTTTTGATCGCCAGCTGCTGTCATTGGCAGGGCGGGGATGACATTCAGTCAGATTTGGCATTGCCAAATTTGTACAGTGAGCTGCGCATGCTCGGCTTACAGTACAAGGGCGGAAAGGTAGGTAAGCAAACAGTTTTAATGGAGAAGAGACAAAGCAAGTCTCTTCTGCATTAAAAAGCCCGCCTGTCCTCCAATTTAAGCTCCTAAGCCACTTTAACATTCTGCAGGAGCCTGACATTGCACTGATCACGGGTGCAATTGCTCTGCAGTCTCCAGAAAGAAAATAATAAATGTACTTTTTTTTAGCTGCAAAAATGTGTGAATTTATTTTATTTTATGTAAAGGTAAAACTTTACCTCAAAGTAATTGTCTAGTACTGAAACTTCTTCTAAACTATGATCTCTGCTGGAGAGAAGAAGACTGCTGTCTAGGGCACTGGAAAATGCAGAAGGGTCCAGACGTTCCTCTCGTCATGAAAGAAATGCAGAGCTGTCACGCCATGCAGATGTCACCGTCACCCCCTCTGTCTGACCTCAAATCTATGTATAGCGCTCGGCGTATTCCTATATACTCTGTGCTGACCTCTGCTGGAGGTACATGTGAAGTGTTCAGCAGAACTTCCCCGGCAGTCACACTATAGTTATGTAATAAAGGACAAGCGTATCCAACATCAATATCACCGATCAATCACATTATAGGGAAATATATACTGGGTCACACTCACCACGTGTCTGGAAGAATACTGTATGGGGGATGGTTACAAGAACTGGAGAGCGCAGAATCTGGTGCAGCTGTGCATAGGAACCAATCAGCTTCCAGGGTTTATTATCAAAGCTTCATTGAAGAAGCTGAAGTTAGAAGCCGATTGGCTGCCATGCACAGCTGCACCAGATTCCGCACTCCAGTTTTAGTAAAATCTCCCCTGGGTGCAGTGGTGGCCCATCCATTAGGGGCACACAGGCGGCATCCCCCCATCCATGCGTCCGGCCCCCTGTTCTACATACAGGGCACCGCACCATGGATTCTGCGGGGGGGTTCAAAGCATGTGATTAGAGCCAGAAGCTTGAATGGGCTTCAAAAAAAAGGGTGGGCTCAGGGCACACTGCGCTCCGAGCCCACCCAGTTGTGTGACAATAGCAAATTAATATTCGCTAATGCCACACTGATCCTCCTCATGGCCAATCAGGAAGCGGGTCTTGGCTGAAAGGACAGGCAATTCTATTGGACACCTAAGAGAGAGAAGGAGTAGGAGGGAGGAGACGCCGCCATGACGCAGAAGAGGGGGAGGAGAGGACACAGAAGCCACTGCCCGCAGGAGCCCTCAACCTGCCCACAGCCGCAACCTAGATGGGGTAAGTGCCGGGCTTGATGTCCGACCGAGCGCGAGCCAGTATGGGGGGGGGGGGGGGGGGCGGGGAGGGTGGGAGAGTTGTAAACAGATTCTCCTCTTTGTGCTGCAGAACTCCAGGATTTCTTTCTACCCGGGCAAACGCCCTAAAGCTGAAATCCAGAGAGCCAGCTATTCACACAGATAACATACAGATGTGAGTGCAGTTTTACCCGCAAAACCATTTGTATTTCTCTACATCCAGTTAGAAGATTTACACGTTTCTGTAACACAGCACACCCTATCTGGCAGGAGACCTCATGTTCTTCTGCTGCTGCTTAGTAATACTTACAGGTCTTGCCGCCCCCTCCCCCATCTTTTCCCGCAGTCTGTGAATGGACAGTGAACGGAGAAGCAACAGACTGATGAGCTCATCTCTGTCAATCTGCTCTCTCCTCCTATCCACATGCTACTTACACTACACCAAATGCGATTGGTTCCTTGTGGTGCTCCTGCCACTCCCAGTGTGAGCTCTGCTGTACAGCGATTGCAAAGGTCTGATATTAAGTCAATACAGTGTTTGTGTTTAACCCCTTCAACACCGGACACTTTTACCTCCTTCCTGCCCAGACTAATTCTCAGCTTTCAGCGCTGTTGCACTTTGAATGACAATTGTGCGGTCATACAACACTGTACCCATATGACATTTTTATCTTTTTTTTTTTTCACACAAATAGAGCTTTCTTTTGGTGGTATTTAATCACAGCGGGGTATTTATTTTTATTTTTTTAGCAAAATAAATGAAAAAAAAAGGCCAAAAAAACTTTTGAAAAGGAAAAAAATGGTTATAAAATTTTGCAAATAAATAATCTTTTTCCATAAAATTTAGGCCAAAATATATTCTGCTTTGTTTCTTTGGTGAAAATAACCCAAATCAGTGTATATTATTTAGTCTGTAGGGAAGTCATAGAGTCCACAAACTATGGGATATATATCTGAAAATCGATCAATCCTGACGAGCACCGATGGCCGATCTCATTTCTTGAGGCCCAAAACTGTCAGGCTGGTGCAGATAACCCACAAAATCACCCCTTGTTGGAAATGAGACAGCCCAAGGTGTTTAATAAGAGGCATGGCAAGTTTTTGGAAGTTGTCATTTTTTTGTCACATTTTTTGGAAAGTAAAGAAATGTAAAAAAAAAAAAAAAATATCTTTCACAATTTTTACATTTGTTTTTTTACATCCTGTCACCAGTGCAGTACCGGTGTCATAACTGGTGTGGCGGTGATCAAGGACACTGACCAGTGATAGTATGTAAAAAAGAAAAAAACGTTTTTATTTATTTTTTCCTTACTATATTTTTTTTATTTAATTTGTATTCATACAGTGACCAGAGCAATACAATGTTACCACAGTAACATTGTACTACTCTGGGGAGGTGATCGAGATTTTTTTATTTTATTTTTTGCACACTAGGATTGCTTATAACTGTGCATTTTACAGTTATAAGCAACCATTTTTTTTCTGGATGAAAAACTACTCATTCAGTGTTTACTATTGTGATTAGCCCTCTCTGTACCATGTGATGACTGTGATCAATCACAGAGCTCATCACAACAGTACATAATCAAGCCTTTCATTGTGTACAGCTGTCATGTGATCTGCTGTGATTGGCCACAGCGGTCACATGGTACCGCTGGACACGGCTGGTGACGTCTTCCCAAAACAACAGTGCTCCTGCCCAGCTGTCATTTTACGATAGGCCAGGCAGGGAGGGCTTACCTATAGGCACTGTAAATATCTCCTAAATGTGCGCCGTTTAGGAGATATTTACTGTAAATGCATCACCTGATTGAGTGAAGATGGAAGCCAGCTCGCCACTGGAAGACTTCATGCTAAGGTAAGTGTCACATAATGTGCTAGTATTCAATGCATACTTGCAGGGTTAAAAAAATAAATAAATAAATAAAAAAAACACACATTTCATAGTACAATAATGAATACAGAGCAGCATGACTTTGTGTCTTGTGTATCTGCCTGGAGTTGAGCTTATTCTAGGCTGGACTCTCTCAGCACTTACCTCTGGCGTTGTGGATCTCTTTCACCACTGTATTCAAATACTGCGAAGCTGACAATCTCTCCAGAGCCGCAGGTCCGGAGAGGGAAGAAGGAGACAACAAATGTTCTAGGTCCTCATAGGAGCTCTCAATGTCCTTGCTGCCCAGCTCTGTGTCATTGTGGCAATCTGTACTTTTCTGGAGGCTCTGCAGCTCCTCGCCTATAGAAAGGCTGTGCTGAATGGAGGGCCGGGGGCAGCTGGAGAGGCAATACAGACTCTGAGAGCTCTTCAGTTTAGGACTCCCGGAGGCCGGTAAGGAAACGAGTTCTACAGGGAGTGACCGGTGACCGATATCGGAGGCTGAAGATTCCGGAGACGGGTCTTTGCTGATGATCAGGTATAGGCGGCTGTAAATCTGGCACTGGAGAAGCCGGACTAGTTTGGCAATCGGATGTTCTGGGGTGCTGATACGAGGAAAAAAAACAAAAACAAGAATTAGTTACATTTTTTTTAAATTATTTTAAAATATTTACTGACCAGCAACCCTAAAACACCATAAAGGAGAGTGAAAAGGAAGGATGCAAGCACAGGTTATGATTAATTCTGATGTACACATGAGAACGCATTGAATTTCACTTTGCCAGCTGATTGGAGAAAAGCCAATGTAGCACCAATATTTAAAAAGGGCCTAAAATACATCCCTGGGAATTACAGACCAGTCAGCCTAACATCAATAGTATGCAAGCTCTTGGAGGGGATGATAAGGGAATATATACAAGATTTTAGTAATGAGAACGGGTTCTTTGCTGTTAGAGTGGCAAGGATGTGGAATTCCCTTCCACAGGCGGTGATCTCAGCGGGGGGCATCGATAGTTTCAAGAAACTATTAGATAAGCACCTGAATGACCACAACATACAGGGATATACAATGTAATACTGACATACAATCACACAACATACATGAAATACAATGTAATACTGACATATAATCACACACACGGGTTGGACTTGATGGACTTGTGTCTTTTTTTGAACCTCACCTACTATGTAACTTTATGCAGCTTTTCAGGACAATGACACTCCAGACTGGGTTTCAGATACCAGGAAGAAATTCAGAGCATAGTAAAAGAACTGGTACTGTCAGGACATCCTATTTCTCAGGCAGACACTTATGCAGTGCCTAGTGCAGTGATGGTGAACCTTGACACCCCAGATGTTTTGGAACTACATTTCCCATGATGCTCATGAACTCTGCAGTGTAGTTGAGCATCATGGGAAATGTAGTTCCAAAACATCTGGAGTGCCAAGGTTCACCATCACTGGCCTAGTGGGTCACTGTTTCTCATGCAGACATACAGTTGTGGCCAAAAGTTTTGAGAATGACACAAATATAAATTTTTAAGTCTGCTGCCTCGGTTTTTATGATGGAACTTGCATATACTCCAGAATGTTATGAAGAGCGATCAGATGAATTGCAAAGTCCCTCTTTACCATGAAAATTAACTTAATCCCCCAAAAAAACATTTCCACTACATTTTAGTCCTGCCACAAAAGGACCGGCTGGCATGTCAGTGATTCTCTCGTTAACACAGGTGTCAGTGTTGATGAGGACAAGGCTGGAAATCACTCTGTAATGCTGACTGAGTTGGAAGCTTTAAAAAATGAGGGTGGTGCTTGAAATCATTATTTTTCCTCTGTTAACCATGGGTTCCTGCAAGGAAACACGTGCACTCGTCACTGCTTTGCTCAAAAAGGGATTCACAGGCAAGGATATTGCAGCTACTAAGATTGCACCTAAATCAACCATTTATCGGATTATCAAGAACTTCAAGGAGAGAGGTTCAATTGTTGTGAAGAAGGCTTCAAGGTGCACAAGAAAGTCCAGCAAGCGCCTGGACTGTCTCCTACAGTTGGTTCAGCTGCAGGATTGGGACACCACCAGTGCAGGGTTTTCTCAGGAATGGCATACTGCAAATTCCTCTGCTTAGACTGCACTAAAAAAGGGACTCTCCCTAAAATGACTTACTGGTGGACACTGATAATGAAGTACTGGTGTGGGAGAGTGGGGTACTCCACCCAGGAGTCTGGTCAGGACTCAATATGTGACAAAGGGTTGGGGGGGCACCCTAAACATTTATGCCTGGCGCTGGGGTCCAGACTTTCTTGCATTCATACTAGTACGGTGCACTGGGGTCCTGACTCTCATGCAAACATTTAAGCAGGGTGCAAGGGTCCGGACCTTCTTGCAGACATATTACACCATTACTGTGGTGTATGTTGAGGTCCCGACCTTATTTACATTGATCCAACTTGCTGTGGTCCCAACTCTCATGCAGATATTTATGCAGTTTATGGCACGGTCCTGACCCTCATGCACACATAGTTATACGATGTACCAAGGTCTCTCCTCTCATGCAGACATTTATGCAGTGCACTGGGTTCCCGAGTCTCATGCACAACTGTCAATATTCCCTTCGCACGCGCTACTGGAGAGAAGGCTCCAAGATATTGGATGCTGCAGTTCCCTTTGAAGCCAGATGGCCTATTTAAGGGGCACACTGACCTCTGACAGATGCGGAATGATCTTCAGCTGTTCCCTGATATCTAAACCCTGCTGTTTCCTTGGCTTTCCTTGACCCTGCTTCTGGACTCTCCTACACTCCTGATTACTGGTTCCTAATCCCGGATTTCTGATTGACCTTTCTCCTGCCTAATGTCTTGGTACCCTGCTGCTCTGCGTGCTACCCGAACCCGGCTATGCTTGTGACTTTGCATCTGTTTCCTGCTTGGCTAAGTTGCAATGCTGGTAGAGACATCCTCAAAAAGACTTGTAGAGAAAGGGGGGGGGGGGGTTCTACAAAGTATTGACTCCGGGGGGCGCCATACAAATGCCCCTTCCCCCACACTTTTCACATATTTATTTGTATCATTTATCATTTTCCTTCCACTTCACAATTATGTGACACTTTGTGTTGGTCCATCACATAAAATCCCAATAAAATACATTTACATTTTTGGTTGTAACATGACAACATGTGGGAAATTTCAAGGGGTGTGAATACTTTTTCAAGGCACTGTATAGCGTGTACCAGGGTCCTGTCTCTCATGCAGAGATGTATGCAGTGTATACAGGAGGTCCTTACTGTCTATTAGTGGCACACAGCTGCAGGACTGCTAGTTATCCGATTCACAAGCCGTACTTTGCATTCAATCGTTTATACAGATCTTCAAATTAGATGCAATTAGGTGCCTCTGCTTTCATCTACATTCCAAGCTACCTTCCTTTGTTTACCCACAGGCAGGGGGGTAAAGACTCCTCTTCATTGTTCACTTCCTCACATTTACTTAGTGGGAGACAGACTATTGCCACAACAGAGCTCAGCTCTGTGAATACAATCTGGTTGGTTAGCATATTCAGGGAAGCATCACGGGTGTTATAGATTTTTGCTTAAGACCCCATTCACACCTGAGCGTTTTGTAGCTTGAAGCCTGAAGCTACAAAACGCTGGAGGGGAAAAAATCCATTATTCTCAATGGAGATGGTTCACATCTCCACTCCATGTTGCCTGAAGCCAAACGCCTGAAGCTCAAAAAAGTTCCGGACCCTTTTTTGTCGCTCGAATTGAGCAGATTTGGGCGTTTTTCTTCTTTTAAGATTGGTGACCTTTTGCCCTGCACAAAATCACGGCAAATCACGGTAAAAAAAAACGCTGCAAATCGCTGTAAAAAACGCCACAAAAACGCAGTAAATTCACGTGATTTTCTGCTTGAAAACGCTACGCTCAGGTGTGAATGCAGCCTTAATATCAGAGAGCTGAAGTTGGAAGATGTAAGCCAGCCATGCATGGATTAAAGTTCGGCTGGTTCAGCAGGAACCAGCCATATTTCTATCCATGTATGGGCATCCTGGTTGTACAGAAGTCGATGGGGACTCTGTACAACCATTCTTTTTTCCAAATGATCAGTGCCACCAGATACAGCCAGCAACACTGATCACCGTGTCCTGATGGCAGGGAAGGCTCATCTCACAATAGCTCTGCAGGAGAGATTTGAGGTGGTTGGAGGAAGCTGCATTTTTATTTTTTTGTTTAACCCTCTGGTTTAGCAAAGAAAAAAAACGTATGTATAATGTATGGCCTGCTTTAGGCTGCTATTGACATCCTGCAAACATCAAGAATGAATACCTGAATATCTGATACACATAGTTGGATACCGGGCCTGGGTCGTTGGTGTTGCTCTTTATCTTCTGCTTGCAGATCCATGTCCATCTCTAGAGAGTGAAATAAGAAAGATTTAATGACATGCACACAATGAGTGATACTGATCGCTACAGCGGATCTATCAGCTGATCACCATCATTGAAAATCGCACCTTAAAAGGGGTTGTAAAGCCCCATACACAGCATCAGATTTTCTGCAGATTTTTGTCTTCAGATTTACCAAAACCATGTAGTAGAAGGGCCGGCCTGATTGCAGACACATTGAAACTCCTAAGGTTTGACCTCATATTATATGGTTTTGGTAAATCTGAAGGAAAAAAAATCAGCAGAAAATCTGATAGTGTGTGTTGGGCTTAAAGGTGTGTGTTTTTTCACCTTAATGCTTCCTATGCATTAAGGTGAAAAAACACCTGGCAGCCCCCCCCGGTATTACTTACCTGAACCCTCAAACTTGTCCCACTTGAACTTTTCTCCACTCTTGATTGGATAGATAGCAGCACAGCCATTGGCTCCCGCTGCTGTCAATCAAATCCAATGACATGGGCGCCGACCTCTATGGACGCCAAATGCTGGACTCGGGAGCGCATTTGCAAGACAATTCCTCCCCCCGGAGAGCACTTCTCTTAGGGGGGGGATATCTGATGCAGGGAGGAGGCCGCCGTGGGACTCCAGAAGACGAGGTTTGGGGGCCACTCTGAGCAAAACGAGCTGCACAGTGGAGGTATGATGATAGGTTTATTTTAAAAAACGAAAAAAAAAAAAACACACAAACCTTTAGTGTCACTTTAAGGCTGGATGGGTTGAGGATTTCTCCGCATCCAATTTGCATAGCAGGAGAATGTGACCGGCTCTCTATGGAGCTGGTTCGCGTATCTCCGGGGCGGGTGTGGAGCGCACTGCACAGAAACGCTGTGCGTCGTTACCTCAATTTCAGGGCCGAATCTTTGCCTGAATTCGGCCCTGAAACGGAGCCAACGACGCACAGCGTTTCTGTGCAGTGCGCTCCGCTGTCGATTCGTCCCTGAACTGGAAAATTGGGGACGCACAGCGTCCTGTGCGATCCACAGCCGACTCCAGTGTGAACCGAGCCTAAAAGTGTATTTGAACTCAAGAGCCCGAGACAACATATTACAGCCACCCTCCAGACGCAGAGCATTGCGCTTGGAACCCACTCAGGTATGTTAGAATAGCGAACTGCCAATCAATAACACTGAATTGCCTCTCTGCCAATCAGGAATCACAGGTGTGAGACTCATTTCCTGATTGGCCGAAAGAAGCATTCTGATTGCCCGCAGAGGAGGAGGGAGGGAGGAGATGGAAGCCGCTAAGCAGGAGAAGAAGATGCCTGCGGAGGAGAGCCGGGGAAGCTGCCTGTGGTTGTGGCAAGTGCACCGACCGACTAACTGACCAGACCTGAGGTGGGGGGGGGGGGGGGGGGTTCAGAGTGCACCCATTGCCGCCCCCCCCCAACCCTCCCAAAAAAATTACCAGGAGCCGCCACTGTTTGACGTCCTATCGGTGAGAGGTGGACAAACTCAAAGCGGAGCTCCACTCAAAAGGGGAAGCTCCACTTATCTGCTTCCTCCCCACTTCTGGGAGACCTGGCTGCGGCGAGATGTGGAGAGGTCCCCTGGAAGTTTGGCCCCCTGCCCCCTTCATCCTCCGCTGGGCCATTCAGAAAGAGCAGCGTGCTTCACGCATTCGCAGTGGGGAACCGGATGTGGAGCCACAAGGCGGTGGCAGCACCCGAGAGCCGATGGATACATTGGCTGGGGAGCTGACAATGCTGGATTCCAGAACAGGTATTAAAAGTCAGCAGCTACAGGATTTGTACAGTATTTCCAGCTGCTGATTTTTTATTTTTTCATGGGGGGAGCTGAAGAACCCAAGATTTGTAATATGTTGCAGCTAACCAGTCCTTAGACGTGGTGACTGCATTAGATTTATTTTTCTCTTACTTTTTTCCCCTGTACATACACCTGGTAATGCTGTCGGTAACACACAAAGATCTCGCATGGATGGAGATCCTTTGAGGACATACAGTACATGCCAGAATCCTGTGCAGATTACAGGCACTGCCCCCCTTCTGTATCATCCATGAAGAGACTGCCCTGCATGTCTTCTGGGAGTGGCCCTTTGCACAGGACCTATTGAGAGCCCCGGAACCAGAACTCGCTTTGTACCACGCACATCGCACAGACACGCTCCACCATTATCATCAGAGCAATGATTTGGAGCACGTGCATGTGGACAGGAAGTGCCGAAAGTAGTCTTGAGGGGATCAGCAACACAGAGATGAAAAAATTCCTCTCATTTCCCCACCACTGCAAAAAAAAAAAAAAAAAAAAAGGGGGGAATAAAAAAAAAGCCTGTGCTTGTCAGATAACTACAACAAGAAGAATGGAAATTGGAAAAAGAAAATGCCAACAGGCACAGTGACAGTACACGTGAATAGACGTGCACAAGTGCTTACAGGAAGTGTCACATCCTTGGCAGAACTTCCTGGGAAGTCCGGACACATTATCATCCAAATAACTAAGATCTGACCTTCCCATCCCACAGGACAGAAAACAAGGGGAAATTATTCCATGAAATAAAAACTCAGAGGTTCTAACCCTGCCCTACACCAAAACTTCAAGAAAATATTTTGGTTGAATTTTGACTTTAAAGCAGTTGTAACATTGTAAAAATGTTTATATTATATTATATATAATTTTAGAGAGGGACAAATGACTCCGTGCTTGTGCGGTGTCATTTGTCCCTCTCGTGCCCTCCAAGTTAACCTACGTGTCCATACACACTATAGGCATTTTCAAGCGTTTAGAGGCAGAAAAAAAAAAAAAAAACACTTAGATCAGTGGTTTTGGGAGCGATAGGAGAGGAACGTTCCAGCAGAAAAAAAGCATTAAAGCACTGACCACATTTAGCGCTTGCGTGTTCATTCATTTCAATGGACAGAATAAATTAAAGGATGAATTCACTTTTTAAAAATAAATAAATGAACATTTTTATGCAGGTATAAAAATGTGCGTTTATTTTCAATTTCTTGTAGGAGCCCAGAAAGCATTGCACCCATGATCAGCAGATGAGGGGCGCTATGCAGGACTCCTGCAGACTGTCAGTGTGAGCTGTCTGCCCGTACATAGTACATCATACCGGTAAGCAGTTTTTTCACTGCCAGGAAGAATCAATGGACTGCCACAGCACTCAACAGCACCCTGGTAGCTCATTGAAAACTACAAGCCGACAGCTACAAAGGATGTTGGTACTGGTAGTTTTCACATTCACAGAACTCTGTCAATGAATGGCAGAGCCCTGCATGGCAGGGGGGGGGGGGGGGGGGGGTTGGATTGTGAGGGCTGGTGCTACAGTAACCCATGTTCAGGGTGTAACATGCTACAAACTGTGAATTTATCCTTTGATAGTCTGGCCAATTAAATGGGCGCCGGACCAGGTTTGCAAAATGCAGCTCTGGGCGTGTTTATAACGCTGCTTTTCTCCTGCCAGGAGAGAGGCGTTCAAAAGAGTTGGGCAATCGCTCCGAGGCCTAAATAATATAATTAGGAGTAAATGAGATGTTGATTTTTTTTTAAAGGCCAACAACAAAGACAATACTTTGGTGGGTGACAATCTAGGCCAAGTGCACACCAACCACCAACATAAAAAAAAAATAAAAAAAATAAAAAGGCGTTTGAGAGGTGTTAAAAACGCCCCTCAAATGATACAATGGAGGGCACTCAGTGCTGTTCACACTATCAAAACATGAAGCATTAGCGTCACGTCACTTCAAAATTGAAGTCTCGTGCCAAGTCAGGAGGTGCTTGAAGCCTTTCAACGCCTCCCATTCAAGTCTTCGGTAACACTTTGCAAACTCTCTGGCAGGCAGTTGCAGCGTGGTTGTGGGGCATTAAGATTAGCTTATTTCCTGTAATGGAATGGGCATTTGTGGAGCGGTTTTAATGCCCCTTAACGCTCATCAAACGCTTCAAAAGCGAGCATTTGTTAAGCATTAGAAATGTAGTTAAAGGGGTTGTAAAGGTTTGTGTTTTTTTGTTTCTTTTTTTGAAAAAACACCTGGCAGTAACCCCCCCCCAGTTTACTTACCTGAACCCTCAAACTTGTCCCACGGGGATGCACCGTCTCTTGGCTAGGGGGTTCTCAGCTGTTGATTGGATAGATTGATAGCAGTGCAGCCATTGGCTCCCGCTGCTGCCAATCAAATGCAACGATGCAGCACCGGGGGGTGGGGCCGAGTCATACATTGCTAGACCCGGGAGCGCGCCCGCAAAGTAACCCCCCGGGAGAGCGCTTCTCCTAGGGGGGTTATCAGATGTGGGAAGGAGCCGAGACAGCCGCCGAGGGACCCCAGAAGAGGAGGTTCGGGGCCACTCTGTGCAAAACGAGCTGCACAGTGGAGGTAAGTACGATATGTTTGTTATAAAAAAAATATATAAAAAAATAAATAAATAAAGGAACCTTTAAAATTATACTAAAAAGTGTGAGCACGCCTCGGATATCTGCAGTAATAATCTGTGAATTCTTGCTGCTGAAATGACTGGGTTTAACGATCAGCAGCGGCCGCTCAGCCTATTTAAACTAATGCCACTTGCTGATCGCATAACCCGGCCATTCCAGCAGCAAGAATTTGCAGATTCTTCCCGCAGGAATCCCGCGGCCGCAAAAAAACAGCTGTGTGAAAGGGGCCCAATATTGTTTCCAATTCCACAATTCATGGTATCTACAGTAGCTGTCATTATGGATCCATTATAAATAGAAGGATCAATAAAGGCAACTCTGTCATTATGATGCAGAATGTGAACCCAAACAAAATGAACGTTTTACCCATCCGGTGGGCAATGATTTAGATGCAGAGTTTGGCAGGCACAGCTTTTCAGCATTTCCGAGGGTTTGGGACAGCCTGTGACCTCCGAGTCACTATTAAGCGTGATAATGTGAAGTGATGGAAAGACCAGCATAAGGACTGCCAGCACCCAGCAGGGGACATGCTAATTCAATCACTTAGAGGTTCATTACAAGTTAAACCAGATAGAAGGAGCCAGGCGGGGTTTCCAGTGTCTTGGAATCCACATAAAACTACACAATGGAGTCACCTGAAAGGTGATTTCCGATTTGTTAGCATCAGAATTGTTGGAAAGCAGCACTTTTTTGCTGTGAAAGAAATCAAAAAGATAAGACTTGCTGCAAGCGGCACAGGTCAGAATTAAGCTTCTTCTTTTAAAGCATGCTCCAAACTCGCATTCATTTTTTTTTCCATCATAGCGACAGGATCACATTAAGAATCCAGCTGTCCAGAGAATGATGCCTTCTTTATAGGCTTAAAGTGTTAGTTCACCTTACTGGAACAAATCCCCCCCAATGCACTTACCTCAGTAAGTGATACAGTCTCACCATCAACGCAAAACAATGCGGTGTACCAGGGGTTTGAAAAAGAGGCTGCTCTGCCTCTTCTTTCTCTAGGAATGCCGGGACAGATTAGAGCCGGTCTGATTGGCTGGCGCAGTCATGGACCGGTGCCGGCCCATGTCAAATGCTCTGATCTGTCCTGGCGTCCCTAGGGAGAAAAGAGGAAGAACAGCACAATCCACCAGGCTGCATGGATGGTAAAACTGTATCACCCATGGAGGTAAATGCAGCGGGGACTGGGGGGGGGGGGAGGCAAGAGCAGCGGGGACAGGGGGGTGGGGAGGCAAGTGGGGAGGTTGTAGGGTGTTCGTACCCATTTATATTTTTTCTAAAAAAGGTGAAAATTTTAAAGACAGTGTGGGGGCAGGAATCTTACCGCTACTAGGAGACCATAAAAGGGTTTTCCAGTTTGGGATGGAACTGACCTTTTTACATTCTAAAGCACAATTTCCCAATTTGAGTGTGGAGAAACAAGAGACAGTGGAGGTGGATATACTAAAGGAAAATAGACTGTGCACTCGGCAAGTGCAGTTGCTCCAGAGCTTAGTAAATAAGGGGAAGCTTCACTTTGCAAAGATTACCCAATCACATGCTAAGAAAAAAAAATAATAATTTTTGCTTGCACATGATTTGACAATTGAAGTCCGCAGAGCTTCCTCTCAATTAGTAAGCTCCGGAGCAGCTTGCAGAGTGCTCAGTCTATTTGCCTTTAGGAAATCAACCCCAGTGTATCTTTTCCAGCCATCTAGGTAGAACCAATCTGGGGGGGGGGATTACTAAAACAATACAATTTGACAATAAAACCTGGAGCAGTGAACATGGCTTTAAAAACGTGCGACTTCATCTGAACTTGTGCAATTTCAGTCTGACTTCGGGGGCGACTTGAAAGACATCTGTGCGGGTTCATACACAGATGTCTATTGAAGTCGCGTCCCCCCCCCCCCCCAAGTCGCCAAAGGTAGTGCAGGAACTACTTTTAGAAATCAGTGCAGTGCCGCAAAGTCGGCATCGCACCGATCGGTACAGTGCCATTGCCGGCAATAGGCTGCGATCAAATCGCACTGATGTGAACGGGGCGGAAGCCCATTGGTTCCTATGCACAGCTGCATCAGATTTTTGCACTCTCAAGTTTTAGTAAATCTCTCCCAATGTGTTCATAAACAGCAACAGCTTCAGTCAGGCACACCAACTCTGAGGCTATATCTGGAAAACATGACCCGTCTGCTGACACCGAAAATGAAAGCTGAGCATCACCAGAGTGCCTTGGGAAGATGAAGCCCTGGCTGACGTCTGCAGGAGGTTATATGGAGGAATGCACTGTACTCACATGGTCCTGCTCGTACTCCAGCACGGCGGTATAGAGTCTCTTCTGCTCTTCCTGCGCTGGCGTCAGGCGCTTGCTTTTGAAGCGTCTGCAGAAAATACAAGGAAAGAGGGATAAGAAGGCCCTGCACATTGTTTGAAAAATCATCTCTAGTTACCTGTCCGACTCTTCCTGCAGTCGGATCTTGCGTTCCTCTGCCTTCCTCTGCAGCTGGGGAGGGGGTGGAGGTTAAGGAATTAGCATCTCTTAGGCCATTGTTAGCACTAGGCTAGAAAACTTTATCATTCAAAAGAACAGATGTCTGGCTGCCAAATCAGTGGACTCCACCCACAGTGAAGGATACAGTCTCTTCCCTGGCCTTAGCAATCTCCAGGTTCTCCATCATCTGCCGCTGAAGTGACAAAGTCTAGAGAAGAGAAAAAAAAATAAAAAATTATCTCGTTACAAGCCGTGTGACACCATCCACTATACAACATTCATCTGCTTTAAATCTCTGAAAGAGCTGAACCCAAAGTAGTTTTCAATTCTTTTAAATTTGTGAAATTTCCTTTAAAAAGATACCTGGTGATCCTGATAGGGTTGCACTGATACTAGTATCGGTGCCGATACAGAGTATTTGCACAAGTATCGGTACGCGTGCAAATGCACCAATACTTTCAGGCTCGGCTCTTTGAGCCGACAGCGGGTCGCCGACAATGTTTATTAACATCATTGCTCAGCCCTGAAACACTAAAATAAAAAGAAACATTGTATCTTTTTGTATATTTCTGTTTCTTCATCTGCAGATCAAAAGGGATAAAATTATCCTCTGTTTAACCCCTTAATAACACTTAATTTACGCTAATCAGCCTAGGTGCAGGAACTCAACCACGCCCTGAACACACCCCGGGCACCTGCATCCCCCTGTCCCCATCCTGCACTCAGTGGGAGCCACTCAGGAGATCAGATCTCGGGGAGCCAAGCTGTCACTTGTAAACAAACAAGTCCAGCTTCTGTGTTTACAAGTGAAAGCTTGGCTGCCACCGAGCGATCTTGGTGTGCAGGGAGGAGAGGGCCTGAGCTGGAGGTTCCAGCTGAAAATAAAGCCCTGGACCTTAGATTGTAAGCTCCTTGTGAGCAGGGACTGATGTGAATGTACAATGCATACGTAAAGCGCTGCGTAAAATTAAATGGCGCCATACAAGTACCTGAAATAAATAATACATTTCAATTGCGTCTGGATTGACTGGAAAATCGATGCACTAAAACAAAAGAGCTGCATGCAGTACTTTTTTTCAGCTCATTGTGTCAGCACACCACCTCATCGCAGTTCTGTGAACAGCTCACATAGGAGACAAGGCATTTCACCTTGTCCGTGTGATGGGACTGCCTTGGAATAACCGCCTAATGCAATCCCACTCCATCTGGTGTGAACCAGCCCTAAGTGCATGTTGACAGGATGCAGTGAAAAGAGGGTGGAGGGGTAAATGACTAGAACACAAAGATTTTGGAAACAAACAAAAAAAAAAAAAACGGCAGTACAAAGGTCTCAGAATTCCCCAAAATATCAACCAAAACAAATGTGAAATGAAATCAAAGCCGGAGCCATCGCGGGGATGTCCTTCACATCTGGTGGACATGGCTAGTATTGGCCGCTTATGATTGCCAAAGTGGCAGTACAAAGTCCATGGTTCCGAAAACCTCTGCTCTTTGAAGTTTTCAAGGTTACACGTCAGCGACTACAATAAACATTTATGTATACAAACAAGCCCAAGGATAAAACGAGGAAAAAAAAACAAGCTTTACTCACCACCAGCCCACAGACAACCAAATAACCTGTCTAACAATATGCGTTAAAAACAGGGGTTTAGTCTGCACATATTTGCAAATGCATGCGTAAGCCACATAGCCCCGGCCAAGGCACCCCAATATCTGTGGTACCTAACACTAACTTGTAAGTGTCCCCACAGTGGAGGCACATGCATTCTGATTTTGTGTCACAGTTTGTGTTTTTTGGTCAGGCATCTCACGGACACCTGTGCTGCCATTGTGCTGGGTGTTCAGTGTGCTCCTGTATCTTTAAGAAGGGGTGGCTCCCCTTCAGTCCACCTGCTTTCATCTATCCATCAGAATGCATGTGCCTCCACTGTGGGGACACTTACAAGTTAGTGTTAGGTACCACGGATATTGGGGTGCCTTGGCCAGGGCTCTGTGGCTTACGCATGCATTTGCAAACGTGTGCAGACTAAACCCACGCATATTGTTAGACAGGTTATTTGGTTGTCTGTGGGCTGGTGGTGAGTAAAGCTTGTTTTTTTTTCCTCGGTTTATCCTTGGGCTTGTTTGTATACATAAATGTTTATTGTAGTCGCTGACGTGTAACCTTGAAAACTTCAAAGAGCAGAGGTTTGATTTGCAACCTGCTTCATCCTCTTGTATTCTGATATATTTTATAGATTGTGCATGTGACTGAATAAAACACTTGGTGACAATGCCAGTGTAAAGCTGGCCACAAGAAAAGAAGAAGATTCCTCCATCCACACAAGCGAGGTTGATAGAGGAATTCCATTCCATCCATCTATAGCCAGCATTACTCCAGCCATTTAGCGTAACACAAACCAGACCTGGTAATATTTAGCCACTAACCAGTGAGGTCTTCTGAGCGGCCTGCCTTGGATCCAGTCTAGAGAGACGGGCTTCATACGTAGCTCTGAGCTTCTGGTTCTGTATGGAGGCCTCCTGCATGGGTGTCAGCTCCCTGTGGATAAAGGACACACTGTTCACCAATGAACTGCTCACTGTAGACTTCTTACGGGACTGATTCAGGCTCCTCAGTCTTACTTTTTGGAACTTTGAGCCTCGGCTGCTCTGAGCATCTGAAAAACCTCTGGGGAGGGAAAGCCACCGTGTTTCTGGACCTCATCAGAGCAAGACCTACGATGACCCCAGGACTGGCCCATGGAAGCCCGGGGGGGCGCAGAGGTAGTTGGGGCAGGAGCAGAGACATTGGTAGTGGCTGGAGGATCAGGGATCTCCGAGATACGATTCTTCTGTGTCATCAAGCTTACATCAGCTTTACCTGTAGAAGGGAACACATTACAAAAATCATTAGGGGGATTTGTTTAACAAAAGTGCTTGAGAAAAAAGATGTCTCATACTTGAAGCGGTAGTAAAGTGACTGAAAAGTCTCTTTTTTGTTTTGTTTTTAAATAATAAACATGTTATACTTTCCTCCTCTGTAATGGTTTTGCACAGAGCAGCCCCGATCCTCCTCTTCTCAGGTCCCTCGTCGCTGCTCCCAGCCCCTCCCTCCTGGTGAGCAACCCCATAGACCAGCAGCTTGCTATGGGGGCACCCGAGCGGAGTCAGAGCTCCTCTGTGTGTCCCTTCAGCCATGGAGCCCCGACCCAGCCCCACCCCCTCTCTTCCCCAATTGGCTTACTGACTGACTGACAGCTGTGGGAGCAAATGGTGCCGCCGCTGTGTCTCAGCCAATCAGGAGGAGAGTCCCAGGTGGCTAGGACACTCATGGACATCACTGGAGGGAGATGGGGGCTCAGGGAAGTATTGGGGGGGGAGGGGGGCTGATACCTGCTACACACAGGTTTTTTATCTTAATGCATAGAATGCACCTTCTGCCTTTACAACCCCTTAAAACCCAAAAATGTATTATATAGCTTACCAACTCCTAGATGTGACGGCTGCATTTGTTTTCTTTTTTTAGGGTTTCTTCTATTTTCATCTGGTCATCCTGCCAGCAGGTCTGTTTTTCACAGCACAAACTCTCCTGCAGAATATATTAGCTTACAGGGATGAGGCAAACTATTTAACACTGACAGGGGTGCTCACAATGAACAGATTTTAGCTTAATTTTATCTGTTACTGTAAGTGTGAGATGGAGTTTGGCTTTCAATGCGTTAGTTTATCTAAATCTGCAAGTCCATCCAACACTCCCCTCCCCCCCCCCCCCCCCCCGACTGATAATGATGCCGCCTGCTGTGCCCATTCATCCAGAGTGGGTTACTGGCCAGATCACCAGGTGAAAACAGAGGGGGAAGAAAAGCAAGGATTGGTAGGCTGCAATATATGACATTTTTGATTTTGGGTTGAATACCGCTTATGGGAATGAAAGCTGAAATTTATTTTTTTTAAGTAAAATTTGTAAGAATCAGTTATACTGACTTTTTATCATGGACTCGCGATCGTCTACTGTGCCCGATTCAATGAAAGTGATCGGTCAGCTGCAGCCCCTCAATTTGCAGGCGGCCGGCCTTGTTGGCGACCCCTCGAGCTATCAACACCCCGTCTGCTCTGTAATCAGCATCCTGTAAATTCGATTCCCCCCCAAGCAAATGTGTAGCCTCCCTGTCATCAGGATGGGATGGAGGGTGCTCCCACTCCGCAGTGCCGAAGACGAGGACTTGGATTCCGGACCTGGATGAAGGTGAGTAAAACTGGGCCACAGATACCTAAATCCGGGGACACACCTACTGAAAGTCAGCTGGTTCTGCAGGAAAAGGACAATTCTCAGTGGTCAAGTACCGTTGTCTGTTCATCAGAAGCTGATCGAATGACCAGTCGTTTTCTCTTAAACAGTTCTGCTGGAAAACCAGTATTAGATCAGCACTTGTAGCCAATGGCAGCAGCGCTGATCAGTGTATTCTGGTGGGGGGGGGGGATGGGTTCCTGCTGTCAGAATACAATAGCGCACTTGGGGAGATCCCTGCATCAAAATGACTTGATGTTGAACTGTATGTAACCAGCTTAATTTGGAAAAAATAAAAAACAATAAAATTGTCTGAGGATGGGGGAAGGGCTAAACGCCATTTTTTCCCTCCTAGCTGAAGTCTGGCTTTAATTTTCTTACTTTGCAATCTTTTCCTTTTCCCAGACAGCAGAGACGGCTCACTGTGCAGCTACACAGATCAACTGGGAGAACCTTTTGTGTCTATGGCAACACGGAGAACAATAAACTGCTGGCAGAGGCTCCTGAATTTACTAAAGAAAGAAAAAATGTGTATTCAATGTTTGCTTGTTAGGGAGACGACCCCTCACTTCCTGTCCATGTAATAACATCCCCAGGAAAATTGAAGGGAAATCTCCCCAATGGAGCCAGACAGTAAAAAGAAAAAAACATGACAGAGGTTCTACATTGATTTATTTAATTTTTCGTTCAACCAGCGGCTTGAACAAAAGGAAAAACAAACAAACAAAAAAAAAAAGGATCCAATTCCCCCATCCAGAAAGAGGGGGAGAGGAGAAAGAAAAGAGGGGGCGTTAAATGGATGGAGGGTCTTCCGCTAGACCTAAAATTTCCTTATCATTTTTTTGAGATGGTGATTTCTGCAGAAGTCGGACTCCCCGGAGTAGACGGGGATTATTGGGGTAGACGGGGATTATTGGGGTAGACAGGGATTATTGGTGTATGTGGGCATTATTGGGGTAGACGGGCATTAATGGGGTGGGGGGATTATTGGTGTAGGCGGGGATTATTAGTGTAGATGGGGATTATTGGTGTATGAGGGGATTATTCGAGTAGGTGGGGATTATTAGTGTAGGGGGGATTATTGGTGTAGGGGGGATTATTGGTGTAGGGGGGGATTAATGGGCTAGGGGGGAATTAATGGGCTAGGGGGGAATTAATGGTGTAGGTTGGGATTAATGGTGTAGGCGGGGATTAATGGTGTAGGCTGGGATTATTGGTGTAGGCTGGGATTATTGGTGTAGGTGGGGATTATTGGTGTAGGCGGGGATTATTGGTGTAGGTGGGGATTATTGGTGTAGGTGGGGATTAATGGTGTAGGCGGGGATTAATGGGGTAGGCGGGGATTAATGGGGTAGACGGGGATTATTGGGGTAGACGGGGATTATTGGGGTAGACGGGGATTATTGGGGTAGACGGGGATTATTGGGGTAGACGGGGATTAATGGGGTAGGCGGGGATTAATGGGGTAGGTGGGGATTAATGGGGTAGACGGGGATTATTGGGGTAGACGGGGATTATTGGGGTAGACGGGGATTATTGGGGTAGGTGGGGATTATTGGGGTAGACGGGGATTATTGGGGTAGGTGGGGATTATTGGGGTAGGTGGGGATTATTGGTGTAGGTGGGGATTATTGGTGTAGGTGGGGATTATTGGTGTAGGTGGGGATTAATGGTGTAGGCGGGGATTAATGGGGTAGGTGGGGATTAATGGGGTAGACGGGGATTATTGGTGTAGACGGGGATTATTGGTGTAGACGGGGATTATTGGTGTAGACGGGGATTATTGGTGTAGGTGGGGATTATTGGTGTAGGTGGGGATTATTGGTGTAGACGGGGATTATTGGTGTAGACGGGGATTAATGGGGTAGATGGGGCTTATTGGGGTAGACGGGGATTATTGGGGTAGGTGGGGATTATTGGTGTAGGTGGGGATTAATGGTGTAGGCGGGGATTAATGGGGTAGATGGGGCTTATTGGGGTAGACGGGGATTATTGGGGTAGGTGGGGATTATTGGGGTAGGTGGACTCACCTAGTTTACCGGCTGTAGTCCGCGCCCTCTCCAGGCATTGATCAGCCACTTTCAGCATCTTGTGTGAGTCCGAGTTCAGCAACTCACCCCCTGCCAGGCCAACAAAAATCATCACAATAAGATCTTTATCAAATATTCATCACCAGAAGGACCGATCACACACAAATCAGATCCTCCTCTATTCACCAATGTACACGGATTACTAAAATATAGAAGAAGAACTCTGTCGTTTCTATGTAACAAAACCTCTCTGGACCCCTTATGACTGATACGGCATTTAGAAGATATTTCCCCTCACTTTGCAGAAAGGAAGTGAAGAGAAATCTCCCCGATAGGACACAGACTGCACATAATAATGTTACTCCTTCCTTGCTCTATCCAAAACCTTAATGTAAGTCACATGTTCTATTACGGGACCTGATTTTAATCAATAACTGAGGCTGCAGGAGGCAGGCCGGGGGGCTGTTACATAAGGGGCCGCCCCTTGGACAGAACTAGAAAGTTCTGGTTTTGTTATAACATGTTCAGCCTAGTCCTCTCCTGAAGGTGGCGTAACAAACCTATGGTCTAAGAAAGGAGCTGTGTTAGTCGGTGAGCGTAAGAAAAAATACTTTTTAGGAAACTCACATAAGGTTTGATTTATGCCAGCGCCTACTGATGACGTCACAGAAATCATGGCAGCGTGGGACAAAGCATTGGCAAAACAGAAGAGGAGACCGGGGGGGGGGGGGGCACAACGCTGGGTGGCGAGTATCTGAATTATGCAGAAGACAACCCCTGGTGAGCAGGCAGTTAAAAGAAAAAATTAGGGGGGGGGGGGTGAAAATCCACTTTAAGGCTCCATTCACACTTGTAGAACTCCAAAGGCACACGACTTCGGGATGCGACTTTGGATGTGACTTGTTGTCCCTCTGCAAAGTTCGACCCCCTGTTCCATGTAAAACATTCAGGTCTGACTTTAAAGGGGAGTTCCACCCAAAAGTGGAACTTCAGCTCCCCCCCCCCCCCTCCGGTGTCACATTTTGTCACCTTTCAGGGGGGAACAGGGACCTGTTCCCCACTTCCGGGAGACCGGGCCGCGGCCTGATGTCCCGCAAAGTTTGGCCCCCCTCCTCCCTCCGCCGCCTGGCCAATCAGAAAACGCAGCGCGTATCGCGCATGCGCAGTAGAGGAATGGCAGTGAAGCCGAAAGACTGCTGGTTGCCTTACCTAGAATGGCGGCGGCCACACCCGACAAATCCATCCGAAGATCGGCTGGGGAGCCAGCATCGCCGGCTCCCTGGACAGGTAAATGTCCATATAGTAAGAGTCAGCAGCTACAATATTTAAATTTTTCGCTATGACTAAGCACTGTTAAGTGTGAAACGCGTCAGCTCGTTTGTCCCATTTTTTGCTGTGGCTTGTATCTGTTGGACTTTTTACTAATAAAGGCTATATTCCGGAGCGCGGCTGTCCAGAACTTCCTTTTTGCCCCACGTTGCTATATGCTTAGCCGGCACCTGACGTTCCAGTTCCGAGGAGAGTTCTATTTCCACTTGGAGCGGTCATCCCTTCCCCTATTTTATATTTGAGGGGTTAACATTGAAGGCCTCAAGTTGCATGAAAGTCGGACTAAAGCAGTACATGAACTACTTTGAAGAAGTCGCTACAAATTAAGACATACAGCATATGAATGGCTATCATTGGGACACATGGGGTATGACGACTGGATGAAAATACCACATTGTGGTCACTAGATGGAGCTGAGGAGCATTCTTATTTCCCAATATACTCAGCGCCATCTAGTGGTCATAACACAGTATTTTCCACATTCACACTGCAGAGAATATCATCGGGGAGCATTCACTCCGCCCCATTCACACACAATCGATTTACATGCAGCTTCATTAGATAACTTAATTGAAAACTCCTCGGAGTTCCCCTTTAAATGGCTATAAAAACATAGATTAGAATAAAAGGACGATAATAATAATAACATCGCACAGAGCGGTTACCTTTCTGCTCAGCCTCGTCCGCCAGGAACTGGGAGATAAAACTGACAGTCTTCAGGTACTCCACATAGGCCTCCTGCATGAGGGCAACAAGGAGAAATCATTGTGTGAGCCGACACCGCCATAGAGGGAGGCGCCGCCATTGTACGGAACAGAGACGCTAAGCTTCCCTTGGAGAGAGAGGACACTCTATTTTTCAACAGGATTTACTTTACAGCTCAACTCCGGCCTCCCCTCCGGGCCTCCCCTCCAGGCCTGTACTCCAGTCCTCCCCTCCGGGCCTGTACTCCAGTCCTCCCCTCCGGGCCTGTACTCCAGTCCTCCCCTCCGGGCCTCTACTCCAGTCCTCCCCTCCGGGCCTCTACTCCAGTCCTCCCCTCCGGGCCTCTACTCCAGTCCTCCCCTCCGGGCCTGTACTCCAGTCCTCCCCTCCGGGCCTGTACTCCAGTCCTCCCCTCCGGGCCTGTACTCCAGTCCTCCCCTCCGGGCCTGTACTCCAGTCCTCCCCTCCGGGCCTGTACTCCAGTCCTCCCCTCCGGGCCTCCAGCTCCAGTCCTCCCCTCCGGGCCTCCAACTCCAGGCCTCCCCTCCGGGCCTGTACTCCAGGCCTCCCCTCCGGGCCTGTACTCCAGGCCTCCCCTCCGGGCCTGTACTCCAGGCCTCCCCTCCGGGCCTGTACTCCAGGCCTCCCCTTCCGGGCCTCCAACTCCAGTCCTCCCCTCCGGGCCTGTACTCCAGTCCTCCCCTCCGGGCCTGTACTCCAGGCCTCCCCTCCGGGCCTGTACTCCAGGCCTCCCCTTCCGGGCCTCCAACTCCAGTCCTCCCCTCCGGGCCTGTACTCCAGTCCTCCCCTCCGGGCCTGTACTCCAGTCCTCCCCTCCGGGCCTGTACTCCAGTCCTCCCCTCCGGGCCTGTACTCCAGTCCTCCCCTCCGGGCCTGTACTCCAGTCCTTCCCTCCGGGCCTGTACTCCAGTCCTCCCCTCCGGGCCTCCAACTCCAGTCCTCCCCTCCGGGCCTCCAACTCCAGTCCTCCCCTCCGGGCCTCCAACTCCAGTCCTCCCCTCCGGGCCTCCAACTCCAGTCCTCCCCTCCGGGCCTCCAACTCCAGTCCTCCCCTCCGGGCCTCCAACTCCAGTCCTCCCCTCCGGGCCTGTACTCCAGGCCTCCCCTCCGGGCCTGTACTCCAGTCCTCCCCTCCGGGCCTGTACTCCAGTCCTCCCCTCCGGGCCTGTACTCCAGTCCTCCCCTCCGGGCCTGTACTCCAGTCCTCCCCTCCGGGCCTGTACTCCAGTCCTCCCCTCCGGGCCTGTACTCCAGTCCTCCCCTCCGGGCCTGTACTCCAGTCCTCCCCTGGACTGACCCGCCATCCTCCAATCTCACTGCACACTGTGACCTGTTCACACTTCCAGCCTCCTGCTCCTCCTCCTGTTGTTTTTCTCAAAAAATTATTATTTTTTTTTTATATAATCGCAAAAAATAAAAAAACGCAGATGTGATCAAATACCACCAAAAAAGAAAGCTCTATTTGTGGGAAGATACGGACATCGATTTTATTTGTGTACAGCGTCGCGCAATTACAAGTTAAAATAGCGCAGTGCCGTATCGCAAAATATGGCCTGGTCATGAGGGGGGGGTAAATCTTCCAGAGCTGAAGTGGTTAAAGTAGTTTTTTATTTCTTTTTTTTTTACAAAAGAACTGCGTTTGAAAAAAAAATACTGCGTGACATAAAAAAAAATTGCAACGACCGCCATTTTATTTTCTAAGGTCTCTGCTAAATGATATATAATGTTGGGGGGAGGGGGGGGTTCTAAGTTTCTAGCAAAAAAAAAAAAAAACCCCTAAGCTCTGATTGTTCCATAAATGAGGTGAGAATTGCCCCTCCCCCCGGCTGGGAAGGGGTTAATAATCAGTCGTGGGGGATGGGGACACAATGAGAGGTGACACCTCCCCTTCCTCACCGGGTGCCGGTTGCCGGTGTCCAGCTTGATGGCTCTGTTGGCCAGTTTCATGGCTCTCTGCAGCGGCTTCAGAGCCCCGTCCCCAGCCGGGGAGGCCATGACAGCGGGCGGACCAATAATAAACACACGGAACCCGCCCCGCTTCCGGAACCCGAGAGACGCCGCTCCGCTTCCCGGCCGGGAGATAATCCGAGCGTACATAAACACGGTTCCTGATTGGCCAGAGAAGCAGGAGAGAGTCGTGCGCAGCGCCACCTACTGCTCGGAGGACAGCATGACAGGGAGTGCTGAGATTATGATAATGTCATTGCTGAGCATGTTCATTCTAATAAAAAATATTTTTACATTTCAGTCTCAGGTGTTTCTAAAGTTAATAATAGCAATATATTATATTCTCATATATCTAGAAAGAAATATATATATATATTATTGAGATTTTCAGTTTAGAGATTCACGATAAAAATAAAATCAGAAAAAAAAGAAGATACTATCGGGAAAATACAAGTAAAGATTTGTATTTATTACATTATTATTATTAGAATCATCATTTATCGCATTACTATTATAATTATAATTGATATTATTATAAATTATATTATTATAATAAATTATTAATTACAATTATTATAAATTATAATTTAGATTATTATAAATGATATTATAAATTATATAATTATTATAAATGACAAATTATAATTTCGGTTATTATAAATTATAATATAGATTATTTGAGTTTCAATAAAATAGTGTTGCGCTGTGGATTGGTGGGGGCAGTCAGTGTATCTGTTGGGGTGATAATGTCAGATAAGTGAAGTGTAGTACCTCTGTGCGGACACCGGGTGTCGCTGTGTGATGATGAGATGAGGTGTAGTACCTCTGTGCGGACACCGGGTGTCGCTGTGTAATGATGAGCGATGTGAGGTGTAGTACCTCTGTGCGGACACCGGGTGTCGCTGTGTGGTGATGAGTGGAGTGAGGTGTAGTACCTCTGTGCGGACACCGGGTGTCGCTGTGTAATGAGTTAGGTGATGTGTAGTACCTCTGTGCGGACACCAGGTGTCGCTGTGTAACGATGAGTGATGTGAGGTGTAGTACCTCTGTGCGGACACCGGGTGTCGCTGTGTGGTGATGAGTGGAGTGAGGTGTAGTACCTCTGTGCGGACACCGGGTGTCGCTGTGTAACGATGAGTGAGGTGAGGTGTAGTACCTCTGTGCGGACACCGGGTGTCGCTGTGTAGTGATGAGGTGTAGTACCTCTGTGCGGACACCGGGTGTCGCTGTGTAGTGATGAGATGAGGTGTAGTACCTCTGTGCGGACACCGGGTGTCGCTGTGTAGTGATGAGGTGAGGTGTAGTACCTCTGTGCGGACACCGAGTGTCGCTGTGTAATGATGAGTGGAGTGAGGTGAGGTGTAGTACCTCTGTGCGGACACCGGGTGTCGCTGTGTAGTGATGAGGTGAGGTGAGGTGTAGTACCTCTGTGCGGACACCGGGTGTCGCTGTGTAGTGATGAGGTGAGATGAGGTGTAGTACCTCTGTGCAGACACCGGGTGTCGCTGTGTAGTGATGAGGTGAGATGAGGTGTAGTACCTCTGTGCAGACACCGGGTGTCGCTGTGTAGTGATGAGGTGAGATGAGGTGTAGTACCTCTGTGCAGACACCGGGTGTCGCTGTGTAGTGATGAGGTGAGATGAGGTGTAGTACCTCTGTGCGGACACCGAGTGTCGCTGTGTAATGATGAGTGGAGTGAGGTGAGGTGTAGTACCTCTGTGCGGACACCGGGTGTCGCTGTGTAGTGATGAGATGAGGTGTAGTACCTCTGTGCGGACACCGGGTGTCGCTGTGTAGTGATGAGATTAGGTGTAGTACCTCTGTGCGGACACCGAGTGTCGCTGTGTAATGATGAGTGGAGTGAGGTGAGGTGTAGTACCTCTGTGCGGACACCGGGTGTCGCTGTGTAGTGATGAGATGAGGTGTAGTACCTCTGTGCGGACACTGGGTGTCGCTGTGTAACGATGAGCGATGTGAGGTGTAGTACCTCTGTGCGGACACCGAGTGTCGCTGTGTAATGATGAGTGGAGTGAGGTGAGGTGTAGTACCTCTGTGCGGACACCGGGTGTCGCTGTGTAGTGATGAGATGAGGTGTAGTACATCTGTGCAGACACCGGGTGTCGCTGTGTAACGATGAGTGAGGTGAGGTGTAGTACCTCTGTGCGGACACCGGGTGTCGCTGTGCGGCGCTCCTCCGAGGTGAATGGCGCTCCCGGTAGTCGGTTCCGGTGTCGGCGGGTGAAGTCGCGGAATGAAGCGGGACAGGAGAGGGCGGAGCTCGGCGTGTCACCGGAGGAGTGTCCGGGGAGCCGCCAGAGAGGAGGACGGAGAGGAGAACCCGCCCGAGGAGGAGGAGAGCGGAGCGGGTGAGAGGACACCGACCGGCACCTACCGGAGAGACAGCCCCGCCCCCACACTACACAACTCCGCCCCCTCCTATGTGTGACAACACCGGGGCCTTCCGGTACAATGTGGGGGGTGGGGGGGTCTGCATGGAGTGTGCACCCCCCTCCCCCCATATCACACCGGGGAGGGGGAGGGGAGGTTTTGATGTAAAACTTCAGTATGTAAATCTGCTCATCCATCCAACACTCCCCTCCCCCTCCTGTGGTGTCCCCGGGGTGGGAAGTGAAGGGAATCTCCTCCATGGGGACACAAATCCTGAGGATCCCCGTACTATACATTGTAACATTGATGGAGATCCGACCAATCGCTGTACAGAGAGGGGGAGAGGATTTGATTGGCTCTATAATTTGGTCGGTTTATTAGAACAGAGAGAGAAAAACAACAAAAATATCCAGAAAAACGCATTTCATAAAAGTTATAAATTGATTTGCTTTTTAATGAGTGAAATAAGTATGTGAACCCCGATCAATCAGCAAGATTTCTCCCTCCTGGGTGTCTTCTATACAGGTAACAAGCTGAGATTAGAGAACTCTTCTCTCTTATAGGGAGTGCTCCGAATCTCAGCTTGTTACCTGTAAAGAAGACGCCTGTCCACAGAGTCAACCAATCAGATTCAGGAGTGGACCGGCCAATCGGGACTAGCAGGAGATTCCCGGTGCTCCGTTGGCCGGGGTGGGCCGGGTTCAGCCGCGGTGCAATCTGCCCGTCACCGGCAACAGCGGGCGCCAGACGGGCAGATCGAGATTCCTGCAGAGGATCGCCTGTAGTGAGTTCTCTCAGGTCACGCCCCTCCTCTCTTCTCCTCTATCCCCATTGGCTTGTAAGATCATCTGGGATAGAAGAGAGGAGGGGCCACCGGGGAGCAGCGCTGCGTGACGTGAGAGAGAACTGACTACAGGCGCTTCCTGCGCTACTCTGCGTGCTGAATACTAAGATCCCGCTATGTGCCCCATCATCTGCCCCCTGATGTGCCCCATCATCTGCCCCCTGATGTGCCCCATCATCTGCCCCCTGATGTGCCCCATCATCTGCCCCCTGATGTGCCCCATCATCTGCCCCCTGATGTGCCCCATCATCTGTCCCGTAATGTGCCATGTGCCCCCTGATATGCCCCATGCCCCGATGTACTGTACCCTGATGTGTTGTGCCCCGGGCCGGTGTGGATGAAGTCCAGGGCCACATTTTTGCCCCGATCCTCATCAGATTCCAATCTCTCCTCCATGGAGACCAAAGATCTGTCCAAGGACATCGGGGAGAAGATTGTAGAGCTACACAAGGCTGGAATGGGCTACAAGACCATCGCCAATCAGCTTGGTGAGAGGTGACAACAGTTGGTGGGATTATTATTCACAAAATAACGATGGATCTCCTCGGTCTGGGGCTCCATGGAAGATCTCACCTCGTGGAGGATCAATGATCAGGAGAACGGCGAGGAATCCGCCCAGAACTACACCGGAGAATCTTCTCCATGATCTCAGCTGGGACCATAGTCACCAAGAGAACAATCGGTGACACACCGCGAGGGACTGAAATCCTGCAGCCCCCGCTCAGGAAATCACATGTACAGGTCCCCCCCGCTCAGGAAATCACATGTACAGGTCCCCCCCGCTCAGGAAATCACATGTACAGGTCCCCCCGCTCAGGAAATCACATGTACAGGTCCCCCCGCTCAGGAAATCACATGTACAGGTCCCCCCGCTCAGGAAATCACATGTACAGGTCCCCCCGCTCAGGAAATCACATGTACAGGTCCCCCCCGCTCAGCAAATCACATGTACAGGTCCCCCCCGCTCAGGAAATCACATGTACAGGTCCCCCCGCTCAGGAAATCACATGTACAGGTCCCCCCGCTCAGGAAATCACATGTACAGGTCCCCCCGCACAGGAAATCACATGTACAGGTCCCCCCGCTCAGGAAATCACATGTACAGGTCCCCCGCTCAGGAAATCACATGTACAGGTCCCCCCGCTCAGGAAATCACATGTACAGGTCCCCCCCGCTCAGCAAATCACATGTACAGGTCCCCCCGCTCAGGAAATCACATGTACAGGTCCCCCCGCTCAGGAAATCACATGTACAGGTCCCCCGCTCAGGAAATCACATGTACAGGTCCCCCCGCTCAGGAAATCACATGTACAGGTCCCCCCGCTCAGGAAATCACATGTACAGGTCCCCCGCTCAGGAAATCACATGTACAGGTCCCCCCGCTCAGGAAATCACATGTACAGGTCCCCCGCTCAGGAAATCACATGTACAGGTCCCCCCGCTCAGGAAATCACATGTACAGGTCCCCCCCGCTCAGCAAATCACATGTACAGGTCCCCCCCGCTCAGCAAATCACATGTACAGGTCCCCCCCGCTCAGCAAATCACATGTACAGGTCCCCCCCGCTCAGCAAATCACATGTACAGGTCCCCCCGCTCAGGAAATCACATGTACAGGTCCCCCCGCTCAGGAAATCACATGTACAGGTCCCCCCGCTCAGGAAATCACATGTACAGGTCCCCCCGCTCAGGAAATCACATGTACAGGTCCCCCCGCTCAGGAAATCACATGTACAGGTCCCCCCGCTCAGGAAATCACATGTACAGGTCCCCCCCGCTCAGCAAATCACATGTACAGGTCCCCCCCGCTCAGGAAATCACATGTACAGGTCCCCCCGCTCAGGAAATCACATGTACAGGTCCCCCCGCTCAGGAAATCACATGTACAGGTCCCCCCGCTCAGGAAATCACATGTACAGGTCCCCCCGCTCAGGAAATCACATGTACAGGTCCCCCGCTCAGGAAATCACATGTACAGGTCCCCCCGCTCAGGAAATCACATGTACAGGTCCCCCCCGCTCAGCAAATCACATGTACAGGTCCCCCCCGCTCAGCAAATCACATGTACAGGTCCCCCCCGCTCAGCAAATCACATGTACAGGTCCCCCCCGCTCAGCAAATCACATGTACAGGTCCCCCCGCTCAGGAAATCACATGTACAGGTCCCCCCGCTCAGGAAATCACATGTACAGGTCCCCCCGCTCAGGAAATCACATGTACAGGTCCCCCCGCTCAGGAAATCACATGTACAGGTCCCCCCGCTCAGGAAATCACATGTACAGGTCCCCCCCGCTCAGGAAATCACATGTACAGATCCCCCCGCTCAGGAAATCACATGTACAGGTCCCCCGCTCAGGAAATCACATGTACAGGTCCCCCCGCTCAGGAAATCACATGTACAGGTCCCCCCGCTCAGGAAATCACATGTACAGGTCCCCCCGCTCAGGAAATCACATGTACAGGTCCCCCCGCTCAGGAAATCACATGTACAGGTCCCCCCGCTCAGGAAATCACATGTACAGGTCCCCCCGCTCAGGAAATCACATGTACAGGTCCCCCCGCTCAGGAAATCACATGTACAGGTCCCCCCGCTCAGGAAATCACATGTACAGGTCCCCCGCTCAGGAAATCACATGTACAGGTCCCCCCGCTCAGGAAATCACATGTACAGGTCCCCCCCGCTCAGCAAATCACATGTACAGGTCCCCCCCGCTCAGGAAATCACATGTACAGGTCCCCCCGCTCAGGAAATCACATGTACAGGTCCCCCGCTCAGGAAATCACATGTACAGGTCCCCCCGCTCAGGAAATCACATGTACAGGTCCCCCCGCTCAGGAAATCACATGTACAGGTCCCCCGCTCAGGAAATCACATGTACAGGTCCCCCCGCTCAGGAAATCACATGTACAGGTCCCCCGCTCAGGAAATCACATGTACAGGTCCCCCCGCTCAGGAAATCACATGTACAGGTCCCCCCCGCTCAGCAAATCACATGTACAGGTCCCCCCGCTCAGGAAATCACATGTACAGGTCCCCCCCGCTCAGCAAATCACATGTACAGGTCCCCCGCTCAGGAAATCACATGTACAGGTCCCCCCCGCTCAGCAAATCACATGTACAGGTCCCCCGCTCAGCAAATCACATGTACAGGTCCCCCCCGCTCAGCAAATCACATGTACAGGTCCCCCCGCTCAGGAAATCACATGTACAGGTCCCCCCGCTCAGGAAATCACATGTACAGGTCCCCCCGCTCAGGAAATCACATGTACAGGTCCCCCCGCTCAGGAAATCACATGTACAGGTCCCCCCGCTCAGGAAATCACATGTACAGGTCCCCCCGCTCAGGAAATCACATGTACAGGTCCCCCCGCTCAGGAAATCACATGTACAGGTCCCCCCGCTCAGGAAATCACATGTACAGGTCCCCCCGCTCAGGAAATCACATGTACAGGTCCCCCGCTCAGGAAATCACATGTACAGGTCCCCCCGCTCAGGAAATCACATGTACAGGTCCCCCCCGCTCAGCAAATCACATGTACAGGTCCCCCCCGCTCAGGAAATCACATGTACAGGTCCCCCCGCTCAGGAAATCACATGTACAGGTCCCCCCGCTCAGGAAATCACATGTACAGGTCCCCCCGCTCAGGAAATCACATGTACAGGTCCCCCCGCTCAGGAAATCACATGTACAGGTCCCCCGCTCAGGAAATCACATGTACAGGTCCCCCCGCTCAGGAAATCACATGTACAGGTCCCCCCGCTCAGCAAATCACATGTACAGGTCCCCCCCGCTCAGCAAATCACATGTACAGGTCCCCCCCGCTCAGCAAATCACATGTACAGGTCCCCCCCGCTCAGCAAATCACATGTACAGGTCCCCCCGCTCAGGAAATCACATGTACAGGTCCCCCCGCTCAGGAAATCACATGTACAGGTCCCCCGCTCAGGAAATCACATGTACAGGTCCCCCCGCTCAGGAAATCACATGTACAGGTCCCCCCCGCTCAGCAAATCACATGTACAGGTCCCCCCCGCTCAGCAAATCACATGTACAGGTCCCCCCCGCTCAGCAAATCACATGTACAGGTCCCCCCCGCTCAGCAAATCACATGTACAGGTCCCCCCCGCTCAGCAAATCACATGTACAGGTCCCCCCGCTCAGCAAATCACATGTACAGGTCCCCCCCGCTCAGCAAATCACATGTACAGGTCCGTCTGAAGATCACTAATGAACATTGAATGATTCCGAGGAGAGCCGGGGAAAGTGTTGTGGTCAGAGGAGACCAAAATCTTTGGCATCAACTCAACTTGCCGTGTTTGGAGGAGGAGGAATGCCGCCTATGACCCCAAGGACACCATCCCCCACCGTCATACATGGAGGTCCTATGACCCCAAGGACACCATCCCCCACCGTCATACATGGAGGTCCTATGACCCCAAGAACACCATCCCCCACCATCATACATGGAGGACCTATGACCCCAAGAACACCATCCCCCACCATCATACATGGAGGACCTATGACCCCAAGAACACCCCCCCCCACCATCATACATGGAAGCACAAACAATAAGCTTTGTGGGGGTTTTCTGCTAAAAGGACAACTTCACCGCATCAAAGAGACGATGGACGGGGCCATGTACCATAAAATTTTGGGTGAGAACCTCCTTTCCTCAGCCAGGGCATTGAAGATGGGTCATGGATGGGTCTTCCAGCATGACAATGACCCCAAAACACACGGCCAAGGCAACAAAGGCGCTCAAGAAGAAGAACATTGAGGTCCCGGAGTGGTCTAGCCAATCTCTAGACCTTAATCCCATAGAAAATATGTGGAGGGAGCTGAAGGTTGGAGTCACCAAATGTCAGCCTGGAAACCTTCATGACTTGGAGAGGATCTGCAAAGAGGACAAAATCCCTCCTGAGATGTGCGAACCTGGAGGCCAACTCCAAGAAACGTCTGACCTCTGTGATCAACAAGGGTTTCTCCACCAACTACTAAGTCATGTTCTGTGAGGGGTTCACATACTTATAAATTGATTTGCATTTTAATGAATGAAATAACTTTTATCAAATGTGTTTTTCTGGATATTTTTGTTGTTATTCTCTCGTTGTTCTATAAACCGACCAATAAAATTACAGACGATCGTTTATAATCCTCCTCGGTTTACTGATCACAGGAGGTCGGCTGATTGGCACCAATCAGAGTACAGTTTGTATTTTGTGAATGAATGCAAAGTGTTCACTGATTGGATGAGGTGAGAAGCGTTTGCTGTGTAGTAGTGTTGAGGCAGTGATGTAATAGCGGTGAAGCAGTGATGTAATAGCGGTAAAGCAGTGATGTAGTAGTGGTGAAGAAGTGATGTAGTAGCGGTGAAGAAGTGATGTAGTAGCGGTGAAGAAGTGATGTAGTAGCGGTGAAGCAGTGACGTAGTAGCGGTGAGGCGGTGAAGTAGTGATGTAGAAGCAGTGACGTAGAAGCGGTGAAGCTGTGACGTAGTAGCGGTGAAGTAGTGACGTAGTAGCGGTGAAGCAGTGAAGTAGTAGCAGTGACGTAGTAGCAGTGACGTAGTAGCGGTGAAGCAGTGAAGTAGTGATGTAGTAGCAGTGACGTAGTAGCGGTGAAGCAGTGAAGTAGTGATGTAGTAGCAGTGACGTAGTAGCGGTGAAGCTGTGACGTAGTAGCGGTGAAGCAGTGACGTAGTAGCGGTGAAGCTGTGACGTAGTAGCGGTGAAGCTGTGACGTACTAGCGGTGAAGCAGTGACGTAGTAGCGGTGAAGCAGTGACGTAGTAGCGGTGAAGCTGTGACGTAGTAGCGGTGAAGCAGTGATGTAATAGGGGTGAAGCAGTGATGTAGTAGCGGTGAAGCTGTGACGTAGTAGCGGTGAAGTAGTGACGTAGTAGCGGTGAAGTAGTGACGTAGTAGCGGTGAAGCAGTGAAGTAGTAGCAGTGACGTAGTAGCAGTGACGTAGTAGCGGTGAAGCAGTGAAGTAGTGATGTAGTAGCAGTGACGTAGTAGCGGTGAAGCAGTGAAGTAGTGATGTAGTAGCAGTGACGTAGTAGCGGTGAAGCTGTGACGTAGTAGCGGTGAAGCAGTGACGTAGTAGCGGTGAAGCTGTGACGTAGTAGCGGTGAAGCTGTGACGTACTAGCGGTGAAGCAGTGACGTAGTAGCGGTGAAGCAGTGACGTAGTAGCGGTGAAGCTGTGACGTAGTAGCGGTGAAGCAGTGACGTAGTAGCGGTGAAGCTGTGACGTAGTAGCGGTGAAGCTGTGACGTAGTAGCGGTGAAGCTGTGACGTAGTAGCGGTGAAGCAGTGACGTAGTAGCGGTGAAGCTGTGACGTAGTAGCGGTGAAGCAGTGACGTAGTAGCGGTGAAGCTGTGACGTAGTAGCGGTGAAGCTGTGACGTAGTAGCGGTGAAGCTGTGACGTAGTAGCGGTGAAGCTGTGACGTAGTAGCGGTGAAGCAGTGACGTAGTAGCGGTGAAGCTGTGACGTAGTAGCGGTGAAGCTGTGACGTAGTAGCGGTGAAGCTGTGACGTAGTAGCGGTGAAGCAGTGACGTAGTAGCGGTGAAGCTGTGACGTAGTAGCGGTGAAGCTGTGACGTAGTAGCGGTGAAGCTGTGACGTAGTAGCGGTGAAGCAGTGACGTAGTAGCGGTGAAGCTGTGACGTAGCGGTGAAGCAGTGACGTAGTAGCGGTGAAGCTGTGACGTAGTAGCGGTGAAGCTGTGACGTAGTAGCGGTGAAGCAGTGACGTAGTAGCGGTGAAGCTGTGACGTAGTAGCGGTGAAGCTGTGACGTAGTAGCGGTGAAGCTGTGACGTAGTAGCGGTGAAGCTGTGACGTAGTAGCGGTGAAGCAGTGACGTAGTAGCGGTGAAGCTGTGACGTAGTAGCGGTGAAGCTGTGACGTAGTAGCGGTGAAGCTGTGACGTAGTAGCGGTGAAGCAGTGACGTAGTAGCGGTGAAGCTGTGACGTAGTAGCGGTGAAGCAGTGACGTAGCGGTGACATGTGACGTAGTAGCGGTGAAGCAGTGACGTAGCGGTGAAGCAGTGACGTAGTAGCGGTGAAGCAGTGACGTAGCGGTGAAGCAGTGACGTAGTAGCGGTGAAGCTGTGACGTAGTAGCGGTGAAGCTGTGACGTAGTAGCGGTGAAGCAGTGACGTAGCGGTGAAGCTGTGACGTAGTAGCGGTGAAGCAGTGACGTAGCGGTGAAGCAGTGACGTAGTAGCGGTGAAGCTGTGACGTAGTAGCGGTGAAGCTGTGACGTAGTAGCGGTGAAGCTGTGACGTAGTAGCGGTGAAGCTGTGACGTAGTAGCGGTGAAGCTGTGACGTAGTAGCGGTGAAGCAGTGACGTAGTAGCGGTGAAGCTGTGACGTAGTAGCGGTGAAGCTGTGACGTAGTAGCGGTGAAGCTGTGACGTAGTAGCGGTGAAGCTGTGACGTAGTAGCGGTGAAGCTGTGACGTAGTAGCGGTGAAGCTGTGACGTAGTAGCGGTGAAGCTGTGACGTAGTAGCGGTGAAGCAGTGACGTAGCGGTGAAGCAGTGACGTAGTAGCGGTGAAGCTGTGACGTAGTAGCGGTAAAGCTGTGACGTAGTAGCGGTGAAGCTGTGACGTAGTAGCGGTGAAGCAGTGACGTAGTAGCGGTGAAGCTGTGACGTAGTAGCGGTGAAGCAGTGACGTAGTAGCGGTGAAGCTGTGACGTAGTAGCGGTGAAGCTGTGACGTAGTAGCGGTGAAGCTGTGACGTAGTAGCGGTGAAGCTGTGACGTAGTAGCGGTGAAGCAGTGACGTAGTAGCGGTGAAGCTGTGACGTAGTAGCGGTGAAGCAGTGACGTAGTAGCGGTGAAGCTGTGACGTAGTAGCGGTGAAGCTGTGACGTAGTAGCGGTGAAGCTGTGACGTAGTAGCGGTGAAGCTGTGACGTAGTAGCGGTGAAGCTGTGACGTAGTAGCGGTGAAGCTGTGACGTAGTAGCGGTGAAGCAGTGACGTAGTAGCGGTGAAGCAGTGACGTAGTAGCGGTGAAGCTGTGACGTAGTAGCGGTGAAGCAGTGACGTAGTAGCGGTGAAGCTGTGACGTAGTAGCGGTGAAGCAGTGACGTAGTAGCGGTGAAGCAGTGACGTAGTAGCGGTGAAGCTGTGACGTAGTAGCGGTGAAGCAGTGACGTAGTAGCGGTGAAGCTGTGACGTAGTAGCGGTGAAGCTGTGACGTAGTAGCGGTGAAGCTGTGACGTAGTAGCGGTGAAGCAGTGACGTAGTAGCGGTGAAGCTGTGACGTAGCGGTGAAGCAGTGACGTAGTAGCGGTGAAGCTGTGACGTAGTAGCGGTGAAGCAGTGACGTAGTAGCGGTGAAGCAGTGACGTAGTAGCGGTGAAGCTGTGACGTAGTAGCGGTGAAGCTGTGACGTAGTAGCGGTGAAGCTGTGACGTAGTAGCGGTGAAGCTGTGACGTAGTAGCGGTGAAGCAGTGACGTAGTAGCGGTGAAGCTGTGACGTAGTAGCGGTGAAGCTGTGACGTAGTAGCGGTGAAGCTGTGACGTAGTAGCGGTGAAGCTGTGACGTAGTAGCGGTGAAGCAGTGACGTAGTAGCGGTGAAGCTGTGACGTAGTAGCGGTGAAGCAGTGACGTAGCGGTGAACATGTGACGTAGTAGCGGTGAAGCAGTGACGTAGCGGTGAAGCAGTGACGTAGTAGCGGTGAAGCAGTGACGTAGCGGTGAAGCAGTGACGTAGTAGCGGTGAAGCTGTGACGTAGTAGCGGTGAAGCTGTGACGTAGTAGCGGTGAAGCAGTGACGTAGCGGTGAAGCTGTGACGTAGTAGCGGTGAAGCAGTGACGTAGCGGTAAAGCAGTGACGTAGTAGCGGTGAAGCTGTGACGTAGTAGCGGTGAAGCTGTGACGTAGTAGCGGTGAAGCTGTGACGTAGTAGCGGTGAAGCTGTGACGTAGTAGCGGTGAAGCTGTGACGTAGTAGCGGTGAAGCAGTGACGTAGTAGCGGTGAAGCTGTGACGTAGTAGCGGTGAAGCTGTGACGTAGTAGCGGTGAAGCTGTGACGTAGTAGCGGTGAAGCTGTGACGTAGTAGCGGTGAAGCTGTGACGTAGTAGCGGTGAAGCTGTGACGTAGAGCGGTGAAGCTGTGACGTAGTAGCGGTGAAGCAGTGACGTAGCGGTGAAGCAGTGACGTAGTAGCGGTGAAGCTGTGACGTAGTAGCGGTAAAGCTGTGACGTAGTAGCGGTGAAGCTGTGACGTAGTAGCGGTGAAGCAGTGACGTAGTAGCGGTGAAGCTGTGACGTAGTAGCGGTGAAGCAGTGACGTAGTAGCGGTGAAGCTGTGACGTAGTAGCGGTGAAGCTGTGACGTAGTAGCGGTGAAGCTGTGACGTAGTAGCGGTGAAGCTGTGACGTAGTAGCGGTGAAGCAGTGACGTAGTAGCGGTGAAGCTGTGACGTAGTAGCGGTGAAGCTGTGACGTAGTAGCGGTGAAGCTGTGACGTAGTAGCGGTGAAGCTGTGACGTAGTAGCGGTGAAGCTGTGACGTAGTAGCGGTGAAGCTGTGACGTAGTAGCGGTGAAGCTGTGACGTAGTAGCGGTGAAGCTGTGACGTAGTAGCGGTGAAGCAGTGACGTAGTAGCGGTGAAGCAGTGACGTAGTAGCGGTGAAGCTGTGACGTAGTAGCGGTGAAGCAGTGACGTAGTAGCGGTGAAGCTGTGACGTAGTAGCGGTGAAGCAGTGACGTAGTAGCGGTGAAGCAGTGACGTAGTAGCGGTGAAGCTGTGACGTAGTAGCGGTGAAGCAGTGACGTAGTAGCGGTGAAGCTGTGACGTAGTAGCGGTGAAGCTGTGACGTAGTAGCGGTGAAGCAGTGACGTAGTAGCGGTGAAGCAGTGACGTAGTAGCGGTGAAGCAGTGACGTAGTAGCGTTGTAGTTGAGTCATCTACTATAGTGATTTCCACCTTCCAGGGACATCAGTCGGGTCGGGTATTCACATCGATCGATCTGTAATAATTCTCCATCCTGGGATCGCTCTCTAGGAATGATCGCTCCGTATTGGAGGATTCAGTTGCTGGGAATGATAGTGACCGCCCCTTTCCCTTGTCTCCTCCCCCTCCAGGTATCGGTAAGACGCTGAGCACCGGGTACTGCCGGCTTTGCCATGGCAAGTTCTCGTCCCGCAGTCTGCGGCAGGCCTTCGGGAAGGTGCCGGTCACCGGCGGGAGCTCGGAGAAGCAGAAGCGGATGGATCAGGTCTTCTTTGCCGACTTCCAGCAGCTGGTCGGGGTGTCGGTCCGCCGGGACCCCCGACTGCCGCAGTTTGTATGCAAGGACTGCCACGCCCAGTTCTACAAATGCCGCAGCGTGCTGAGGACATTCATCCAGAGGGTGAACCTCTCCCCCGACCTGCCAGGACACCAACATAACCAGGTGTGTGCCGCTGTCACCGGGGGGAGGGGGGGAGGGGCATGATTAACCTCTTCATGACCCGGCTCAGTGAAGTCTGGGGATCCACCGACTTTTACTTTATCGCCCCCTGTTGGCTGTCCGCAGGCCTCACACTATGCCAGGCACCATTGTTTTGTAAACAAAGCCATGTGATCACTATGATTGGTTCCTGTTCACGTGACAGCCAATCAAAAGTTCCCAACAGTTGGAGACCATTCCTGCTGGTGACAGTGTAGTCTTGGAATCAGGAGCCTCATTATAACAGCAGATTATTGATCATGGGGCATCATACCAGAGGGGGGGGAGGGGAACGCAAACTTTTCATGCCAAACAGAAGGTCTGCTTTTCTGACCTACCTCCCCGCCGGTCAGTGACTGTACAGGAGGCGGGGGAGGTGGGGGAGGGGGGAGGCGGGGGAGGGGGGGGTCGCTCATCACACTGCCTTCTGTTTGGTTTGGAAGGTTCACTTTAATCTACAGATCAGTGGCAGGAAAACAGAAAACGTCGGATAACCCCCGGAGCTTACGCTCTATAAACCGGGCTGGTGGGAGGAGTTCAGGAGGATTTCGCTCTTTAACCTCTTCACGCCCGCACTACAGCCAAAAGCCGGCCACAGCGCGGGGCCTCGATTGCCGGAACGGCGTCCGTGTACCTCCTTCCGTGCATGGGCTGCGGTCAGTGATCCTGGCCCCTTACCATGTGATCAGCTGTCAGCCAATGACCGCTCTCGCTTTCTCTCTCTCTTTTTTTTTTTGTGTAGAGCCAAGCCCATGAGATGTCCGGCACCTCGCTGGACTCGGCTCATCTTCTGCCTTCATTCCTGGAATTTAGCTTTAAAGTGCAAGTTCACCTTCAACTAAAACCCCAACCCCCTCTCTACCTAGGCACGTTTGAGTTTAAAACATGTAATACAGACACCTACAGTGTCTGACAAAAGTAAGTACACCCCTCAGTGACATTTCTTCTCTCTTTTCATGTGACAACACTGAAGAAATGACACTTGTCTACAATGTAAAGTAGTGAGTGTACAGCTTGTATAACAGTGTAAATTTCCTGTCCCCTCAAAATAAGGGGACACCAAATTTACAAAAATTGTGTGGGGGTGTACTTACTTTTGTGAGATACTGTACCTCTCCCAATTGCTACCTCAAATGGCAACATCTGCACTGTAATGTCCCATAGACTAGAATCAGACCACCGTTCAACATTGCAGGCCCAACCTATATAAGTTACATAGTTAGTCAGGCTGAAAAAAGACACAAGTCCATCAAGTGCAACCACAAAAAAATAAATAAAATGTAATAATAATATCATACCAGCCCATATACCCAATTCTATACCCAGAGTTGATCCAGAGGAAGGCAAAAAACCCCAGCAGAGCCATGATCCAATTTTCTAAAGCAGGGGAAAAAATTCCTTCCTGACCCCCAGAGAGGCAATCGGATTTTCCCCGGATCACCTTTCCCTATAAATGTCACCCCGTTATATTCTGTACAAGTCTCCGGGAAGTCGCTGCTCTCTAGATTTTGTCAGCCAAAATGTAAATTCTGCCCTTAGAGGGGGAGGTGAGAAAGCACTTTGGTGGGGGGCAAAGCTTAGGATAGTTTAGGGAGCTTCCTTTGATGGAGGGTCCTTCTTCCTTTGATTTCCACTCACTGCTGCTTGTGTACATCCACTGGTATATGTGGGGCACCCCAGGTATGCATGTCCGCCCCCCCCCCCCCACTGTGGCATCATTCAGGGTCACCCCGGGTATGACTGACCCCCCCCCATTCCTTTGGAAAAGAATAGTTGACATTTCTGATTTTCTAATTTCTGTTTTATCTTCACAGCAAACCTCAGAATCCGAATGGTGTTCCCCGGGGCCCCTGTGCAGGTGAGGGAACGGCCCCGCGCCGTCTGATTCATACGTTTGCTTTTGAATTGTAATCAGGTGGTTGGGGGAAGATTCATAGAATGTGTTTGTGTTCTTCCGGCGCTACGCCGACTGCTGTGCGTCTCATAATAGAGAGTTGGGGGGTTCCTGTGCAGAGCTGCAGCTCCTCATCTACATCACAACCTCTGGGAATCCCTTTTCCTTACATGTTTGTAATCCAGGAAGGTGTTCCCAGATTCCCAGATGTGCTCCCTGCTGCCTCCCACATACAAGAAGCCACCAATCACATTCAGACCTTTAAATCAAAACCAAAAAAACTGCGCTTAATGTTAGATGGACAAACAGATTTAGATACAGTGTCTCTCTCTCTCTCTCTCTCTCTCTCTCTCTCTCTCTCTCTCTCTCTCTCTCTCTCTCTCTCTCTCTCTCTCTCTCTCTCTCTCTCTCTGTCTCTCTCTGTCTCTCTCTGTCTCTCTCTCTCTCTCTCTCTCTGTCTCTCTCTGTCTCTCTCTCTCTCTCTCTCTCTCTGTCTCTCTCTGTCTCTCTCTCTCTCTCTGTCTCTCTCTGTCTCTCTCTCTCTCTCTCTCTGTGTCTCTCTGTCTCTCTCTGTCTCTCTCTCTCTCTCTCTCTGTGTCTCTCTCTCTCTCTCTCTCTCTGTCTCTCTCTGTCTCTCTCTGTCTCTCTCTCTCTCTCTCTCTGTGTCTCTCTGTCTCTCTCTGTCTCTCTCTCTCTCTCTCTCTGTGTCTCTCTCTCTCTCTCTCTCTCTCTCTGTCTCTCTCTGTCTCTCTCTGTCTCTCTCTGTCTCTCTCTCTCTCTCTCTCTCTCTGTCTCTCTCTGTCTCTCTCTGTCTCTCTCTCTCTCTCTCTCTGTGTCTCTCTGTCTCTCTCTGTCTCTCTCTCTCTCTCTCTCTCTGTCTCTCTCTGTCTCTCTCTCTCTCTCTCTCTCTCTGTCTCTCTCTGTCTCTCTCTGTCTCTCTCTCTCTCTCTCTCTGTGTCTCTCTCTCTCTCTGTCTCTCTCTGTCTCTCTCTGTCTCTCCCTCTCTCTGTCTCTCTCTGTCTCTCTCTCTGTCTCTCTCTGTCTCTCTCTCTCTGTCTCTCTCTCTCTCTCTCTCTCTCTCTCTCTCTCTCTCTCTCTCTCTCTCTATATATAGAATCTAAATCTGCTAGTCCATCTAACACTCCCTCCCCCCAGACTGACAATGCTGCTGTTTGGTGTTCCCCCTGTGCTCCTTCCTCCAGAGTGGGGACGCTCTAATACAGGTGGTTGTGTTACTGGCCATAGGAAATAAAACTAACGCAGCCGCCCCATCTAATTATTGGTAAGCTGCTGTAAAAGACATTTTTGGTTTTGGGTCTAATATACAATTTTTCATGTACAGCTGTTTTTTTGTTTTTTTTTTACTTTAGTAATTTTGATTTGTTTTTATTAATAAAATAAAACTTTTACTCTTTGCCTGACCTGGTTTTGTGGCTTTCAGATCTGATCACCTCCAGCCCGGAATGTCTGCACAGCCTGGTGAGCTGGACCCACAGCCATGCCGGAGGCTGCCCCTGTGTACCCAGCCTGCAGCAGGTCCTCTCCGCCCAGTACTATGGCATCATACGGGCGGTGTGGGGGTGTGGCGAGGGACACGACTACATCATGGAAGCCGACTCTGACTCTGTCACCTCTCACCACGAGGAAATCCAGAAGATGCCGAGCGGTAATGGAGTGCCAGCGGTCAGTACAGGGGGGGGCCCGGTGCCCGTAGGATACAGCCCATCAGAGAGGATGGAGACCACCGTGCCGCTTCCTGAGACCGCCAGGGCTGCTAATCTTCCATCGCAGAACAGATCGCCAGCTCTGCCTTTGGAGACTCCCGCACCGCCGTGCCCTGAGCTGGACTCCATGCAAGGTGCGTCTATCTCCATTATAGACACTAGACAAGAACAGAAGTGGAGGCCTAACCACTCCCAAACCATCCTATTGCCAAATGACGGCCGGGCGGGACTTTCATTGCTCCGGGTGGATGCATGGCGCTACGACACGATCTGGCTGATCAGTGTACCATGTGATCGTTGTGACCAATCACAGCAGATCACATGACAATTGTAAACAATGAATGGCTTTAAAGTGTTTGTAAGGGTTTGTTTTTAAAAATAAAATAAAAATAACAAACATATCATACTAACCTCCACTGTGCAGCTCGTTCTGCGCAGAGTGGCCCCGAACCTCCTCTTCTGGGGTCCCTCGGCGGCTCTCGCGGCTCCTTCCCACATCAGATAGCCCCCATGGGAGAAGCGATGTCCTGGGGGCGCGCTCCCGAGTCCAGCATTTGGCGCCCATAGTGACCGAATGCAGGACTCGGCCCCAGCACCCACATCATTGGATTTGAATGACAGCAGTGGGAGCCAATGGCTGCGCTGCTATCAATCTATTCAATCAAGAGCCGAGAACCTCGGTCAGAGAGACAGCGCGTCCCCGTGGGTCAAGTTCCAGGGCTCAGGTAAGTAAAATGGGGGGGGGGGCGGTCACTGCCAGGTGTTTTTTCACCACTTAAACACCGGACCATTTTGCTGGCCAAAGACCAGACCACTTTTTGTGATTCGGCACTGCGCCACTTTAACTGACAATTGCGCGGTCGTGGCGACGTGGCTCCCAAACAAAATTGACGTCCTTTCCCCCCTCCCCCCCCACAAATAGAGCTTTCTTTTGGTGGTATTTGATCACCTCTGCGGTTTATTTTTATTTTTTGCGCTATAAACAAAAAAAGAGCGACAATTTTGATAATAACGCATTATTTTTTACATTTTGCTATAATAAATATCCCCTTTAGTTTAGGCCGATACGTATTCTTCTACATATTTTTGGTACAAAAAAATCGCACTAAGCGTTTATTGATTGGTTTGCATTTAGATTTATGACAGTTAATTTTATAATTTTTTTTTATTTTTTTACTTGTAATGGCGACGATCAGCGATTTTTATTGTGACTGCGACATTATGGCGGACACATTGGACATTTTTGGGACCATTGTCATTTATACAGCAATCAGTGCTATTTAAATGCAGTGATTCCTGTGTAAATGACACTGGCAGTGTAAGGGTTAAGCATGTCATAGGGAGTGATTCTAACTGTGGGGGGCGGGGCTACGTGTGACACGTCACTGATCAGCTCTCCCAATCACAGGGAGCAGAGATCAGTGGCACTGTCACTAGGCAGAACGGGGAGATGCTTGTTTACATTAGCATCTCCCCGTTCTTCCTCCCTGTGAGATGACCGCGGGTATCCCTGCGGCAATCGAGTCCGCGGGACCCGCGACCCGACTCATGGAGCTCGCTCCTGGCGGTGCGCGTGCGCCAGGCTGCCTCTTAAAGGGCAACATACAGGTATGTTTGTTTGCCTGTACGAGCCCTTTTGCCAACATATATATCAGAGTGAGGTGGTCGGCAAGCAGTTAATGCATAGGATGCACGAGGGTTTACAACCCCTTTAATTCAAGCCATTCATTGTGTACAATTGTGTTGCTACCTGTGATTGGTCACAGTGATCATATGGTACAGACAGGGCTAATCACAGCAACTCACACTGAATGAGTCAACTTCATTCAGTAAAAATGTTTGCTTAGCCTTATACCAATGAAATTCATTGGTATAAGCATTCCTAATGTGAAAAAATAAATCCTGATCTCTTCCCCAGAGTAGTACAATGTTGCTATGGTAACACTGTAATGCTCTGGTTAATTGTTAAAAAATCATCGAAAAAAGGAAAAAAATGTAAATAATTTTTTTTTATTTTTTTTGCATACTGTCACCAGTCAGTGTCCCTGATCACCGCCACATCTGTTATATGATGACGCCGCACTGCACTGGTGACAGGATGTTCAATTTAAAAAAAAAAAGAAAAGAAGCTTTTTTAAGCTCTTCATTTTTTTTTTTTTTTTTAAATGCCAAAAAATGACAACTTCAAACTTGAACTGTTTACTTTCCAAAAAAAGGGTCATTAGGAGGGTATTTGTAGTGTCCTGGTGTTTTGGGGTCTCAAGAAATGCGATCGGCCGTCAGTACATCCGGATTGATCGATTGTCACATATCTACCCCATACATTGCGGACGCTGTAACTTTCCTACACACTAAATCATATACACTGATTTTATTGTCACCCAAGAAATGTAACAGAATACAGTTTGGCCGAAATGTACACTGTCATTGTCACTGTCAATGTCACACTGCTGCGGGGGGAGATCCGGATGTGATTCGCACCGCACTGCAGTGCAAATCACATCCGATCTCCGTAGCGATGCGAGTTCAGCCATACAGATAGTATACAGATAGTATACAGATAGTATACAGATAGTAGGGCTGAATTTGCATCGCACCCGCAGCAAACTCGCACAGGACCCTTTTTTTGGTCTGCAGCAGAATCGGATCGCATGGGTGTTCACAGCATGCGATCCGATTCCTGTGCGAGTTTGCAGATCGCACTGCGATATGCGGACGGATCTGGGGGTGTCATTAACATTTCATTGACACTCCCAGCAGTCCGCATAGGGCAGTGTGAACTGCCGGCGGGAGGCATGCGATGCAGGAAAACACTGCGGATTCGCGGCCTTCCCGCATCGCAATGGTGTGAACCCAGCCTTAGGAGATTTGTAGATTAATTTGGTGCGCTAATGTGGAATCGTTTGTCTCTTTTTTTACATTGACGTTTCTTTCACCTCATTTGCATGTTTGTTGGATATTAAGTAGCAGCACAAACAGGTGTTTCTCATCAGTGCACATCTAAATGAAGAAAGATTATTACTAAATTTTATAACAAATGAAGAAAAACACGTGTTGTTGTTGTTTGTTTTTTTCAAAATTGTGGTCTTTTTTTTTTTTCCGTTTATTTAGCAAAAATAAAAACCCAGAAGTGATTAAATACCACCCAAAGAAAGCTCTATCTGTCTCCAAAAAAATGACAAAAACTCCACATGTGTGCAGCGTCACATGACCGCGCAATTGTCATTCAAATTGTGACCGTGCTGAAAGCTTAAAATTGGCCGGGGCAGGAAGGGGTTAAATAAGCAAGCCTTGCTTTTTGGTGGAAGGACCGCCTTCAAGAGTTAGTTCACCTTTACGCAAAGTCCATAAATGTGATGTAACATCAGACGACCCCCCCCCCCCCCCCCCAGCAGTCCTGAGCTGGCGTAACATCAGAGGACCCCCACCCCTCCTGAGCTAGCCGCAGCAACTGCTCCAGGGATCTGAAGTCCTCGCTGCATTCTCTCCTCTCTGTCCAGTGCTGCAAGGACGATCCAGACAGATTATGATTGGTCAGTGCTGTTCATGTGACAGTGTTGACCAATTAGAAGCCCTCTGGTCTGTCCTGTAACAGTGAGCTAACACTTTAAAGAGGACGTGTGCTGTGGAAGCTGAGCCCAAACAAAACAAGCAGAGGACGAAGGGCCAGTGTTGCCTGTGTGCTCCCTGCAGCAAATTGATTCACCTCTACTGACTCCCTATGCCTGTTCCTGCATGGTGTCCTCATAGGAGGCAGCCATCTTGGCAAATATTTGCCTTCTTGTGCTAGAGCTGCTCCCCTGATGACTAGTAATCTGAAGGGGGGATATTCAAGAAGGAGGAAGTACAGATCCACAGAATGAATGAGGCAGAAGCAGGGAAATCCTTGCACTGTAGGTCTCTAGGTACGGCTTTCTCTCCAGCAAGGAGAACAGTGAGCAGCCGATCAGTGAGATCACCAAATCTCCTGACAAGCAGTCAGAGGCGGCAGTGCCATAGATCAGGGATATGCAATTAGCGGACCTCCAGCTGTTGCAGAACTACAAGTCCCATGAGGCATAGCAAGACTGACAGCCACAAGCATGACACCCAGAGGCAGAGGCATGATGGGACTTGTAGTTTTGCAACAGCTGGAGGTCCACTAATTGCATATCCCTGCCCTAGATGATCTCACGCTGCAGATATACAGCTATAAGGTGCAGGAATTCTACTGCTTATTTCAGAAGTAAAATTCAAGACAAAATATAAACTTTTTCGGGGGATTTTCAAACATTATGGTGCACTAAGCTCACACCTTCCAGCAGAAATGGTCAGTCCGGCTGCAATAGAAGTTTAATTGTAGAACAGAGAAACGTGGGCGGCGGAGGCGAAGAGGAAATAAAAGTGAGCCGTCTTTCCTGATTTAGAAACGGCATTGTGACACATTATTCTTTTTTTCATGTTGCGCATTTTCCATGTTGAGCATTTTAGTTATTTAAAGGAAAATTTCTCTTTTTTTTTTCTTTTCCATTATCACTTTTAAATGTTCACCATCATCCTGGTCACTGGCGAAACCCTCATAATAATTGTCACATGGTGTCGCAGCCTGCTTCTCTTTTGTGTCGTTGTTTTTCGGGTGGATTCAGTGACGGACATTTCTGTGGAAGGACCGCCCTCCTGGGGTTCACCCTCCCTTGGTACTTTACCCAATCCAGTGCTCTCCAATACACTCCATTCAATCAGAACCTTATCTGGGGTCCCATCAAGCCCAGATTTAAAGGCTAAGTTCACCGTTCATAGAAAAAATAAATAGACCTATTCCTTTTTTTTTTCCTGGAAAAATATGTGCTTGGAAAGCATTGCACCCGGGATCAGTAGACTTCTGCACACACATCCTCCGGCTTTGTACAAGCTTTCTGTTTGTAAGCTGGAGGACGTGTCCGTCTGCTGCGGTGGAAGACAGTACTTGTAGTTTGTTCATTCACAGGAAATTGTGACTGAATGATATGGCTGTCTGGGAGTAAAAGCGCCACACGGCTGCTCTCTTTTCAAAAAGTGATAGCGGGTGTGGGGAGAAGAACCCCACCCACTGTCATGGGGGAAGAGGAGGCAGGAGCGGGAACATGTGACCTGTTCCAAAGCTGAACTTATCCTTTAATAGAAAAGCACTCTGCAAGTCTAAGCAGAATGGGCAACCAACATATCTCACTATTATAAAGCTGCTCAAATCGCACCTCCTAATTTAATTACATTCTGAACTAGAACTGTATGGACTTTGGATATACTCGATGTTCTGTTAACCCCTTCATACCGGCGGTACGCATATATGTGACCTCTAGGTGGGCGGGCCTTAATGCCGGCGGTACGCATATATGTGACCTCTAGGTGGGCAGGCCTTCATACCGGCGGTACGCATATATGTGACCTCTAGGTGGGCAGGCCTTCATACCGGCGGTACGCATATATGTGACCTCTAGGTGGGCAGGCCTTCATACCGGCGGTACGCATATATGTGACCTCTAGGTGGGCAGGCCTTCATTCCGGCGGTACGCATATATGTGACTTCTAGGTGGGCAGGCCTTCATGCCGGCGGTACGCATATATGTGACCTCTAGGTGGGCAGGCCTTCATACCGGCGGTACGCATATATGTGACCTCTAGGTGGGCAGGCCTTCATACCGGCGGTATGCATATATGTGACTTCTAGGTGGGCAGGCCTTCATACCGGCGGTACGCATATATGTGACCTCTAGGTGGGCAGGCCTTCATTCTGGCGGTACGCATATATGTGACCTCTAGGTGGGCAGGCCTTCATACCGGCGGTACGCATATATGTGACCTCTAGGTGGGCAGGCCTTCATGCTGGCGGTACGCATATATGTGACCTCTAGGTGGGTGGGCCTTCATGCCGGCGGTACGCATATATGTGACCTCTAGGTGGGCAGGCCTTCATACCGGCGGTACGCATATATGTGACCTCTAGGTGGGTGGGCCTTCATGCCGGCGGTACGCATATATGTGACCTCTAGGTGGGCAGGCCTTCATACCGGCGGTACGCATATATGTGACCTCTAGGTGGGTGGGCCTTCATGCCGGCGGTACGCATATATGTGACCTCTAGGTGGGCAGGCCTTCATACCGGCGGTACGCATATATGTGACCTCTAGGTGGGTGGGCCTTCATACCGGCGGTACGCATATATGTGACCTCTAGGTGGGTGGGCCTTCATACCGGCGGTACGCATATATGTGACCTCTAGGTGGGTGGGCCTTCATACCGGCGGTACGCATATATGTGACCTCTGGGCAGGTGGACCTTCATCCCGGTGGTACACATATATGTGACCTCTAGGTGGGTGGGGCCTTCATGTCGGCGGTACGCATGTGTGTATATATGTGACCTCTAGGTGGGTGGGGCCTTCATGTCGGCGGTACGCATGTGTGCATATATGTGACCTCTAGGCGGGTGGGCCTTCACACTGAGCGGCCGCATATATATGTGCACCAGAATGTAAACAGCTGTGCCGAGAGCCCGCGCCCCGCGCACTCACTGCACAGTTACTGGCAGCTAATGGAAAGCTCTGGATCTCTGCTTGCGATCGGGGTCTTTCCAATCATGTGACTGCCAATCACAGCGGTCACATGATAACAAAATTTCAACCCACCTTCCGGCATCAGAAACCTCTTTAAATGGCTGGGAGGTTCCGACATTTAATAGGTGGAGAGCCACAATGTAACAATAACAAGGCGCAATCCACTGAAATGTAAACCAACAAAGTGTGTTCCCCCAGAAGGGAGAGACTGGGGGCTTCTAGTGTGTGGCAAAATAACGACAAATATACCGTTTTGTTTTTTTAGTGCATTAAAATACACAATAAAAGCCATATCCATCAATTACAACCAGTCAGCAGAAAAGTATACAAGCTTTGAAACATGGTGGGAGTGACGCATTTCACACAGAAAGAGCTTCCTCAGGATCCACTTTTCTGCCTTCCTTTTATAGGATATGGTAGCTGACAGATAATGCAATAAACAAGATATCCCAAGTAAACCATTCAATTTCTTCAGAAAGTAGACACATTATAATATTATATTGTTTTTTTTTCCGATGTAATTTAATGGTTTACTTTGGATTTATTTTACCTGCCTCTAAACACCTGTATGTGTACATGGACACAACGCCTGTGTGCGCCTGAGGCCCTAACGATTTTCTTGATTTGGCAGCCATGGCTCAGATAATCTCCACCAAACTAAACGCCGACTTTTATCAGCTCACCCTCCTACTCTCCGCACTGCCCCCTCCGCCCCTCCCCCTATTTCTCCTCTATCAGACTCATCCTCTTCTCCCTTTTTTCTCTTCACCTCTTCTTCTTCTTTTTCTTCACCCTGAATTCCGAATTCCATGTCACTCCTCCACTTCTCTTATGGAGACGGTTTCCTCCCTCGATTTGTTGGCAGACGGTGACAGATCTGCTGGTTGTGAGTCATATGTTGGCACAAACGTTTGATCACAATCTGGTTACATCACATCCTCTGGGCGCGTTCTCTCGCTCTGCGTTCCTCTCCTGATCTCTTCATGACTCAATACTTCTCATCTGCTCTACCCCACCGAGTGTACATCTGTATATACGCCTCCACCGCTTATGTGTGCGCTTTGATCCTTCATGGCCATTGCCTGGATGCACGTGCCCACTCTGTGGATGCAGGTGCCCGCTCTGTGGATGCAGGTGCCCGCTCTGTGGATGCAGGTGCCCGCTCTGTGGATGCACGTGCCCGCTCTGTGGATGCACGTGCCCGCTCTGTGGATGCAGGTGCCCGCTCTGTGGATGCAGGTGCCCGCTCTGTGGATGCACGTGCCCGCTCTGTGGATGCAGGTGCCTGCTCTGTGGATGCACGTGCCCGCTCTGTGGATGCAGGTGCCTGCTCTGTGGATGCACGTGCCCGCTCTGTGGATGCAGGTGCCTGCTCTGTGGATGCACGTGCCCGCTCTGTGGTGGCACACACTCTTTTCATCATAAGATGCTTGCAAAAATCCTTTTATGTCAGATATTGAACACACAAGGGAATATCCCAATCTCGGGGACATTTAAAGTGATTGTAAAGGCTCATTTCTTTTTTTTTTTTTTTTCTTTAAAAATAACAAACATGTATTACTTCTCTCCTCTGTGCAGTTGGTTTTGGACAGAGCAGACCGATCCTCCTCTTCTGGGGGTCCTTCTTTGCTGTTCCTGGCTCCTCCTCCTCTTTTTTTTTTTCATGTGGGTTTACAATCACTTTATGTAATCTTCAGGCCTAAAATATATATATATTTTTTAATGTGTGTAAAAATGGCAAACCGCTCCAGTAGCAAAAAGGGATTAAAGTGCAGAAGGTGCATTTTATGCATTAAGATAAAAAGCCTTCTGTGTGTAGCAGTGTCCCCAGCATCCTCTCATACTTACCCGAGCCCCTTCTCTCTCCAGCGATGTCCACCAGTGTCTTACCTGTCCCAGAGACGCCTCCTGATTGGCTGAGACACAGCAGCGGTGCCATTGGCTCCCACAACTGTCAATCAAAATCAGCCAGCCAAACAGGGGAGAGGGGGCGGGGGCCAGGTCTGGGCTCTGTGTCTGAATAGATACACAGAGCTCTGACTCGGCTCGGGTGACCCTCAGCCAGCAGCCTGCTACAGGGGACACCTGAGCAGAGTCCCTTTTTGCTACTGGAGCGGTTTGCCATTTTTACACACATTAAAAAATATATATATATTTTAGGCCTGAAGATTACATAAAGTGATTTTAAACCCACATGAAAAAAAAAAAAAGACAAAGGCATAATGAGCTAGTATGAATAGTATACTAGCTCATTATGTAATACTCACCTGAGATTGAAACCCTTGCTGCGGTGCCCGCACAAAGCACCAGCCAGCGACATCTCTCTCTGGAATTACTAATGCGTACCTTACGGCGCTGTGATTGGCCGGAGCTGGGATGACATCACTCCCGCACATGCACGCGGGAGCCGCCGGTAGCAGCACATTCACTGAAGCAAACGGCACGTACATGCCATTGCTTCAGTGTACATGTGCCAATGACGTCGGCACACGCAGATACAGGAGATATCCGGGGGAGCTACAGATAAGCTTTATTATAGCCCTTATTATAGGCTTACCTGTAGCAAAGAGTGGATTGTAAGGGTTTACAACCACTTTAAAAGCCCCCAAAACATAATACATCTTCTGTTTAAGGGCAAAATATCAGAGATGCGTTCTGTGGATGAGCGGAAATAAATCCACTCATTCAACTCCTCCATTCACAGAACGATTCTCTTCACACCCAACGCGTTTCGAACAACACTTTCTTCTTTACAGATGAGGAAACCATCTGCAAGCCAACCAACAAACTTACATAGGATATTCCTACTTCCCCCGAGGAAGTGTTATTGGAAACGTGTGAGAGAGAAGAGAATTGTACCCAACATGTTCTGATCACAGTTGGGGCTTCATGTATTGTTTTTCTTCTTTTCTCTTTTTTTAATATGTTTCAAATAAAAATGTATTTTATTTTTTTATATCTATACTATATGTGTGAACATGTGGAATGCCCGAATGCCTTTAGAATTCTCTGCTTGTAGTTACATCGGGATGTTGGCATTCATGAATCGGGTCCCATTATCTGCTGGTTGTTTCTATTTAAATCCTTCCATAGAGTGAAATAGACGCTCTGAATTTTCTTTCTTACAGAAGAACAAGTTGGAGGAGCTTTCCCTCAGACTACGAATGAGCGGGACAAGGAGGAGGGCAGCGACCTGTCAGACGGGTGAGTGGCTCGTGTGTGTAACAATCGGGACTGGTTCAAAACGAATGGGTTTTAATGGCAATTTAGGTGGTAGACAGGTAAGGGTGTGTGTGTGTAATATATATATGTGTGTGTGTGTGTATATATATATACCTGGAGTCAACTGTGGAAGTTCTTAGGAAAGTAAGCTGCCACTCAGCCTAGCGTGCCTGTACCGGAACGAGAGCCACCAGCCGGAAGGAACTGTAGTCAGCGAGGACCGCAGGGGGAGCCGAGCCGAAAATGGGGCAGATAGATCAGGAGGAGCGGCTTACTTTCCTTAGAACTTCCACAGATGACTCCAGGACACCTCCCTCTGGCCCAAATACAACGTATAGATCTATACCTACCTGTCTGCTAGCTATGTAGGTCGCCATTTGGCTTTTAATAAAACCCGCTTAGGTTGGCGCCCCCTTCTGTCCTGTCTGTTTCCTACAGAGAATTCCTTCACTCTATGGCAGTGATGGGGAACCTCGGCACCCCAGATGTTTTGGAATTACATTTCCCATGATACTCAACTACACTGCAGAGTGCCAGAGCATCATGGGAAATGTAGTTCCGAAACATCTGGAGTGCCAAGGTTCCCCATCACTGGTCTATGGGGAGCGGCCGCTAATGTTGCTTTTATACATTTTATAAATGCACTTTTCATATATATATAACAGAATTTTACTATTATGGACTTTATTTTTAGCCACTAGGGCAGATCTGTTTGTTTTCCAGCACTATTCATATTCATCATTTGCTTTTTTATATGTATGAGCTGCACGATTAATCGTTAAAAAAAATGCAATCTCAATTCAACTCCCCTCAGGATCTTAATCCGGCATTTCCATGATTCTGTGTAACAAGTGCAGAGCAGTTCCTGCTCACAGCTGTCAAAAGGGGGGGGGGAACCCTTAAAACAAACATTGTATCATTTGGTTCTTTTAGAGATCAAAGGGGTGATCTTTGGTCTATAAATGAGGGCATTATAACCACATAAAGACCAGACTGTTTTCTGACATTTGTTAAAATCAGTATTTTTTGCTGGAAAATGACTTGGAACCCCCATAAATTCTATATATATATTTTTAGAGACCCTAGTGAATAAAATGGCAGTCGTTGCAAATATTTTATGTAACGCCGTATTTGCGCGGCAGTCTTTCAAACGCAATTTTTTGTGAAAAAATGCACTTCAATAAATGAAAAAAAAAACTGAACAGTAAAATTAGCCCAATTTTTTAATGTTAAAGATGTTACGCCGCAAATCATGAGCTTTATTTAAAGCAAAAAAATTGTGATTCTCATTTTATCCAAAATCGTGAATCTCTAGTGTGTGTGTGTTTTATTTCTATATATATATATATATATATATATATATATATATATATATATATATGTATATATATATATATGTGTGTGTGTGTTTATATATATATATATATATAATATGTGTGTGTGTGTTTATATATATATATATGTGTGTGTGTGTTTATATATATATAATATGTGTGTGTGTGTTTATATATATAATATGTGTGTGTGTGTTTATATATATATATATGTGTGTGTGTGTTTATATATATATATATGTGTGTGTGTGTTTATATATATATATGTGTGTGTGTGTTTATATATATATATATATATATAATATGTGTGTGTGTGTTTATATATATATGTGTGTGTGTGTTTATATATATAATATGTGTGTGTGTGTTTATATATATATATATGTGTGTGTGTGTGTGTGTTTATATATATATATATATGTGTGTGTGTGTTTATATATATTATATGTGTGTGTGTGTTTATATATATATATATGTGTGTGTGTGTGTTTATATATATATATATAATATGTGTGTGTGTGTTTATATATATATATATATGTGTGTGTGTGTTTATATATATATATGTGTGTGTGTGTTTTTTATTTCTATATATATATATAATGTGTATGTTTTATGTGTGTGTGTGTGTTTATATATATATATATAATATGTGTGTGTGTGTATAAGGACCCTGTAATGGCTCTATACAGGTAAATGTTACCTAAAGTCAGGAAACGGGTTTTCTCTCTACAGAGAGTCCCATAGTAAAGAAGATGGAGAGGAGAGGGGGGACCTCCTGTCTTCAGATGACTCCTTTGAACCGTACCCAGAGAAAAGGTAATCTATCTACATCTGCCAAAGAATTTTACGATCCTAAGGCCGGGTTCACACCGCTGCGGCAGCGAGAACCCGGATGTGATTTGCACCGCACTGCAGTGCAAATCACATCCGATCTCTGTGCGATGCGAGTTCAGCCATACAGATAGTATACAGATAGTATACAGATAGTATGGCTGAATTCGCATCGCACCCGCCGCAAACTCGCACAGGACCCTTTTTTTGGTCCGCAGCAGAATCGGATCGCATGGGTGTTCCACCATGCGATCCGATTCCTGTCCGAGTTTGCAGATCGCACTGCGATATGCGAACTGATCTGGGGGTGTCATTAACATTTCACTGACACTCCCAGCAGTCCGCATAGGGCAGTGTGAACTGCCGCCGGGAGGCATGCGATGCGGGAAAACGCCGCGGATTTGCGGCGTTCCCGCATCGCTTCAGTGTGAACCCAGCCTAAAACAGATTTTTCTATGTGAAGTCACGAGAATCGAGATAAAGGAGCTGCTGATTTGCGGTCCGGGGTGCCGGTGTCTTGTAAAATAGGGTCCTCCATCAGATGCTGTCCCCTGCGTACTGCGCATGCGCAGTACACAGGAACACACATTCCGAAAATTGCCGAGGACGAACGGCGCCTGCGCCGTGAGTCCAGGTTCTATCCCCACTATCCAAGTGGACATAGAGTTAGAATAAAAAAGAGCCGAGCGGAGCGAGGCCGAGCCCGAAGCGTGGCGAGCGAAGCGTGGCGAGCGAAGCTCGCCCGCGAGGGGCCCTCTAAAATTCACTACCCTATGTCCGCTTGGATAGTGGGGCTACCTCCTCCACTCACGGCGCAGGCGCCGTTCAGCTTCGGAGATTTTCCGGCTGCGGACAGCATTTGATGGGCGGACTGTATTAGGCAGAACACCGGGACTCTTCCTGGTCCTCACTTCTCTGCCTTGTGAGTCACCGACTAAAGCTGGCCAATCACTGACCACAATTCATCCGGTTCAGCCGAATCTCTTTCGGTGTGTGGAGTCATTTCATCGACCTCTGTCACATTTTTTTTTAATTGGCTGATCAGTGTATTCGGATAGTCCGGGTCCCTCTGTCACAATACCACGTCCTGGTGAGGAAAGATTCCTCCATCCACTTTGTTTTTGTTCAGTGCGCTGGCTGAACAAAAGAAAAAGAAGCGTTTATGGCCAGCTTTAGGACAAGGCAGCCAGACAGAGGTTCTGTCTTTATCAGCGGCGCGCTTGTTTCATCTCTGGAGAGAGAGGGGGCTCAGGTAAGTAATTAGGGGGGCTGCTACACAGAGAAGGTTTATATCTTAATGCATAGAATACACCTTCTGCCTCCACAACTCCTTTAATCTTCTTGAGCAACTCCTTTGTTGCCTTGAATGTGTGTTGTGGGTCATTGTCCTGCTGGAATACCCATCCACCACCCATCTTCAATGTCCTGGCTGAGGGAAGGAGGTTCTCACTCAAGATTTGGAGGTACTTAGCAGGAAAACACCCCCAAAGCATAATGTTTCCACCTCCATGTATGATGGTGGGGGATGGTGTTCTTGGGGTCATAGGACCTCCATGTATGACGGTGGGGGATGGTGTTCTTGGGGTCATAGGTCCTCCATGTATGACGGTGGGGGATGGTGTTCTTGGGATCATAGGACCTCCATGTATGACGGTGGGGGATGGTGTTCTTGGGGTCATAGGTCCTCCATGTATGATGGTGGGGGATGGTGTTCTTGGGGTCATAGGACCTCCATGTATGACGGTGGGGGATGGTGTTCTTGGGGTCATAGGTCCTCCATGTATGACTGTGGGGGATGGTGTTCTTGGGGTCATAGGACCTCCATGTATGACGGTGGGGGATGGTGTTCTTGGGATCATAGGACCTCCATGTATGATGGTGGGGGGATGGTGTTCTTGGGGTCATAGGACCTCCATGTATGACGGTGGGGGATGGTGTTCTTGGGGTCATAGGACCTCCATGTATGACGGTGGGGGATGGTGTTCTTGGGGTCATAGGTCCTCCATGTATGACGGTGGGGGATGGTGTTCTTGGGATCATAGGACCTCCATGTATGACGGTGGGGGGATGGTGTTCTTGGGATCATAGGTCCCCCATGTATGACGGTGGGGGATGGTGTTCTTGGGATCATAGGTCCCCCATGTATGACGGTGGGGGATGGTGTTCTTGGGATCATAGGTCCCCCATGTATGATGGTGGGGGATGGTGTCCTTGGGGTCATAGGTCCTCCATGTATGACGGTGGGGGATGGTGTTCTTGGGATCATAGGTCCCCCATGTATGATGGTGGGGGATGGTGTCCTTGGGGTCATAGGACCTCCATGTATGACGGTGGGGGATGGTGTTCTTGGGGTCATAGGTCCTCCATGTATGACGGTGGGGGGATGGTGTTCTTGGGGTCATAGGTCCTCCATGTATGACGGGGGGGATGGTGTTCTTGGGGTCATAGGTCCTCCATGTATGACGGTGGGGGATGGTGTTCTCGGGGTCATAGGACCTCCATGTATGACGGTGGGGGATGGTGTTCTTGGGGTCATAGGACCTCCATGTATGACGGTGGGGGATGGTGTTTTTGGGATCATAGGACCCTCATGTATGACGGTGGGGGGATGGTGTCCTTGGGGTCATAGGTCCTCCATGTATGACGGTGGGGGATGGTGTTCTTGGGGTCATAGGTCCTCCATGTATGAGGGTGGAGGATGGTGTTCTTGGGGTCATAGGTCACCCATGTATGACGGTGGGGGATGGTATTCTTGGGGTCATAGGCAGCATTCCTCTTACTCCTCCAAACACGCCGAGTTGAGTTGATGCCAAAGATCTGGATTTTGGTCTCCTCTGACCACAACCCTTCCCCCGGTTCTCCTCGGAATCATTCGATGTTCATTAGTGATCTTCAGACAGACCTGTACATGTGATTTCCTGAGCGGAGGGACCTGTACATGTGATTTCCTGAGCGGGGGGACCTGTACATGTGATTTCCTGAGCGGGGGGACCTGTACATGTGATTTCCTGAGCGGGGGGACCTGTACATGTGATTTCCTGAGCGGAGGGACCTGTACATGTGATTTCCTGAGCGGAGGGACCTGTACATGTGATTTCCTGAGCGGGGGGACCTGTACATGTGATTTCCTGAGCGGGGGGACCTGTACATGTGATTTCCTGAGCGGAGGGACCTGTACATGTGATTTCCTGAGCGGAGGGACCTGTACATGTGATTTCCTGAGCGGGGGGACCTGTACATGTGATTTCCTGAGCGGGGGGACCTGTACATGTGATTTCCTGAGCGGGGGGACCTGTACATGTGATTTCCTGAGCGGGGGGACCTGTACATGTGATTTCCTGAGCGGGGGGACCTGTACATGTGATTTCCTGAGCGGGGGGGGGATCTTGCGGGGGCTGCAGGATTTCAGTCCCTCACGGTGTAGTGTGTTACCGATTGTTCTCTTGGTGACTATGGTCCCAGCTGAGATCATGGAGAAGATTCTCCGGTGTAGTTCTGGGCGGATTCCTCACCGTTCTCCTGATCATTGATCCTCCACGAGGTGAGATCTTCCATGGAGCCCCAGACCGAGGAGATCCATCGTTATTTTGTGTTTCCTCCATTTGTGAATAATCCCACCATCTGTTGTCTCCTCTCACCAAGCTGCTTGGAGATGGTCTTGTAGCCCATTCCAGCCTTGTGTAGGTCTCCAATCTTCTCCCCGACATCCTTGGACAGATCTTTGGTCTCCATGGTGGAGAGATTGGAATCTGATTGATTGCTTCTGTGGACAGGTGTCTTTTATACAGGTAACAAGCTGAGATTAGGAGCACTCCCTTTATGAGAGTGCTCCTAATCTCAGCTCATTACCTGTATAGAAGACACCTGGGAGCCAGAAATCTTGCTGATTGATCGGGGATCAAATACTTATTTCACTCATTAAAATGCAAATCAATTTATAACTTTTGAAATGCAATTTTATGGATATTATTTTTGTTGTTATTCTCTCGCTCACTGTTAGACCCCTTCCACATTGAGGCGCTTGAAAACTACCTATAAAAGCCGAGCGCTTTTGAGGAGTTAGCAGTGCGCTTTCTTGAAGGTATTAGAGACCTGATCTCATTATATGGGGTCCCTTCCCCCTATTAGAGACCTGATCTCATTATATCGGGTCCCTTCCCCCTATTGGAGACCTGATCTCATTATATCGGGTCCCTTCCCCCTATTAGAGACCTGATCTCATTATATCGGGTCCCTTCCCCCTATTAGAGACCTGATCTCATTATATGGGGTCCCTTCCCCCTATTAGAGACCTGATCTCATTATATCGGGTCCCTTCCCCCTATTGGAGACCTGATCTCATTATATCGGGTCCCTTCCCCCTATTAGAGACCTGATCTCATTATATCGGGTCCCTTCCCCCTATTAGAGACCTGATCTCATTATATCGGGTCCCTTCCCCCTATTAGAGACCTGATCTCATTATATCGGGTCCCTTCCCCCTATTAGAGACCTGATCTCATTATATGGGGTCCCTTCCCCCTATTAGAGACCTGATCTCATTATATCGGGTCCCTTCCCCCTATTGGAGACCTGATCTCATTATATCGGGTCCCTTCCCCCTATTAGAGACCTGATCTCATTATATCGGGTCCCTTCCCCCTATTAGAGACCTGATCTCATTATATGGGGTCCCTTCCCCCTATTAGAGACCTGATCTCATTATATCGGGTCCCTTCCCCCTATTAGAGACCTGATCTCATTATATCGGGTCCCTTCCCCCTATTAGAGACCTGATCTCATTATATGGGGTCCCTTCCCCCTATTAGAGACCTGATCTCATTATATCGGGTCCCTTCCCCCTATTGGAGACCTGATCTCATTATATCGGGTCCCTTCCCCCTATTAGAGACCTGATCTCATTATATCGGGTCCCTTCCCCCTATTAGAGACCTGATCTCATTATATCGGGTCCCTTCCCCCTATTGGAGACCTGATCTCATTATATCAGGTCCCTTCCCCCTATTAGAGACCTGATCTCATTATATCGGGTCCCTTCCCCCTATTAGAGACCTGATCTCATTATATCGGGTCCCTTCCCCCTATTAGAGACCTGATCTCATTATATCGGGTCCCTTCCCCCTATTGGAGACCTGATCTCATTATATCAGGTCCCTTCCCCCTATTAGAGACCTGATCTCATTATATCGGGTCCCTTCCCCCTATTAGAGACCTGATCTCATTATATCGGGTCCCTTCCCCCTATTAGAGACCTGATCTCATTATATCGGGTCCCTTCCCCCTATTGGAGACCTGATCTCATTATATCAGGTCCCTTCCCCCTATTAGAGACCTGATCTCATTATATCGGGTCCCTTCCCCCTATTAGAGACCTGATCTCATTATATCGGGTCCCTTCCCCCTATTGGAGACCTGATCTCATTATATCGGGTCCCTTCCCCCTATTGGAGACCTGATCTCATTATATCGGGTCCCTTCCCCCTATTAGAGACCTGATCTCATTATATCGGGTCCCTTCCCCCTATTAGAGACCTGATCTCATTATATCGGGTCCCTTCCCCCTATTAGAGACTGATCTCTTTCTGTTTGGCCATTCAGGATCGCTCCAAGGAAGAGCAGACACAGAGAGGCTCGGAAGACCCGAGAACCCCGGGAGAGGAAGAAGCCGGGCCCCAAACCAGGCTGGAAGAATATGATTAAAAGAGAGCGGTGAGTATGGGGCCATTTTTCTCTGGAATTTTAAAACGATATATATGCAATTAAATAAAATTATTTGTCAAAAAAAGTCATTTTCTGCATCAAATTTGCAAAAGTTGAATTATTGAACTCAACAATCACATTAAATAAGAATTGAAAACATCCGCCGCCCACAAGTTGTGAATGATATAATACGTGTGAATGAGATTATAAACCACGGTAGGTGAGCCCCTATTAGAGACACAGGGTGACTTAGACATAGGAGGTGCATGGGGAGTGGAACCAAGGATTTCCCAACCTCCCCAAGGGATTCCGGGTTCCACAGAACTCCCATCACAAGTAGGGATAATATATCCCTCAATAGTAATATTTCCCACCCCCAATCAGAGATGAATTCCGCCCAACTAATCGCACAATAGGTTATAGCGGGGGGGGAGGCAACCAATGAGAATCGGGGATCAACCTGAACAACATGAAAGGGATTAAAGGTCACCGGGGTGCGGCAGAGGTTGGTGTTATAGTGCAGCAGATGGTGTCAGTATTTTTATTTTATTTTATTTTTTTACAATTGCTTTTTTTTTTTTTTACAGCCCTGATGGGGGGCTTTTGTGAGATATCAGGAGTCTAAACAGACCCCTTATGTCTCACTTTTAAAGAAGGAGATTGAGGACGCAGTTCTCAGTCTTCATCTCTGCAGCCTCAGCAGCACAGAATGAATGAACAGGAAGAGCTCCATACAGAGGCTTCCCATTCATTCACAAACCAAAGCATAGTAAACACAGTTTACTATACTTCACTTACAAATGAACATAGTGATCGGTACTGATCACTTACTGTGTTCATTTAGACAAGGAAGGGGTTGGTAAAGTACATATTTACCGGCCCCTTCCTCTGCTCTTAAATATTGAAATGATCCCCCACAGCAGACAACGGGAGTAGAGGGGAAGTCAGCAGCAAGTCAGAGCATTCTGTGCAGATGTTTTATCACAGAGGGCGCTAGAGGCCAAGTTCCCCTTGGACCCCTTCCTCCTCAGCTATGTACTAAACGGTGACTTGACCATGTTTTTATAGAGATTGGGTGGTGAGGGTCCTGAGTCCTAGATATAAATGATCACGCTTATTGTAGTCTCGCTGGTCTGGTTGGTTGGTGGCCAGCCCTTGGCTTGCGGGGGGGGGGTGGCATTTTATGCCACAAGTGGAGGGAGGGCTCCGGAGCAAATTGAAATAAATCTCACACAGGAGGTAAGTTAGGCTCTGGATGAAAAGAGAAGTGACGTCAGCCAGCACTTCATCAGTATAGGGAAGGACGGGCGATTTCAGGTCGTAGCTTTCTAAGCATTCCCCACCAATGGCATCCGCGATGAAGGCACCAATTGTACTCTGTCTTCCAGGGAGGAGCTGCCTACAATCTACAAGTGTCCTTACCAGGGCTGCACTGCCGTCTACAGAGGGGCCGATGGGATGAAGGTAGGTAGGAGCACAATGGCTGATCCTGAATGTCATTCCTGGAACACAAAGTCACCTCTCGGCTGTGCCTTACAGAAACATATTAAGGAACATCACGAGGAGGTACGAGAGCGACCCTGTCCCCATCCCGGCTGCAACAAAGTCTTCATGATAGACCGCTACCTGCAGAGACACGTCAAGCTCATCCACACAGGTGACTGCACTTCCACTGAACATTCCATTCAGCTCCAATTTGTAAATGTTAGGCCGCGTACACACGGGCGGACTGTCTGACGGACTTGGTCCGCTGAAACGTGTTTCAGCGGACAGTCCGCCCGTGTGTGGGCTTCAGCAGACTTTTTCAGCGGACAGTCTGGCGGACTTAGTCTTTCGGAATTTCCGTAATATTGTCCGTCCAACTTTGGTTTCAGCGGACAGTCCGCTCGTGAGTAGGCAAGTTGGACGGACTAAGAATGGCGCATGCTCAGAAAGGATTTACACGCCGAAGGTTGCATTGCAGTGTATTGGGCGTCGTATTTCTAGTCCCGTTGTACGTGTTGTACACGTCATTACGCAAGCTTTCAGCGGACTGTCTGTTCATCGTGTGTGGTCAAGTCCGTTCATTCAAAAGTAGGACGGACTGTCCGTCGGATTGTCTGACGGACTTAGTTGGCCAGACAGTCCGCCCGTGTGTACGCGGCCTTACACACCGATCCTAACGGGAATGCTGATTGAGACTATAAGGAGGCTGCTAGTAGGCTTTTAACAAGCTTCAAGAAATTCTGAAACCTGCTAGCAGCCTCCTTAACCACTTCCCACCCGCACAACATCATCAGTAATATCTGAATGGTGGGTTCACTTACAGACATCATTCGGAGATCTTCTTTTAGACCCCTTTCACACTGGGGCATTTTTTGGGTGCTTTAGCGTTAAAAAAAGCACCTGTAAAGCGCTTGAAAGAAGCTGCAACTGCAATCCCAATGTAAAAGCCCGAGTGCTTTCACACTGAGGCGCTGCACTGGCAGGGCATCAAAAAAAGTCCTGCAAGCAGCTTCTTTGCAGCGCTTTTGGAGCGATGAATACACGGCTCCTAGAGAGCCCCTTCCCATTGAAATCAATGGGAAGCGCCTGAAAAGCGCTTTTGGCAGCAGCGTTTTGTGGGCGCTTTTAACCCTTTATTTGGCCACTAGCAGGGGTTAAAAGCGCCCCAATAACGCTTGAAAAACGCTGGTAAAGTGCTGCTAGTTTAAGCGGCGCTTTATGAGCGTTTTTCGGGTGCTGACATTGTGAAAGAGATCTTAAAACTCTTGGGCTTTCACATTGGGACTGCAGATGAGGCTTCTTTCAAGCGCTTTACAGGCGCTTTTCTTTAACGCTAAAGCGCCTGAAAAACGCCCCAGTGTGAAAGGGGTCTTAGAGTTGGCGATTCCCTGCACCGTAGGAACAATCATAGCGGCTGCTTGAACGTTTTTACATGCAGCGGGACGGGACGCCCCTCCCGCCGCCCTCCAGTGCTTCTACCAGGTCTTCCGTGTGATGGGCGAACCGGAGGAGGAATCGAACAGCACCGCATGTTGACTGTAGAGATTTCCGGCGGGCCAGATGGTCCCCCGAAGTCTCGGATCATTCGGATGTTATGACGTCATGCCCAGCCTCTGCATTTGAAGAACGTTGCTGGTTGTCAAATGGTTTAGAGCATTAACAGAGCTTGCTGTCCACACCGCTCTTCTGCAAGCTGAAGCCCCAGGTGACACAGGCCTTAGTCGGTTGTTTGATGGTCTTCAACCTGCAGTACCTTATCTGTACTCCGCCATTGCCTTGTTTGCCCCCAAGAAGCCCAGTATAAATTCCAGGTTGGTGCCCACAGGGCTAAGGACCAGTGGCACAGGGGCCACCCCCCTATGTGTCCAGCCCCCTAATCTACATGAATAATGCCAACACATGGATTCCAATGTTTTTTTTTTTTTTTTTTTAAGCACATAATTAGAGCCTGAGGCTCGAATTTGCTTTGAAAAAGGGTGGGCTTGGGGCGCAGAGCACTGCAGGGCTATTGTCTTCCTCATTCTCCCGGCCCATCAGGAAGCCCCAATTGGCTAGGGGGAGTCTTGGGGGGGTGGTGTTAGTTATTCAAAATATTGAGCACCAGCCACCACTGCTAAGGACCCTCCCACAGACCCCATATGACGCCACTCTGCAGGCTTATCAGAATCCAGGAGCCCCCTTTGATAAAGGGGCCCCCAGATATTGGCCCCCCACCCTATGTGAATGAGTATGGGGTACAATGTATCCCTACCCATTCACCTGGTGAAAAAAGTGTAAATAAAAAAAACACAAGTTTTTAAAATAATTTATTAGACAGCTCCGGTGGTCTTCTCTTCTTCCGTCTTGGGGGGTTCTTCTCGCTGGACTCTTCCGGGACTGTTAGATGCTATAAATGAGGCATAATTGCCTCTTCCTTTTCGGGTCCGATGTCCCTTTTAAGATAAGCCGGTGCTTGGCTTTTTTTTTTCTCCTCCGCTGTCAGCGGATGTCAGGTGGTTAATAGAGGCTTCTGGTGAGTTTGACCCCCTGGGGGAGTTGCTTCACGAGGTGGGTTACAGAACTTTATTCTGTGGTGGAAGGTGCTAAGACAATTGTGATCAAACGCCTATTACACTTTGAACTGTCAACACATCCGTCTATATAGAGACCATCGCCTGCGGTGTTCTGCCACATGCTCATGATTTTATCATCATTTATTTTTAATTTACAGCAATGTTTTAGTATTTGAATCATCCAAGGACTATATTTGTTTTATGCAGATACTACTCTTTTATTTTGCTTTATCTTTTAAACAGCTGCTTGGTATTCTTTTTAATATGTTGCATATTATATTATGAAGTACAATTTATTTATTATCGGTGTAGTTCTGCTGGGGGAAGCTGTGGGTTTGATGCGGCACCGAGTAGGTGTATTGCAGGCCCTTATTAGCCCTTGTACACACGGTCGGAGATTCAGACGGAATGTGTCCCATGAGACCGTTTCGTTGGATAATCCGACTGTGTGTGGTCTCCATCGGAATATCCGATGGACCAAGTTTTCCAACTTGTCCGTAAAATTTTCCGACAAAATGCTCCGATCGGACATAGTCCGATCATGTGTAGCCTACTCCGACGGACAAAGTGCCACGCATGCTCAGATCAAATTCCTAGACCAAAGCTATTGGCTACTTGCCTGAACGTAGTCCCGTCGTAACAAAATAACGTCATCACGTTATGTACAATCGGATTTTCCGACAACTTTGTCCGACCGTGTGTATGCAACAGTTTCGGACAAAATGCAATGGATTTGGCTGTCAGAATGTCCGGCCCGCGTGTACAAGGGCTTACACCTCTCTAGTTTAGACTGTAAAGTATAGGAAGCCTTATTGTCTGACACCTGTGATCTGATCCCCAGAGGAGAGGAATTACATCTGTGACCAGTGTGGACAGGCCTTCAAACAACGAAAACACTTATCTGTGCATCAGATGAGACACTCAGGAGCTAAACCCTTACAGTAAGTACAACTTCAATGCTGATAGTACCTACCGGCCTTCCAGCCAAAAACCAATGTATTATTGTTACATAAAGGGGCAGCGTGGAGTACATACGTACTGGAAGTGACATCTGGTAGATCACATGGACTCTACAGATGTGAAATTTTGTGGGTGTTCGACAGCCGTGCTTCTCAACCTCGGTCCTCAAGTCCCCCCAACAGGCCATGTTTTCAGGTTTTCCTTCATCTTGCACAGAGCAATAAGGTAAGTTTTAGCCTTGAATAAACATTAGATCACAAAAAAAATGAGCGTACCATCATCCGAATCAATACATTTTGTGGAAACAGGAGGTTATAGGAATGGCGGGGCAGTTGCTGATACTATACCCGGCATATCCAAACCTACAAGATTGTCCGGAGTTTATGGACTACCTCGGTACTTGATAATAAATGTCAATCAAATATAATAAAAAAAATGTAGAAACATTTAATAACAACCAAAACATTTATACAAACATGTAAACATTTAACGAAATACGAATACGAAACCCGCTAGAAATTGTTTGTTTGGTTTTATTTCATTAAATGTTTACATGTTTGTATATATTTTTTGGTTATTAAACTTTTGTACATTTTTTTTTATTATATTTGATTGACATTTATTATCAAGTACCGAGGTAGTCCATAAACTCCGGACAATCTTGTAGGTTTGGATATGCCGGGTATAGTATCAGCAACTGCCCCGCCATTCCTATAACCTCCTGTCTCCACAAAACATCTTGCACAGGTGCTTTACATTTTGGACAGCTACTTTATCTAAGAGAAATTCCCAAAACATGGCCTGTTGGGGGTACTTGAGCACAGGGTTGAGAACCATTGTTGTACAGCAATAAGTAAGGCAGAAGAGAATGTGTTCAATCAGATGGACTACATGGCAGCTCTTGGACCCGGGGGGAGTAGTCCCCACACATGGAAGTCTTCCAGGAGCTGTGTTGCAGGCGGGGGATGCCAGAGGTGGACTTCCTGTCCTCCAGGATCATCTTCTAATTGGATGGGTTTGTATCAAGGTGCAGGGATCCTCTATCACAGGAGTTTCTAAAATGTACAAACCAAGGACCAGTTTAATCTGCTTCAGACTTTAGGGGGGCTGGACTGTGGCCAGTGGGAGAAGAAAACGTCCTGGTGTTTGTGGGAGTAAACCATGCCCCATCTTTGCTATTAGGGGAAATATTAGTGCCCAGCCATTGGTATAAATGGAAGGAGTTGTGCCCCACTCTTGGTGTCAGTGGGGGGGGGATAGTGCCCCAAGACCCAGATAAAGGTATGTAAAGGGCTGCAGTTTGGAGACCCCTGCTTTAGAGGAAGCTCTGGTGGTTTCTATAAGAGAGAGTAGACCCGGATCTATTCCTTTCCTCCCCTGAAACGTCTTACATGCCTTCGCAGGATTCAGGAGTGCATTCTGGTGATCCTCATTTCTCTGGACTGGCCCAGACAGATGTAAAGCTAACCCAGTAAGACCCTCTGTGGGCACTGCCAGATTATTGGGATCTTCTGTCTCAAGGTTGAGTGCAGAAATTCAGAATGGAGTCCACCCAGTTGGTGATTGCTTCACTTCAACAATGGGACTTCCCAATATCAGTGGATATCAAGGCTGCCTACCCGCACATTCCTTCCTGGTATCTGTAGATATCAAGGCTGCCTCCCCGCACATTCCTTCCTGGTACCTGTAGATATCAAGACTGCCTCCCCGCACATTCCTTCCTGGTACCTGTAGATATCAAGACTGCCTACCCGCACATTCCTTCCTGGTATCTGTAGATATCAAGACTGCCTACCCGCACATTCCTTCCTGGTATCTGTAGATATCAAGGCTGCCTACCCGCACATTCCTTCCTGGTATCTGCAGATATCAAGGCTGCCTCCCCGCACATTCCTTCCTGGTATCTGCAGATATCAAGGCTGCCTACCCGCACATTCCTTCCTGGTATCTGTAGATATCAAGGCTGCCTCCCCGCACATTCCTTCCTGGTATCTGCAGATATCAAGGCTGCCTACCCGCACATTCCTTCCTGGTATCTGCAGATATCAAGGCTGCCTACCCGCACATTCCTTCCTGGTATCTGTAGATATCAAGGCTGCCTACCCGCACATTCCTTCCTGGTATCTGCAGATATCAAGGCTGCCTACCCGCACATTCCTTCCTGGTATCTGTAGATATCAAGGCTGCCTCCCCGCACATTCCTTCCTGGTACCTGTAGATATCAAGACTGCCTACCCGCACATTCCTTCCTGGTATCTGTAGATATCAAGGCTGCCTACCCGCACATTCCTTCCTGGTATCTGTAGATATCAAGGCTGCCTACCCGCACATTCCTTCCTGGTATCTGCAGATATCAAGGCTGCCTCCCCGCACATTCCTTCCTGGTATCTGCAGATATCAAGGCTGCCTACCCGCACATTCCTTCCTGGTATCTGTAGATATCAAGGCTGCCTCCCCGCACATTCCTTCCTGGTATCTGCAGATATCAAGGCTGCCTACCCGCACATTCCTTCCTGGTATCTGCAGATATCAAGGCTGCCTACCCGCACATTCCTTCCTGGTATCTGTAGATATCAAGGCTGCCTACCCGCACATTCCTTCCTGGTATCTGCAGATATCAAGGCTGCCTCCCCGCACATTCCTTCCTGGTACCTGTAGATATCAAGGCTGCCTCCCCGCACATTCCTTCCTGGTATCTGCAGATATCAAGGCTGCCTACCCGCACATTCCTTCCTGGTATCTGCAGATATCAAGGCTGCCTACCCGCACATTCCTTCCTGGTATCTGTAGATATCAAGGCTGCCTCCCCGCACATTCCTTCCTGGTATCTGTAGATATCAAGGCTGCCTCCCCGCACATTCCTTCCTGGTATCTGTAGATATCAAGGCTGCCTACCCGCACATTCCTTCCTTTTTTTTTTTTTTTGCCCATTCTCCATTCACATAATGGTGGCAGCATAACCCAATTGTTATGGAGATGAAGAAACGCTGTGTCCTTTGATGTACTCCAAGAACAGGATTTTTACAGATAAACCAAAAGTTAAATTTTTTTAGGTCACAAATACAATATTTTGTATTTTAATATTTTGTATTTTAATATTTTGTATTTTAATATTTTGTATTTTTTCTTTAAAGGATAAGTTTCTTTTTTGCACTTTTTTTTTTTTTTTACCTAAAAAAAATAAAATAAAAATGATATAGTTTTTTTTTTTTCTAAGGCATCTGCAGAGGATTGCACCTGTGATCAGCACATTTTGAATGCAATCTCAAGCTTCTGCAGACTCTCATGACAGCTGTCTGTAGTACATCATAGGGGCAGGCAGTTACCGAAGATACACCGCATACTAGCTCATTATGAGCGAGGCCTCGGCGTCTGATCCTGGTCCACACCGAGGGAGCGGACATGTTCCCTCTGCGTTTCTTCTGGGTTCGCGGCTCCGACTCTGCAAAAGGCCGGAGCCGCAACGTCTTCTTCCCAGCAAGGTCCGGCAGCGTCTGCTGGGCATTTGCAGCACATGTGCCGCTGATGTCAGCAGCTGCATGAAAAGTGAATATCTCCTAAACCTAGATATTCATTTTACCTACAGGGAAGTCTTATTCTAGGCCTTATTCTAGGCTTACCTGTAGGTAAAAAATAAAAAAAAGGTAAAAAACAAAACAAAAACAAACACACACTTTAAGAACTACAATCCATCAGCCACAATGGCTGGCGGTACTTATGAATGAATGATGTGGCCGTAGCCCCCGCATGGCCACACTGGTTTCAAATTGTGACAGCGGGTGAGAGGAGAGGATTCTCTGCCCCCTGACAAAGGGAGGAGGGAGCAAGAAGAGCATGTAACATGTTCCAAAAGGTGAACCTGGCCTTTAAAGAGAGTCTGCAGGAGCCTGACTTTGCACCTGAGATCTGCTGATCACGGGTACAATGCTCTGCAGGCTTCCTCGGAAAAAAAAAAAGGTGAACTTATCCTTTGAAGCAGTGCATAAAGCTTTAGAATTCTTTCAATGTGTTTTCCAGGGCATCCCCATCTCCTATTAAAAATAGACTTGGTTACAGAGTTCAGTAGCTGAAGCTGGAATTTCACACAAAAGGTGATTAGAGTATATATATTTTTTTTAGTTTTGGGTAGAATGGAAAGGGATTATTACTAAAAACAGCTCAGTGCTGTGTATGGCTGGAAGCGATCTGCCACATTCCATCGAGGCCTTTTCATCTGTTCTACAATGGAAAGGGATTAGAACGGTCAGTTTTTAGTTGTCTGCTCCCCTGTTGGGGAGATTCCTCCTTTCTATTTGTCCTGTTTAATATTATTGTTGAAAGTAAATGAAAATCCCAAATTTTGGGTCATTCCCGGGAAAGTAATAAAAGGAGAAATCTTCCAATGGGGGGGGTCCCCTTAATTTGCAGAGATTGCCTCTCACTTCCTGTTTGGATATGGGACAGGAAGTGAAGGAAAATCTCTACGATGGAAAAAAAAAAAATTTTTTGCCCATAGTTCTACTATAAAGGCCCCTTTCACATTGGGGTGGTTTGCAGGCGCTACAACGCTAAAAAAAAGCGCCCTGAAACAGCCGCTGCTCTCTCTCCAGCGTGAAAGCCCGAGGGCTTTCACACTGGAGCGGTGCGCTTGCAGGGCGGTCAAAAAAGTCCTGCAAGCCGCATCTTTGGAGCGCTTTATTTACCGCTCCTAAAGTGCCCCTTCCCATAGAAAACAATGGGGCACTGCTGCAAACCCACCTGCAAAGCGCCAATGCGTTTTGCGGGCGGTTTTAACCCTTTTGTGGCCACTAGCGGGGGTTAAAACTGCCCCGCTGGCAGGCAAATAGCGCCACTAAAACTATGGTAAAGCACCGCTAAATATAGCGCCGCTTTACCACCCCAGTGTGAAAGTAGCCCAAGTCAGATCACTGACTCCTGCACCTCCCTGAGTGAAGAGAACATCTGCGGTCCTGTCGCGCTGTAAATGACACCAAAGTAGTGCAGGAACCTTTTCCAAAATTGCCCCGTTCTGAGTCGCATTGATGGGAATGAGCATCATTGTAAACGATGAGATTTCCCCTGTCGTGCGATTTGTGTGACTTGAACCTCATCAGAAGTTGCACAAAAGTGTAAACCAGATCCGATTCATAATGCTTTGTAACTCATGTATTATAGTAACGAAATGTCATTTCTGTCTCCTCCGTGAACGGAACGTTCGTCATGCGTTGTCGTCTCTCAGCCAGCGCAGCCTTTTTGCATCTTCTGAGTGGTCATGTGACGGCGTTTATCTGTAACACGTTCCTCTTCCCCTCCCCCCATCAGATGTGAAGTGTGCGGCTTCCAGTGCAGACAGCGCGCGTCACTCAAGTATCACATGACCAAGCACAAGGCCGAGGCCGACCTGGAGTTCGCGTGTGACCAGTGCGGGAAACGTTTTGAGAAGGCGCACAATCTCAACGTGCACATGTCTATGGTCCACCCGCTCACCCAGAGCCCCGCCAAGCCCCCCGAAACTGAACCCGACACCCCCTCAGGGACGATGGAAGCTGTGAAACCAGAACTGGCCCGACAACTGCCCAGCTGAGGCCTGGACAGAAAAAAAAAACATGTGGAAGACTAACTTTTTTATACGATTTTTAATTGTTTTTCTGTACAGAGCACAGCGCGGATCCGCGAGCCCTTGGATTTCACACAGTGAACATAAAACAGTCCTATTTTTTATTTTTTTTGGCACTCCGGGCGTCCCCTCCCCCGAAGTGTTCAGTGCTTCCTCCTCCATGAACTGGAAAGCAGACGCTGCAGCGCAGTGTTTCCTCCTCTCTGGGTTTACAGACATAAAACTAGATCGATAGATAGATAGGTGGATAATTTATGAACTGATGTGAAAGCCTTTGAATAAATTATTTACACAGTAAACAGTGCCAGCTGCTCTTTGCAATGACTCCGGCCATCGATCGCTTTCTATACTTCCTGCACCAACCACATCTCTCCGCCTGCGTGGTCATTAGAGGCAGACTTCTTCAGAATAGATCGGGGGGCTCATCGTACATACAGTCCTCCTCCTCGCTCCGCATAATGTTCCTGAGCAAGCCAGCCAACTCCGGGTCCTTCTCTTCCCAGGAGATCACAATCTGCACAGAACAAACAGATTACTCCATACATTTATCTGGAGGGGAATCTGACAAAAAAATTGGTTAAAACTCATCTCTGGGCAAAATTATTCTCCCCCCCCTTCCCCCACCACATCCCTCAGATGGACAACGGTGAAGGTCGGCCGCCATTTACCCCCTGGGAATTGTTCTTTCTCATTGGGAAGCTACAGATCCTCACTTACTAGATAGGGAGCGACACATCCTGACTGGCCTGGCAAGGAAGTAAAAGTTGTCTTTTATCGATCCTGCCGCTGGCGAGTGCTTGTCTGACACGCCCGTTACAATGCCCATCAATCACAGAAGATGAGCACACACACATTACAAGCTGATTGTTAATAAATCTAAGACCCCTTTCACAACAGGGAAATTTGCAGACACTATAGCGTAAGAAATCCGGTGCGCTGGCAGGACGTCAAGGAAAAGTCCTGCCAGCCGCTTCTTTGGAGCGGTGTGTTTACCGCTCCTCCACCGCTGCTCCCCATTGAAATCAATGGGGCAGCGCTGTAATACCGCCGGCAAAATGCCACTATTGCAGCATATTGCCTGCGGTTTTAACCCTTTCTCGGCCGCTAGCGGGGCGCTTTTACGAAATGCGCCACAAATCCCGCGGTAAAACACCGCTAAAAATAGCGGCGTTTTACCGCCCACGCTATGGGCGGTGTGGTGTGAAAGGGGTCTAAGGGAGGAAGATTGTGCAATGAATAGTGTGAGGTCTTCACGTAAATCATTTTATTTATATCCTATTGCATAGATGGTGTTAACCACTTAACCCCCGGACCATTTGGCTGGCCAAAGACCAGAGCGTTTTTTTTTGCGATTCGGCACTGCGTCGCTTTAACTGACAATTGCGCGGTCGTGCGACGTGGCTCCCAAACAAAATTGACGTCCTTTTTTTTCCCCACAAATAGAGATTTCTTTTGGTGGTATTTGATCACCTCTGCGGTTTTTATTTTTTGTGCTATAAAAAAAAAAAAAGTGAAAAAAAATCCCCCAAAAATATATAAAAAAATAAATAAATTTTTCCCTCAGTTTAGGCCGATATTCTTCTACATATTTTTGTTAAAAAAAAAAAAAAAATTGCAATAAGTGTTTGATTGGTTTGCGCAATAGTTTTATGGCATTTTTATTAGTAATGGTAGTGATCAGCGATTTTTATCGTGACTGCGACATTACAGCGGGCGCATCGGACACTTTTGGCGTGATTTTGGGACCATTCATATTTATACAACGATCAGTGCAATTAAAAATGCATTGACTACTGTGTAAATGTGACTGGCAGTGAAGAGGTTAAGTGTGTCCTAGAGAGTGATTCTAACTGTGGGGGGGAGGGGCTGTGTGTGACAATACTGATCACCTTTCCCGATTACAGGGAGCTGTGATCAGTGTCACTAGGCAGAACAGGGAGATATTTATTTATAATCAGCATTTGTTCGTCCTCTCCACGAGACGATCGCGGGTATCCCTGCGGGCATAGAGTCCACGGGACCCGCGATCACGAAGCTCCCGGTGGGTGCATGCGCAGCCCGCCTCTTAAAGGGCAATGTACAGGTACGCAATTCTGCCTGTACTTCTGCCGCAGTATATCTGTGTGAGGCGGTCGGGAAGCGGTTAAAGTGGTTGTAAACCCTTTACAACAACTTTTTGCTACAGGTAAGCCTATAATAAGGCCTATAATAAGGATTACCTGTAGCTCCCCCGCATATCTCCTATACCGGCACGGTTTAGGAGATATCGCCTGTATTTTCATGTGCCGACGTCATCGGCACTGAGCCGTTACCGGCAGCTCCTGCATGGGAGTGACGTCATCGCGATACCCGGACGTAACTCTGGGAGCGGGGCACTCCAGCTGCAGGGGCTTCGATCTCAGGTAAGTAATGCATAACAGTTCATTATTTTTCCTTTTGGTCTTGCAGGTTTTTTTTTTTTTTTTTAGGGTTTACAACCACTTTAAGGACCAGGCCTATCTTTTACATTTGTCGTTTACAAGTAAAAATCCGTTTATTTATTTATTTATTTTTTGATAGAACCCAAATGTTCTTATGTACGTGGGATGTTTTTACAGCGGCTTGTAGGGGCATCAGACATTTTTTTTCCCCCCTGCCGCTAAACATGTTAGTCTGTGTCCATGCATTCTCAGGCTTTTATCAGCATTTACTGGCAGGAAAAATAAACCCCCCATTGCCAGTGCATCCAGGAGCAGCAGAGTTTGGGGAGGAAAAAAAAAAAAAAGTAAACGCTGGTGCTTAAACATTCATTCTAATGGCCTGAATAAAGAATTCATTTCAATGGCCTGAATAAAGAATTCATTTCATTGGCCTGAATAAATAAACACCTGAAAGCTTGACACCTGTAAATGCTTTAGAGATACTTTTACAAGAAGCAGGCATTTTTTTTTTTCTGCAAAAACTGCCGGCTTCAAAGAGAGTTCAAATAAAAACATCCTGTGTGGATGAGAACGGAGCCCTTCATTGCCGGAAACACAAAGAATGCGGACACTACAGAAGGAAATACGATGAGGACTGGCAAACCTGGGGCAGGCGACTTCTGAACGCAGCACTTGTGTGTTGGCCCTTCACAATGCAGCTGAGAAGAAACTGGCGCCCCCTGTTGAAGACGGCCTGCGGATCGCTCTAAAAAAGGAGCACAAATTTTTTTAAAAAAAATTCCCTTTTTAAGATATCAGGCAGAAGTCCCATCTTCTTGTATTACTGTCCAGTCTGTAATACAGACCTGCAGGGGATGGAGAAGAGCGCTGCCATCCAGGAAGAGCTGGAAGATCTGTGTGTACATCTCCAGGGAAATGGGGAGAAAGTCCCGCTGATGGAGCGAATTCTCCACCGGAAGAGACAGCGCCACACTGCAGAGACAACACACATCATTGCAACCAGAAAAAGTAGAATTATTACATTACCTTTTGTCTTATTGTTGCTTTGCACTTTGGGTGGTCACAGACATTGGGGGGGGGATTCAAACACCCTAAAAAGGTACAAATTTCTACAAAAATCAAGTTTAACCATCACTGTTATTATGAAGGGGGAAGAGGAGTGAGGCTGGGATCCCTCATCACAAGGGATTATAATAATGATAGAAAACGTTTCCCAACCACCAGGTGGCTGTACCTGAAGAACGCCATGGGGAGCAACTTCAGAAACTCTTCAGAGACGGACTGATGGAGGGGACACTTATCTGCAAGAGAGAAATTCCACCATCACTTCTATATGAATGCAGAGGGACCGCCCCGCAGGGATCGTCTATCATAAGGCTGGAGGGAATACTTTATAGATTTCAAAAATCTGCAATATACATCTTTATTAAAAAGTATTTATCAAAAAAAAAAAACAACATTTATTTATACTATGTAATAATAATACATGTGATACTTTTATACTAATCATTCTTAGCACAGGGTCAGCTGTAATCAGCCAGCAGTGACCTCCAAGTATCTCCCCTTCCATTGGCATTAGGATGCCTCTTGATGGCGGGTGCCCTGGGTATGGGCACAGGAATCCTCACTGGCAGCATCATTCGAGGCGATCGATCCCCTGCTGCTTGAGATATATATACTTATTTTTTTGCCTTGGATATCCTAATATTTTCCTAATCTTGGTTGCTGTATTTATGTAATACAAAAGCAAGAAGTACAATGTTCATACCGCGCGTGCGTACTCACATTTTTCAGATTTTAGCTGGAAAGTTGTAAGCCAGTTCCCTCCCCTCTCCTCCAGGCACTGGATGGTTTGTATGCAGTACTGCGCCATCGTGTGTTCAGCTCCTCCCTATTCAACAATAAAACAACTTTTACCACTTCAATACCGGACACTCCCCAACCCTTGGGGGTTAATCAGAGGCTGGTGTGTACTGACTCCTATTTAACACAAGTTTGAATGTGATTGCTTAATTCCGAACATGGCTGCATCCCCAGTTATAAGAGGGTGTGCACACTTATGCAACCACATACATTTTTTTTTTTTTTAACTTCCCTCCCACAAAAAAAAAAAGAAGATCTCAGTTGAAAAATAAACTGAGTTGTACAGTTTATAGGTCACTTTAAAAGTGGAAAAAGTTCTGAAATGATTTATATTTGTCTTTTTTTTTTTTAACACATCACAGAAACCTGGCATTTTAACACAGGGGTGTGTAGACTTTATCCACTGTACATAGTTGGTCCAAGCTGGAACAATGTAACCATATAGAAATAATCTCACAGCTGGGATTCATCTGTAAACAAAATGATTCTAGAGCAGAGAAACGCATTTACCTTCAACGTTAGAGGGATAAGATCCATGATGGAGAAAAACAGGAAGCAATCCAACAGCTGCAATACAAATGGGTAGACATGAAACTATTTCTGTATGATAATTAAAAAAAAAAAAAGTAAGAGAAGAGAAGAGTGCCCCCCTGTTTTCGGTCAACCATTGGAGACATCTTGCCTCCTTGTCTGCATAGCGGAGCAGACAAGGACCTGTCATCTGCCTGCTCAGCGGGGATCAGCGGACAGGTCGGCGGGGATCAGCGGAGGGATCAGCGGACAGGTCAGCGGGGATCAGCGGACAGGTCAGCAGAGGGATCAGCGGACAGGTCAGCAGAGGGATCAGCGGACAGGTCAGCGGAGGGATCAGCGGACAGCTCAGCGGAGGGATCAGCGGACAGCTCAGCGGAGGGATCAGCGGACAGCTCAGCGGAGGGATCAGCGGACAGCTCAGCGGAGGGATCAGCGGACAGCTCAGCGGAGGGATCAGCGGACAGCTCAGCGGAGGGATCAGAGGACAGCTCAGAGGAGGGATCAGAGGACAGCTCAGAGGAGGGATCAGCGGACAGGTCAGCGGGGAAAAGTATTTTTAACCTCTTAATGGGCCATTTCTTTGTTGTGGATATACTTTTTTTTCTAATAAGCTCAAAGGGACGAGAGAGCTGGAGGAAGGTGATGGTGTTGGGAAGGTGGGATCCCCAATTCAGCCTCCTCAGACAAAAATTCTCACCTGCAAAGACTTTGCGCTCAAACTACCAAGTAAGCCCGGGAGTCTCTTCTGTTGCACTTTGTTCCTTCGGATGGTGAAATGCAGGAAGGCGGCGGAGAGCCAGACGGTGTCAGTGAGGGGCGGAGCTGATCCCTGGGAGAGGAACCTGGGAACAATCAGAGGATTGAACGGAGGGATCGGGATCACAGGAAAGGTTCTGTATGTTACAGAAGAAGAATAAAATGATGATAAGCCGGACTCTCTAACCTGTCCACAGCTGCCTGCATTTCCCTCAGTCTTTCAATCTCCCGGGGCAAATCAGCTTCATACAGGCACTTCCACTGACACCCGATGGCTGCATCCAGCTGGGGCCACCACAACTTCACAATACAAAATACAAAGTGTTAGAATCTTCACCACCACAAACTCACAATATGAAATACGAAAAAACTAAAATAAATACAAAAAGAAAGAAAATCTTAAATAAAAAGAATTTCACAAAAAAAAAAGTTACATAAAAAGGAGCTTTTATTATTAACTCCTTCCCGCCTAACATGCATTAGTAAAAACGTACAGATCATCACAACTACTTTGTGCTTCCAGGTGGATTATATTTGCACTGCATGGGTGAAACACAGGATTACATTAAAAGGTGCCGCCATCCTGATCCCTACCTCACCCCCTAATGAATCACTGACTTCGATCAAGTATGTCAGGTAGTTTTGCCAAAACTTGTTCAGAGTCAGTGAAGCAGAAAGCAATGCACCGGCTCCCTTATATCTGCCCTGACAGGTTCTCTTTATCTGTGATTGACATGAGAAGAATGGAAGTGGCATACCGCAGCAGAGGTCATCACAACGGGGCATTGTGTATAAGCGGCAGTGAGAACCGAATTCACAGCTTCTTCAGGATCCTCACACTGAGCGCTGGAGCTCAACAACCCCTGCGGAAATAACAGAGATGCCAACAGTCAGGAAATGTAAGCAGAGAGGCGGCCGCTGCAGCATAATTTTAATTCCTTATCTTAAAGTTCCATTTTAAAGTTAGGTGGTAACTAAAAAAAAAAAAAATAATGTTTTTACCCTGAAGAAGTGTGCAGTGAGGTGATACGGCAGAGCATATCCTCGCTGACTGAGGTTTTTCTGCAAGACAAAAGTAAAGACAAGGCGTTCTTCAATCCAAGGATGACCCAGAGCCAACAATTCACCAAAATAAAAGAGAATTAGAAGCTCACCAAATGCTTGCTGACAAATTGAAAGAAGTCATCAGATTTCAGGGTGGTGAAGCCTCCGTTGGTGTGCGGCCTGATGAGGAGGGAAGAGGGCAGTCCCAGGATGATCCTGTACAAAATCACCAATGTCTCATTTAAAGCAGTAGTAAAGTTGCGACAAAAAAAAATAAAATAAAAAAAAACCTCTCCCTGCAAGATGGCATAATGTACTAGTATGCATCGCATACTAGCACATTAAAAGAGATTTACCTTAAGACCCCTTTCACACGGAGGCAGTTTGCATGCATTTTAGCGTTGGAAATATCGCCTGTAAAGCGCCTCCCACACTGCCCCAGTGTGAGAGCCAGACTGCGTTCACACTCGGACGAGGCGCTCCTGGGACATTAGGAAAAGTTCTACAAGCAGCATCTTTGGGACGGTTTTGGAGCATTGTATTTAGCACTCCCAAAACGCACTGCTCATTGAAATGAATGGGCAGCGCCGCAGCACAGGCGCTTTTAACCCTTTCTTTGGGGTTAAAAGAGCCCCGCTAGCAGCCAAAAAGAGATGCTTAAACAGTGTTAGAGCGCCACTAAAAAAAATGCTTTGCTTTAGCGCTAAAGCCCCCCCAGTGTGAAAGGGGTCTTCAACAAAGCTCTCTTGTGGTGCGGTGTCACCGCTGACATGGCCTCCATCTTCTCCCGGTCTTCCTTCCGAGTTCATGGGCTCCAGCCGTTTGAATGGCCAGGCCGTTGTGACGTCACTCCTGCACATGCGCACGGGAGCCATGCCCGCGGAGAAGCACCCTGAAGGGACGGCATACATTTTACCTTTACCAAAACGAAATGTGTGCAACCCCTACAGTTTGTTTCCTTTAGAAGACAGCCACATCCTGAGTAGAAAAGCCTGTCCCCTGGCCCTGGGACAGGTTTGCAGCAGAGTGGGATCCTTGCTCTCTGAGTGAAAGCAGGGGTCTCACAGCAGAGGTTCCCTGCTGAGTCAGAGACGGAGCCCTCCAATCAGTGGGTAGTGTGATTGCCGATTGCAGAGCTCTGACTTAGCAGGGAGAATAGCACATTCCTGAACCCTGCACCCTGTGCATAGCGCCTTCCTGAACCCTGCACCCTGTGCATAGCGCCTTCCTGAATGCTGCACCCTGTGCATAGCGCCTTCCTGAACCCTGTGCATAGCACCTTCCTGAATGCTGCACCCTGTGCATAGCGCCTTCCTGAACCCTGCACCCTGTGCATAGCGCCTTCCTGAACGCTGCACCCTGTGCATAGCGCCTTCCTGAACCCTGCACCCTGTGCATAGCGCCTTCCTGAACCCTGCACCCTGTGCATAGCGCCTTCCTGCACCCTGTGCATAGCGCCTTCCTGAACGCTGCACCCTGTGCATAGCGCCTTCCTGAACCCTGCACCCTGTGCATAGCGCCTTCCTGAACCCTGCACCCTGTGCATAGCACCTTCCTGAATCCTGCACCCTGTGCATAGCACCTTCCTGCACCCTGTGCATAGCGCCTTCCTGAACCCTGCACCCTGTGCATAGCGCCTTCCTGAACCCTGTGCATAGCACCTTCCTGAATGCTGCACCCTGTGCATAGCGCCTTCCTGAACCCTGTGCATAGCACCTTCCTGAATGCTGCACCCTGTGCATAGCGCCTTCCTGAACCCTGCACCCTGTGCATAGCGCCTTCCTGAACCCTGCACCCTGTGCATAGCGCCTTCCTGAACCCTGCACCCTGTGCATAGCGCCTTCCTGAACGCTGCACCCTGTGCATAGCGCCTTCCTGAACGCTGCACCCTGTGCATAGCGCCTTCCTGAACCCTGCACTCTGTGCACAACAAACCCCTGAACTCTGTGCCTAGTGCATTCCTGAACTCCACACATAACGCACTTATTTATTGTTCTTTTAAGATCCTCCCACTGTGTAAATTTGCCACACCCATGGTTTGAGGTTGTTCAGTGGGGGGGGGGGGGCAGCGGTTGGGTTCCAACACCTATTCTCTGAGGAAAAAAGTCCCGGATAAACGTATATAATCTTACAGATACAACCGGCCCTTTGAAGGCAAGCATAATGCTGATGCGGCCCGCGATAAAATGGAGTATGACGCCCCTGGTATGTACTATACCTGAATACGCAGAGCATATAAATATAGTTAATGAATATTATTGGCTCAGAATTCTAGCCTAGCCAATAAACTGCATGTAAAGCGGAGTTGCCTTTTAAATGGCAACTTTTCACATCTAACCAAAGTGCATTATAAAGGGGAATGAAGAAGCCATACCTGCAGCACATGGCGAGCTGGCATTGTCTCCGGAGTTGGGCCCCCGTCTCCACGCTGTCTGAGATCTTTCCTAACCTCCGATGGAACACGTCAAGGAGGAAATTAACTTGGATGTTCTTCCCGGAGTGACTGAGTAACAAATCACACACCAACTCCTAGGCAAAGAGCACACAGGGTCTCACATCAAATCATCTGTAGGGTCTATACAAAGCAGCCAATCAACTTCTTCCTTTTATTTGTTACTCCACAGATTGGAGGCACCGGGAGTCTCACGGAGACTTTATACAAAAGAATTACTGTAGTTTAGCTGCATCCAATTCTGTCCCAGAGTTCCGAGCAACGACCAATGACAGGCTCTGGCCGGATTGCACACTTACCTGTAAGCGACTGAGGATGCCGCTGAGACCCGAGCGGCCATCAGATGGAGGACTTCCAGGGACGAGCTCAGACCTGCAACAAAAAGTCAAACATTGAATTGGTCAAATGAGTACAAGACACCTTAATCCAGATCCAAATGGATCATGCAAATTAGTTATAGCAGAATGTCGGCTTTTTTCCCCCCACATTGATCACCCCCCAAAAAACAGAAAACCAAAAAATAAACTTGTACTTACCCCCCCCCCTCCAGCACTGCTCCCGACTTCTTCCGTCCTTACCGTCCACTTTACAGCAGAATATGAAGCAATCACATTTATCTCATTTCATGTGAGCCCAGCCTGTCATTTAGATGACCCGCCCCCTAGGGGCAAAACATCCTGCAGACTGAGCTCACAGTACCCCAGGACTGGGGCGTTTACCTGTCACTAAAAGGCGGGTAGCGAGGTGAGCTACTGGAGTTCTGCTTTAACATCCATGCCCTTAAAACGGTTCTTCAGACCCCCCCCCCCCCCCTCCATTTTTTTAAAGCCCTGCATACTTTTTGGTGGGTTCCAAATTTCTGAAATACTGACCCGCCCGGCAACCCAGCGGTGTCTTGCAGGATCCTGTCCGAATTCTGCCCCTGCTTGGCCCCACACCGCCATCTTTTTGTGTGATGTCACCCCGAAGCCCATCAGCTCTTCCAGGTTTAGCTGACGGGCCTTGGGATGATGTGCTGCTAAGCTCGGCCCCCTCCTCCTTTGTCTATGAAGAGCTATGCATCCTGGGCAACGTGGCATGCATATCCCAGGAGCCATAGCAGGCATAATACCCATTATTCACCTAGGCGATTCACAGGCATTAGGGGGTGGGACAGAACTCTTAAGAAAAAAAAAAAAAAAAGTAAACAAACAAAAAAAAAATTCAAAAAAGGAAGTCCTTTACGTGGGGAGGAGGGAACTTCACAAAAAGGGCGGTGTTCCGCTTTAAGGGTAATGAAATGATTTATCAGTGTAATGGATAGGAGGAGGAGAAAAAAAAAAAAGGAGGAAAGGGCAGGCGGGACTTTTAAGGTACCAAGGAGTAGAATAATCAATCAATTTAGAAAAATATACATTTTATTTAAACAATTCTTTAAAATTGCAATGAACATTTACAAGAATCACGTATTATTTCTTTTGACATGTAAAACCACTTCTTACTCTACATGTTTCGCTCAGAAGAGCTTCTTCAGGAGTTTTTTTTTGGACGTGTCGCATGAAGTAATATATACTTAAAAATTGCCATGCATAAAATCGCACGGCATGTCAATAAGACATACCTTTATATGTTTGTATAGGTATACAGGTATGTCTTATTGACATGCCATGTGATTTTATTTTATTACTCCATGCGACACTTCCAAAAAAAACTCCTGAAGAAGCTCTTCTGAGCGAAACATGTAGATTAAGAAGTGGTTTTACATGTTAAAAGAAATAAGACGTGATTCTTGTAACTGTTTATTGCAATTTTAAAGAATTGTTTAAATAAAATTTATATTTTTCTAAATTGATTGATTATTCTGCTCCTTGGTACCTTAAAAGTCCCGCCTGCCCTTCATTCCTTTTTCTCTGTTTAAATGGGATGCGGTACCGAATTCTGATCTCTCATCACCCAGCTCTCAAATATAGACAGGAGGAGGAGGTGCTTAGGCGGGCATCACCAATGTGGTAAAGTTCATTATGAGTTCACCAAATAGGCAGAAGTTGGCAAAAAGTCTGCAGAATAAAAAGTCTGAATACATGTTTATCAGGTCGTCACCCTCCTTATAGTTTGCAGTGGAAAATGCTGCCGGTGTGGAAAATTCCTGAGAATATAAGAATGAATCTTGTATAATCATGTATGCTCTGTATGATTAGATGGGCATTTATCTACATGTCAGGTGCCAACCCTTACAGCAAATTTGAGCTTTGGCCACAGCAACAGCTTCACCTAAACGTTGTCCTCTGCTTTACTTTATCCTCAGTGCTGGAGAATTGGCTACTCGGGGTACCAGTGTCATGATCGGGGGTGGGGACAGAGTCTCCGGCCATGACTAGCATTTAAACCTACACAGGTTTCCCATTCCTTGCTCCCACAGGTGAATGCAGCAGCCGGGGGGGTGGGGGTGGTGGGGGGCAAAGGGAAGAGAAGTATCAGCTCCGGCGGTAGCGCCCTGCAAAGTGAAGCTGTTGCCTTGACCTGCACAGGCCCAGGTTTTCTTTAGGTATCGGAGGATTGAACTCACCCAGTACTAAAATCTAAGACGGCATTAACTATTGCTGAACAGGCCTTTTCCAAATGGTTTCCACATCCATCGACAGCAGAGGATTCTGGGAGAAAACATTGGTTCACCGCCCATCGCTGGTAGTCCTGTCTGTAGAGAGAAGGCACAGTCTCAGTGTAATGAAGGACTTCCCGATCATTTGTATTCACGTAGACAGGTTTACCTCTCCAGGTCAGACAGAGGATCTACATCCGGATTCATAGACATCTCCCACAGCAGCCAATCCCGGAATGAAAGCTAAAACAGCAAATTACTACAGAATGAACATACCGGGGCGCCAAAAAGTGTATTACAACAACGGACAAGGTGGAAACAAGGAAGGAAAAAGGACCTGGAGGTCCTAAATGATAACAGACGGAGCAACAGATTGCAAGGCCAAGCTGCAGGAAGCAAGGCCAGCAGACATATAAAAAAAAAAAAAAGGTTCCACTCCAGAGATACGACTCTCATTCTACCAATGCACAAGCCTCGGGTCCGGCTGCACGGAGTATTCCGTCCAGTTCTTGGCATTGGTTCTCAAGAAGCCAGTGCCAAGCTTGAAACGCATCCAGGCGGAGCTGAGGGCATGACGTCATCCCGCGGCCATCTTGGATTTCAACTGGATGCCGGCTCTGCATCTCGTGCATTTCAAGCTAGCACCGGCTATAGTGCTTTATTTTGTAACTGAAATTCCACGTTTTAATTAAATTAAATGATAAAATTTAAACACCAGGTTTTGTGTTTTCCTCTGTTCCTACATGAACACGTCTTGTACCCGCTGATGGAATGTGCCGGTGTGCGGCGACATTGAGAATAAGGCACGATACCAGGAGTCGCATTCCCCGAGGGCAACAAAGTGTTGTGTGACCTTCCCGATAATTCAGGGGTCATATCTGAGGGGAGCGCCCAATGTTCACTTTTGATTATACATTGTGGACTTGTATTTATATATTCACAAGACAAGTGGTTACATTATTCACTAAAGTATAGACAGTAAACATCGGTGTGAGTAACTTGGTTGGAGAGCATAATTTTAAATACATTTTGACTTGATCTACAAGCAATGTCTTGATATACAAGTAGTGTCACATCTGAGTATAAAAGAGAAAAGAGGCGCCTCTAAGTGTAGCAATATGGTTACATTTAATGAAGGTACAAAATTTAGCAACATATTGCTACACTTAGAGGCGCCCTCTCTTCTGTTTTATACTCTGGAGCTCCTGCTGGATTTTGCTTCTTGTGGAAGATTCCATTTGTGGACGGAAATTTTATGGTCACACAACCAATCACATTGCTAGAATCTTTTTACATGGACTATAAACTGAAGGACTTATGAATAAATGGTTGTGGAACAAATCATTTGAGTTTCCATTATGTTTTATGGGGAAATTCGCTTTGATATAAAAGTGCTTTGGATTACAAGCATGTTTCTGGAACCAATTCTGCTCGCAATCCAAGGTTTTACTGTATTATTCATTTTGGATTGCACTGCGCCAATTTTGGAATTTTGAAGGATGTGAAAGTCCCTTTTACAGTCACTGGTGTCAGCAGGAAGGATCGACAATTAAAAATCAAACATTTAGAGTCTACAGTCAGGCATGGTGGTGGGGGTGTCATGGTCTGGGGCTGCATGAGTGCTGCCAGCACTGGGGGGCTACAGATCATTGAGGGGACCATGAATGCCAACATGTACTGTGACATACTGAAGCAGAGCATGATCCCCTCCCTTCAGAGACTGGACCGCAGGGCAGTATTCCAACATGATAACCACCCCAAACACACCTCCAACACCACCACTGCCTTGCTAAAGAAGCTGAGGGTAAAGGTGATGGACTGGCCAAGCATGTCTCCAGACCCAAACCCTATTGATCATCTGTGGGACATCCTCAAAACGGAAGGTGGAGGAGGGGAAGGTCTCCAACATCCACCAGCTCCGTGATGTCATGGGGGAGGGGAAGAGGACTCCAGTGATGACCTGTGAAGCTCTGGTGACCTCCATGCCCAAGAGGGTGAAGGCAGTGCTGGAAAATAATGGCGGCCACACAAAATATTGACACTTTGGGCCCAATTTGGACATTTTCTCTTAGGGGTGTACTGACTTTTGTTGCCAGCGGTTTAGACATTAATGGCTGTGTGTTGAGTTATTTTGAGGGGACAGGAAATTTACACTGTTATACAAGCTGTACACTCACTACTTTACATTGTAGACAAGTGTCATTTCTTCAGTGTTTTTAAAGAAAATTGTGACAGTGAGTGTGAGGAGAAGATCCCCCACTTGCTGTCACTAGAGGAGGCGGGTCAGAGAGCGGCTCATGCAGTGTTCCACCCTAAAAATGAGTGTAACATGTACCTAAAGGTGAAGCTATTCTTTAACCACTTAAGAACCGCCTCACGCAGAATGGCACGGCTGGGCACAATCACGTACATGTACGTTGCTCTTTAAGTGCCCAGCCGGCGGCGCGCTCCCGACCCGATCCTGAGCTCCGTGACCGTGGCCGCAGGACCAGCGGACCCGATCGCCGCTGGTGTCCTGCGATCGGGTCACAGAGCTGAAGAACGAGGAGAGGTCTGTGTAAACAAACCTCTCCCCGTGCTTCGCTGTGTGGCTGTCAACGGTCGTCTGTTCCCTTTTATAGGGAAGGACGATCAGTGACATCACATGCCAGGCCACGCCCCCCTACAAAAAAAAAAAAACACATAACGTCATACATAACACCTACACTGCCCCCTAGTGGTGAACTCCTTCACTGCCAGTGTAATTTACACAGGAATCAGTGCATTTATATAGCACTGATTGCTGTATAAATGACAATGGTCCCAAAAACGTCCGATGCGTCCGCCATAATGTCGCAGTCACAATAAAAAAAAAAAAAAAAAAAAAAAAAAAAAAAAATCGCTGATTGCCGCCATTACTAGTAAAAAAAAAAATATTATATATATATATATATATATATATATATATATATATATATATATATATATATATATATATATATATATATATATAAATGCCATAAAACTACCCCCTATTTTGTAAACGCTATAACTTTTGCGCAAACCAATCAAAAATTGCGATTTTTTTTTTTACCAAAAATATGTAGAAGAATACGTATCGGCCTAAACGGATGGAAAAAAATGTTTTGTTTTTTTTTTGATATTTTTGGGGGATATTTATTATAGCAAAAAGTAAAAAATAATGCGTTTTTTTCAAAATTGTCGCTCTATTTTTGTTTATAGTGCAAAAAATAAAAACCGCAGAGGTGATCAAATACCACCAAAAGAAAGCTCTATTTGTGGGAAAAAAAAAAAGACGTAAATTTTGTTTGGGAGCCACGTCGCCACGACCGCGCAAGTTAAAGCGACGCAGTGCCGAATCGCAAAAAGGGGCCTGGTCCTTTGGCTGCAAATTGGTCTGGCGCTGAAGTGGTTAAGCTGGACTGCTGGGCGCGTTGAACAGCTAATGTCAGTGCTACTGAAAGCCGGCGATCATGTGACGTGGGTTGTTTTAGGTCACATGAGGAAAACAGAGTTTCTATTCATGATATCAATTATTTTAAATAAAACATGCGATTTGGTAACAAGGAGACGCCCCCTATACACTCAAGTATACATTTTTTAATTTGGTAGATTCGTTTTTAATTATAACTAAGGCCTTACAGGCCGAAACGAGTCAACGGACTGAATCTGCGTTTTCTTCTCGGTGGCTATTCAATAAAATGAAGAGATTTTAAGAGCAACAACCGGAGTGGCGGATCATTTATTCCACATCAGCCGGCGTCTGAGGATCGACCACCCGGGAGCTCTGCTATCTATGTGGTGTATGGGGGGCAGCGCTGAACTTTTTTATAGATTTGTTTTTTAAAGCTGAACCACAAACAGCTAAATATAGAGCTGAAATACATATAAAGGCAGCAGCTTTACCTGCCAAAGGATCTCCATTTCTTTCCATCCAGTTCAGAGATTTACACAGCTCTGTGATTTTTACTCTACTTGCCTCTCTCCATGTCTGTGGCTGGACAGTTCACACCAGCGGGGCTTTGAAATTTCAAAGCCGCAGATCAGTGCGATTTGGACCTCCAATTTCATTGCGGCGTGCGACTTCATTTTAACAGAAGTCTATGCAAGTTACAATGAAATCGCAAGAGTAGTGCAGGAACCTTTTTTAAAGTCACTGCAACTTGAGTTGCAACTATTTGAATGGTTCTATTGCTGGCAATGGGATGAGACTTGTTGTGGTTTTGAAGTGTCAAATCACATGACAAATCGCACCGGTGTGAACCAGGGCTAAACGGGAAGCGGATCTCTGATGAGCTCATCTCTGCTCCCGCCTACTCTGAGCATGCTCACTGACTGTCCCCTTGTGCTGCTTTCCCCCCCCCAGGCACTGCAAGAGGCTGATTTCCAAGTCAGAGTCATGTACTTACACCGCTTGCAATAAATACATTTAAGTATTCCTGCATACGGAGTCTTTTATACCTGCCTGATATTCAGCTTAGACATGCAGAGAACAATGATGTGCCAATCCATGGCAACAAACCCAAATCATCTATTTTTATTTCTAATTTTGGTCTGACAAGTAAAAAGTTGACCTCTTTTGCTCGTGTATCGAGATCCTGACATTAGATAAATTCTGTCCCTGAAAACACAGAGCCGTACCTGGAATAAATCCTTTCTAAAAAGTTCCTGGACACGTGTCTGGCGCCATAGAGAACGCGCTGCTTCTTTCCACTCTGCAGAAGGAAGGGAGAGGGCGCTGATCACAGTCGGGGTGTCTATCTCTTCCTCCATTATGCCTTCCCTTCTTGTTTCCAGGACCAGTCTGGGTAAGAGGTGCTGAATCTGTGAACCAAGAAATATTTAATAGACGGACATTCCCACCATGAGACATCCCCACCATGGTGGGCCATGGGCATCTCCACCATGGACATCTCCACCATGGTGGGCCATGGTCATCTCCACCATGGACATCTCCACCATGGTGGGCCATGGACATCGCCATCATGGACATCCCCACCATGGTGGGCCATGGTCATCTCCACCATGGTGGGCCATGGTCATCTCCACCATGGACATCTCCACCATGGTGGGCCATGGTCATCTCCACCATGAGACATCCCCACCATGGTGGGCCATGGGCATCTCCATCATGGACATCTCCACCATGGTGGGCCATGGACATCGCCATCATGGACATCCCCACCATGGTGGGCCATGGTCATCTCCACCATGGTGGGCCATGGTCATCTCCACCATGGACATCTCCACCATGGTGGGCCATGGTCATCTCCACCATGAGACATCCCCACCATGGTGGGCCATGGACATCGCCATCATGGATAACAGACATTGCTTTCTGATGAAACTTTTCTTATTAAACTGCTCTCACGGTGGATGATGTATGCAGAATCAGCAGTGGAGCTCTGTTCTACTACTACAGTCATTACCAAGCACAATGATGGTTTCTTGCTCCCTGTATGGATTCTCGGTATTGGAGACTCAACAATTAGGCTTTGGTCACACCAGACATGTCGCTGATCATCATTGATCAATGCAGGCTCAATGCTTGGATGCAGAGAAAACAAGTTGGTAGAAAGTGTCAGCACGACAAGGGCCCTTCGGTAGTTCGATTGGCAAAGGCACCCAATTTGGTTGGTCAAAAGGATAGGCAGAAGTCGTCTGCTTGAAGCGGAGTTCCGCCCACTTTTATATCCCCACATCATCCGCTTCAGAACTGACCATACTGACTGCATTGGGCAAATTATTATTATTTTTTTCTTTGCTTACCTCGTTTCCAAGGCATTTCTATATCTCTTCCTGTCCCTCCCCTCCCTCCCCTCCGCAGCGACGTACAATTTCCTGTTGCGCACTTGGCTCCTGGGAGAGGCGTGTCTTAATTCCCAGGAGTCAGTGGGCAACCAGACACCCCGTCTGCGCTACGCTCTGTGTACAATGCGCATGTGTGAGATCGGGAGGTGCATGCTGGGTAGCCAGCAGCACCGTATCCTGGAAGAGAGTCTGAGTGGGCTTCACATGCCCACAATGAAGATGGAAGCGCTCAGGAAGACAAAATCTAAAAGGTAAAGTAAAGACTAAAAACCATGTAGATGAAAAGGGACTGAATTGGAGACATGATTTCATGTATATTATGTAGACAACCAGAGGGGATCCCGAAATAAATGTGGTCGGAAGTCCTCTTTAAGTTAAATGCCCAATTGCTTTATATCAGAATTCTTCTGATTACTTCTTTCACATTTCCCAATACTCAACTTTTCCTTCCAGACATTCCGCCAAGTGGCCAATAAAGAATAATTTCCCAAGTGGATCTCACTGCCAGCGGATACCAGACACCAAATTTATCACCTTGAACTGAGGAAGTGGAAATTTAAAGCCACAAAACACATTTTATTTTGTGAAATAAAGTAACTGGATGTAACTCCTTTAGTAGACGTCTCGTGCCGATCCTTTGAACAATCACATCGGGCGCCTCTGATAATCAAACGACCTAAAAGACTTTCTACCGCTTTGTTCACCCACCTGAGAACCCCCCCCCTAGGAGCACCCAGGATGGGAATGCCCGAGGTATAGAGAACGACCACACTGACCCTGTGTGGGCACAGCTTTTCCCCGCCCACACACCAGTCCCCCCCTCCCCCCCCCCATAGTTGGGTGATGGCAACTTCAACAATTCCAAGTCCATTTTGACCTTTTTTCCTTTTATTGTGGAAGCGCTGCATTCTGGTTTCTGAATTAATTTACTACACTATAAAAGGCTCCCCCACCTCGCTCGCTTTTCTTTTTCAGTGGGAAATCTGAGCTTTACCAGAAAGCCCTGGCCAGATCCTCTGGTCCGCAATCGATCACCAAAACCCCAGACCTTGGAGAAGACAAATGTTCTCCATGTACCCTGTTCACACCGTACAGGTGGATTGTTGTGCCGCATGTCTGATTCGTATGCAATGAAAAGCAACGCATTTCAACGCACAATTGTGCATAAAGTTTATGGGTGCGTCCACACCGGTGATTTTCTGGCACAAATCCTCTACCCCACAAATTACCCCCCCCCAAACACAAATCCTCTCCCCCACTCAAAATCCCCCCCTCTCAGTCCCCCCTCCAAAAAAATGTCCCCTCCTGGCACAAATACCCCCTCAATCATCCCTACTGGCACAAATTCCCCCTCAACCCCCCCCCCCCCCCCCCAAAAAAAAAAGTTTCCCTCCTAGCACAAATTCCTTCCCCCTTATAACACCTCTACTAGCACAAAATGCCCAAATCTCCCCCGTGTGGCACAAATCTTCTTCCCACATCCCCCCCAACACAAATCCCCTCAAATCGCCATTCCTAGCACAGCCCTCAAATCGCCATTCCTAGCACAGCCCTCTAATTTACCCTCCTTGAACAATTCTTATCCCCTGTCGTCCTCCAACTTCCCCCTCCCAAACAACCCCCCCCCCCTCCCCCACAATCTCCTTGCAGTGCCCACCCCACCTGATACCACAGTGCCCAGGGCAAGCGCCCTTCTGCCCACCCCTTGTCCCGGGTCTTGTTCGTCACTTTGTCTCCTCCAGGAATTCCCCAATAGTAGAAGAAAGAATGGAAAATGCTTCTCATATAGTGTAGTAATCTCAACTAAATCTATTGCACTCATTTTACATATGAATAAAAACCTGCATGGTCAGTAATCAGCTCCAGCGTTACCCACCAGCAAGATGGCCGCCGCGTCTCCCCCTCCAAGGAGGAGGAGCTGGAGACACGCGATGTCATCATGCATCGGGATTCGGCAGCCATCTTGCTGGTTGGTAACGCTGGAGTTGTTTACTGACATACGTTTTTTATTCATATGTAAAATGAGTGCAATACTTTTTAATTAATAAATTGAATTGAGATTATACACCATGAGAAGCAGTTCCCATTACTTCTACTATTGGGGAATTCTTGCATGTATCCTAGAGGCGAGTGGCGATCGATCCTCATGGTAGATCTGCCCAGGCGCGGCACAGACACATTTATACTTTTTACTGCGGAACGCTCAGCGGCCCGATCGGACAGAATTACCTTGCGCATGAAGAGGGGAGGGATGGAATCGGAGGACGTCTCCAGAGAAAGGAGGGACAGCCTGCAGCAGGCATAGGAAACGGCCGCTGTACAGAACCTGCAAGAAAATCATGAGAAGAACATGCGTGTCAGAGGAGGGAGACACGGGCCCTCAACATTAAGGTTTAATGCTGGAGCTGGTCACAGGAAAGGAAAGTGGCGGGCTACGCGCTCGGAGCTTCAGCTTCTTCTAGAGGCCAATAGAAGGAGCTGGAGTGAAGCTTCGAGCGCGTAGCCCGCCACTTTCCTTTCCTGTGACCAGTTCCTCCAGATGTGACCCGTGACGTCACTTCCGTGCGCTCCATGCTGGTTGCGGCTCCTCTCCTGTGGCCACAGGACGTGCTGCGGACCTGCCATCAGCACACCACGCACCAGGAACCCCTTCCGGACTCAAGGAGCCCTTGGGACTACCTATACAGAACAGCCTGTACCTTCCTTACTTCTTGTGAGTGTTTATGTATACCTTGCCATTAAAAATCTGCTTCTAATACTGCACTTAGGTGGCGCTTCCTTTGTTCTCTCCCTCTATTTCTGTGTACAGTGCCAGCTCTCCGAGGACATTATCCCTCCATTATTTGTATTCTTAAACTACTATTGTGCTTATGGACTAATAACCTCCCTTTTAATACGGATTCGGTAAATGGTGATTTTTTTTTTATTACTATTATTCTGTTTTATATTACACTGTTCCTTGCGCTCACAGTTATTTTTAACATTATACATGAATTTTTTTTACCCATCATGAACCTATTGTATTATTCTACCTATTTACATTATCAGCTCTGAATTCAATATTTGCCTGTTATAGTCTGTGATGATTTCATTGAATATTTTATCTGGGATTTATACATGTATGAATTGTACGATATGAATCTTTTACATTTTGTGTTGATGAGGTTGTTCAATAATCTTCTTGCAACAATACGATTTTTGTATGTTTTCTGTATGAATTTATCCTTTTATATATCTATATTATTTATGTGTCCCACCATTTCCATTTACAGACTGTTTAGCGTGCGCCTCATATAAAAGTCCCAACCTTCCTCTCTTCTCTTCCTCCAATAGGAATGGAGGCGACGAGCCCATTGTGCTCTACGCCTCGTTCATAGTCCCAAAAACCCGCTTTTCATTTATGAGAGAATGTACTATCACTGCTTCCTTTGCTCACTTATTTTGCACACAATATCTTCCACATAGAAAGGGTAAGGGCAGCTTCTTATCAATGAATCTTCGCATGGTGCCCAGTAACAGCCTCAGGGATTTTGGATAACTATGCAAGGGAGGCTTCCACAAGTAAATAGCATGCCGACACAATACATCTCATGCACATATAACCTTATGGAAAGATTTCTATTGAAATGAACGATCTTAGACATAATCCCCTTCAGTAAAATTGGATGCTAAACAATGCAGAACATTACATGCTTAGATAAGGTGCAAATATACCAGCAGGTAATGGGCTGTGATACAATGGACTTGCGCACACACACACACACACACACACACACACGCACACACACACACACGCACACACACACACACGCACACACACACACACACACACACGTCCTGACCATATGGATTCCATGCAGTGAATGGTATTCAGCATTTCTGTGTAAGCTCACCTGAGGACTACAGGAAGAGATCCTGAACATTGCGGGTTTAGCAGCGCTCCCCAGAACTTGTCCAATGAGGAGGCATCAGAACCCGGGGGAACCAGCGACATCCGGCAATCATGTAAATGGACTGAAAAAGCAGCAAGTCCCACTACATGTGCGTCTTTCAGGAGCGGAGTCTGAAATGAACAGGACAAGACGTGTGAATATCTGACCAAAACTGTAACATTAAAGAGGGGAAATAGGAAATAATCCTATTGGTTTGTGAATAAGAACAGAACTCTGTGTGGTCTACAAAGACCCGGGACTGAAATGTTAGATTTCACCAAAAAAAAAAAAAAAAAAAAAAAAAAACACCTACTGGTGACGTGACTGTAAAACACAACGTTCCCCTCTGCATTATGTAACAGTCCCTGGCGCTGTAATACATTCACTTAGATGGCGGCCATCTTTCTTCCACTGACCCATCACTACTTTTACGCACCAATTAATACAGATATGCATTTATTAAAACGTATTAATCATATTATGAATCGCAATTAGTGTAAATACCTGAATCCTTCCTGAAATATCAGGAAGACATACTAGAAAAGATCCAGTACTGGTGGCCAATCTGATTCTACCTTTGTGCACATGTTACCCCCGCTACTACTCCATCGTCATAATGGACACCATCACTAATAAAGTGAAGGCCAGGCGGAGGCAGGGACAAGAACGTCTCGCCATTCCTATTTTTGCTGATTATGCATGGATAAACCAGATAATCAGTGGGTGTATGAAGTTGAACATTCTTTGGCGATCTGTTCTAGACCAATCAGATGACAGACATAAAAACACACTCTATATTTTATATCAGGGGTCTCAAACTGGCGGCCCGTCAGCTGTTGCAAAACTACAAGTCCCATGAGGCATTGCAAGGATGACAGTTACAAGCCTGACTGTCATAAACAGAACTGTGTGGATTGCAACAGAGTGAACCAAGACATATATAAAAAGGTGAAAGAAGTAATATAATTAAGAGAAGTGAACACAGATATAAAAACGCACCTGCAATACCAGTGACCCACAAAGCACAACAACCTAAACTAGTATATACAGTAAATAGGAAATACCAGAATCGTAATTGTAGTCAGGCCAGGGTCATAAAATGGGAGATCAGCAGATGGGGGCAAGCAGCAAGACAGGGCAGATAGAAGATGGAAGGGATCAGGCTGCAGGGCAGGGGTACAGGATAACAGGAGGAACAGGTTCTGGTTCTGGTTCAGGGCTCAAAGACAATACCAAGGCGTGTGTGAGTGCTTGCCAGGTATAAATACACATCTCCTGCAATTAGTCTCAGGTGACACCTGATTGTAGATGATGTCAGCTCCAGATTGCTAGTAGACAACCACTGGTGGCCACCGGTACTGCGGCCCAAAGATCAGACAGTGCCACCAGCAGGTGAAACCCTTCCTGACAATGACTCCCACAGGCAAAAGGCATGATGGGACTTGTAGTTTTGCAACAGCTGGAGGGCAGCCAGTTTGAGACCCCCTGCTTTATATCAATCATTCTATAATATTCAGGATTTTGTCTGTACAAGCCTAATTATGTATCTACAGCCATATAGACTCACCTGATGACACAAGAGCTGCAACATTCTGGTCAGCAAAGCAAAAAGGGCCCTGCGATGGCCAAACAGCATCTTCACATACAGGGTTGGCCATGGTCCTTGGCTATTAAATGAGAAAAATGTTTATGGTAACAAGGTATGGGGTATCAAATATAATACTGTTTTACTGACAAGTGAAATATGTTGTCTTGACTTTCATGACTTCTACAACCTGCACTTCATGTTAACCTATTCTGCCTCAAGCAGAAGCCATTCTGACTAAAATCGTACGCAATACATTTGTATATTACCTGGTCAAAAGGTTTGAGGACATCCAACTGCTACACCTATATATAAACTTGGTGGACATCCCAATCCAAAACCATGAGCAATAATAAAAATTGGCCAACTAAAGTTCTGGGAAGTCCTAACAAGACACAGGCAGCAGGAAAATAGAGGATCTAATCTGTACCCATTTTATCCAAACAAAAAGGTTTGGGTTGGAGTTGGATTACCATTTTGCAAAACAGAACAAAAAAACCTTATAGGCCGATAATCCGATAGATCAGCTTAAAGTTTGTGGCCACCTGACCATCACACCTACCACATAGCCAAAGGTATGTGAAGAGCACTGTTAAAGCTACAGCATGCGAAAACAATGCAGACAGTTGTGCTCTTCCAGCCTTGTGGCAACAGTTTGGTGAAGGCCCTTTTCTGTTACAGATATAGGAACAAGGGAAAGAATACCGCATTCTAAACAGAAAATGTAAAAAATAAACTAAAATAAAGCAACAACTCATAAATGTGAGATATACACACATATAACATCGGGGAAAAAGTGCAGATATTTTTTCCTTTTCTGTTCCAACATGACTTTGCCCCCCCCCCCCCCCCCCCACCCCGTGTACAAAGCCAGCTCCATATTGTAAGCCAGGCCTTCTTGTCCAACATCAATACCCGAACCTCACAAATCCCCTTTTGATTGAATATTACGTAATGTTGTAATTGTAATGTTTATATTCCCACTTAAACACTCTAAAATCTTGTAGAAAGCCTTCCCAGAAGAGGGGAGCATGTTATAGCCTCAAATATAGGGCTAACTCCATAATAATATATATAATATATTAAAGGATTTGGAATGGAATGTCCAATAATTTCATTTAAATCAAATAAATAAAATGTGGCGCTGACTCTTCTCCTTGGCCAGGTGGGGTATAATCCAATAATTGGAAAGGAAAATGATCATGTGAATGAGCCTTTTTCTTGGATGAAATGTTTGGCGTGGCCTCATGATGCTTTGACTGGAGGAGAATATTTTAAGCAGAGTTCTCTTTCCAATTCTTGGATTATACCCTACCTGGCCGTATGCTCCAAGGAGAAGAGTCCGCTGTTTTTGCCATTGAGGGTATCTTACAACAAAAAGGGTTACTAGACCTGTAGGGGGTCTTTACTTGAGAAGAGAGGCTGGGCACACCTTTGGTGTACTGCGGATGGTGGAACCAATTATCACTACACTTATGCCGCGTACACACGATCCGACGCTAGGGCAGCTATTGGCTACTGGCTATGAACTTCCTTATTCTACGTCATCACGTTCAAATCCGTCGGACTTTTGGAGCGATCGTGTGTGGCCAAGTCCGTTCGTTTGAAAGCCCGGCAGACCTCAGCTGCAAAGTCCGTCGGATTGTCCGGTCATGTGTACGCGGCATTATAGCAACTGAATTTTTTGCACGTTTAATACAAAGTATTTTTTACAAGCGCTTTATTTCTATACTATTTTTGCAACTATTATTATTATTATTATTAGTACTATTATTTTTGCAGCTTTTTTTGTTGGATTTATATAATCGCTCACTGCCATTTTTTCATATTGCCATTCACATTTGCATTATAAGTTGAGGATTGGTTGGTGCTCTTGCAACGTTCGCTCATTTAGTTACACTTTTTATACCTCATGGATTTTGATTGTTCTTTCTTCACTTTGATTTCCATAAGAGTAAGTGCCACATTTATTTGATTCAAATTTTTCTGTGTGGGAACAGTTTTAATGTTGGCAGCCACTCTTTGACACTTGTAAATTGTTTTGCGCATTAGTTATTCTTTATTCAATAATTACTGTATTTATTGGCGTATAACGTGCACTTTTTCACCCTGAAAATCGGGTGCAAATAGGGCGTGTGTGTTATATGCCCATACTTCAATTTTAGCTGCTTCGGAGGGGACAGGGAGGGGGTGGGACGAGCGCTGCCAGATTACATACAGTGAGAATCTCCTGTTTACTTGGCGGCCTCTGTAATAGGAAGTCCCATCTCCTGGGTCACCATTGGACCACTGGTCTGTCTATCATAGGAGATTCTCACTGTATGTAATGTCGGCACTCGCCCCACCCCCCTCCCTGTCCCCTCTAGGCTGCAGATGGGCATCGATCAGGCTGCACTGCTGCACTGCATGCAATGGGGAGGCTGCTGCACTGCATGCAATGGGGAGGCTGCTGCACTGCAGGCAATGGGGAGGCTGCTGCACTGCAGGCAATGGGGAGGCTGCTGCACTGCAGGCAATGGGGAGGCTGCTGCACTGCAGGCAATGGGGAGGCTGCTGCACTGCAGGCAATGGGGAGGCTGCTGCACTGCATGCAATGGGGAGGCTGCTCCACTGCATGCAATGGGGAGGCTGCTGCACTGCAGGCAATGGGGAGGCTGCTGCACTGTTCCAACATGACTTTGCCCCCACCCCCCCACCTCGTGTACAAAGCCAGCTCCATATTGTATTGTATCGCTTATTACGATCAGGTGTCTAGGAACGTTTATCTATACAGTGTAACACATGCACTATAGACAGTTGTGGGTTACCGGTTAGGTGGACTGGTACTGGAGGCCGCCATGACACACTGACAAAAGCATGTGAGGAGTAAGTCTGATACCTGTCAGAAGAGAAATCGGTTAGGAAGGCACATGGTGTGCAGATTAGAACAAAACAAAATCCCATTAAACTCACGGTCAGTTCCTGGGGTTCCAGTTCTTCAATATTATGAGAAAATAGCGCCTCCGAGATCCCAGGAACGGCGTTTGGATCACCAGATCCCATCACTGCTGTCAGCCTATCTGAAATCACCGCCACCTGTGATGAGACCTCTGTAATAGAGTTCAATGTACTAGTCAGAGTGTCACTGAATTCCTGGTGACAACCCTAATATGTTGGATTTCCCATCACTTTCTCTCCCAGTGACAACCATAATGTGTGGGGGAGGTGCATTGCATACTAGCACATTATGAAATACTTACCTTAGAACAAAGTCCTTCAAGCGGCGCTCGGTCAAACGCTGAGAGGGCTGAGCTGTTCCTGCGGCCTTTCTTCCGGGTTTGCGGGCTTCGGCGCTGAGAGTGGCCGGAGCCGCGATGACGTCACTTGTTTTCGGCAAGAAGCTCTGAAGATCCGGCACCGTATGCTGGACCTTCGGAGCGCAGTGCACCACTGACATCAGCGGCGGCATGAAAGGTGAACATCTCTTAAACGGTGCATGTTTAGAAGAAACTCATTTTACTTCTAGGCAAGTCTTATTATAGGCCTGATTATAGACTTACCTGGACGTTACTACCGCTTTAAAGCAACAATGGAAAACTCTTATCTGCCCCCCCCCCTCTTCTGTTGTTGCGTTCACTTTTTTTTTTTTGTTACTTGTCCTCCCAAAGTAAAGAAAAAACACTTCTGTCCCCTGTGACATCATCACATTGGCTGCTAAAGGTCTACCACAGACAGGAGGAAGGACCCAAATGGCTCTGTGGATGTGGATCGTCCTCAGCAAGGTATAGTCATGCGTCCGCAATCCTTCACGACCCCCAATCTGTTTCTGTAACTGTGAAGGGCTCCTAAAAATGGTAAAACGTGACCTTCCCCATTCTTAACTCCAGGACTTCTCCCATCCTCTGGAACTCCCCACCCCAATCTGTCATATTATCTCTTACTCTGTCCACTTTCAGACGATCCCTGAAAACTCATCACTTCAGAGGCCTATCCAAGCCCCCATCTAACAACTGCTACCAGATGTGATGTCACCACGTACAGCGGCCACTGGCCGGACTGCAATGCCGAGATTCTGGCTTTGCTGCCGCTATTATACATTGAAATGTATGCTTTTATCCTCAGCAATGTGAGTGCAATTCATGTTTTTTTTTAAATAAATCAATATTATGTACTACGCTATGAGTTTTTATATTATATATAATACCGCAAATGGAACCAGGGAGCTGAGGATATATCCAAGGCCGCCATAACAAGTGTGGATGTGTTTGGGATATATTCTCTAAGGCGCCACTTGGCTTTTCATTCATTTGTAAGCCAACATCTTTTGGTAAGCAGCCACCCTCACTTCCACTGGACACTGGGGAGCTATATAAATCCTGAATAATAATAATATAAAAGTGCCCAGGCCTGAGCGGGCTCAATCACTGGCTCAAGGCTCAATCACTGTAATATGGGGGGGCCCCATCAGGTCAACTACCCAGATAAACTCTGATACCAAAACGTGCGGAGAGTGGACTCCTGCACTTAGTTGATGGTGAGGGAGTAGACAAACAATGCTAGGGGTTGCAATGTTTGTCCTGAATGGGCAGGTTACACATTTCTGTCTCCATCTGTGTGAGACATCAGGCTGCATAGGGCAACTCTGACAAGAGGTACATAGAACCCCCACAGAAGTATCTGCCTCCTGTTCTTGAACCGATGCATGCAGGCTCCAACCTCTTTACATACTCGGATGCAGGCACAGCTGACAGACATATATGGAATCCCCATAAAAAACACAGGAACCACATCTCTCTACGCTATATAGAGCGCTGGGATGTGGACAGCTCTAGAGCCAAGGAGAATCCATCACTTACCATGCGATACACTTCCTAACTGGCCACTGCTTTTTATGTTGCTCTACCATATTGTACAGACTTTTCTTATTGTTCTTCAAGGTTCTGATGAAGAGGGAACCCCCTCGAAACGCATCAGCCCACCTTTGAGTACTTGCCCTTGTATGCGCATGTCTAATTTCTAAATTTGAATGTGTATATTTTGTAACCCAGTTTTTATGAATACGTAGATATTTTTTTCATCCTTTTTTTGTATATGAATAAACTGTATAATTTTGATCAAAACATAAGATCACGTGCCTTCCACCTCTTTCTTTCACCTGGCTTTCTTCGGACCACCGCTGGTCAGTTTAGGCAGCGGGACACACATGATCATCTTCTAATTCCCTTCCTTTCAAAGGACTACCAATCTATACCAACAACGCCGTCACGAGCGCAGGAGAAAATCTTTGTTTACACATTTTCTTTACTAGAAGTACTAGTTTACTTTACACACAAATTTGTACATTTTGCCTAAAGTTGTAATTTACATTTACAGGCCTTTTACCACCCACCATCATATCGCTTGCCATCCATGACATATGGTCTCAGCTCCCAAAGTGCTGCCTGTAACCTCGCCATGGGCTCCTCATTCAGGGACACGTCCATCTTCTCATTGCCTAACGAATCAGAAAATCATTTAACAATTAAGCTGACATCATTCATCAAATCACCATACTTATTACTTCAAAGCGCTTCAATTCCCCCAACACAAACATCAATCGTTTCTGCTCCCATTTCATGGATTATGGGCCCCATTGCAACCAGGAACAGAATGTGTATTTGTATCGGGTGTAAAACCAGTAGAGTTTTTGCACTTGATGCGGTGTGAGGTCACAAATCACAAGGAAATCACATTTCAGTTATGGATGGAGCACAGAAGACTGAATTACCCGCTCCCTACTGGGAGCTGAACACCGGATATCATTTTATTATGTTTAATGGCATTACATTCTACCTCTGCAATGCCCTTTTCATTTTTGTTCCAACAATCTGAAAGCTTAAAGTGGTTGTTAACCCTTACAAACCACTTTGACCTATAGGTAAGCCTAGATTAATGCTTACCTGTAGGTCCAAGAAATATCTCCTAAACCTACATGGTTTAGGAGATATTTGCCGAAAGACAGGCACCGCTGTCTACAGCGCATGCGCTGAGCAGGCGCATTGAGCGCGCCGCAGTTAATGGCGATATGCCGCGAGTGTTGGCTCCCGTGCGCATGAGCGGGAGTGACGTCTTCGCGGCTCCGACGAATGACAGCACCGGAGCAGCGAGACCCACCAAGAAGATGGACGCTCCGTACACAAGGGGACAGCGGTGACTTCGCTGGCTCTTGTGTCAGGTAAGTGACACATAATGGGCTACTATGCGATGCGATGCGATGCATAGTAGTCTATTATGCTTTACCTTTGCAGGGAATCAAAGAGGAAGTAACACCCATCAGGGTTTACTTCCTCTTTAATGTTAGTAGAGTTCACATTGCCTGGATTTCAGCTTTAGGTACAAATTACTGAATTGCTTGTTAAAATTTAAATCGATGTGTCATGTTCAATTTTTAGGCATCAATACACCAATTTAGAACATGAAGCGAGTCATTTACCACCTCTCACCTGCCATATAGTAAAAAGACTGCGGGCGGGATCCTCTCTCATTCTGGGGTGGTGACGTCATCTAAAAATTGCCCCAGCGTCACCCCTCGCGCTCAGATAGCCGCCGTGCCGTGTACCCAATGACAGGAAAGATCTAATGGTGTGGCTCCTTACCCATGTGATCGGCTTAAAAGTTCAGTTTATCAGCTCTCTCCACCTCACACTGACAGAGTGTGAGGAGATCCAATCAGAGGTATCTCCTTGCAGGGGAGACTGTACAGGTAATCCGGGTACAGAGCAACAGTGCAGCCCCAACAATGACACCAATCAGTGTCCATCAGTGCTTCCATACAGTGTCCATCAGTGCCTGCTCATTAGTGCCCCCCCCCCCCCCAATCAGTGCCCCCTATCATTGCCCATATAGAGGTAAAGAGATTCTGCTGCTCATAGGTGATACCATCTGGCTATGGTTCTCAAAATTGCACTGTGAATGTCAAGGCCCTGCCACTGCTGCAGACACATTGCAAAAGAAAAAAAAAATTGGATATCTGCACTCTCATATAATGCAAAAACTGCTTTATTTCTGTATAACAAATTCATAAAAAAAAACAAAAAAAAAAAAAAAAACAACCAATATTGATCGGAAGGGAAGGGACAAAAAAAAAATAAAAAGGGTAGACACATTTCACATGGTGGTTTGTGCTTTATCAATTCCACCATATCATTGCCCATAAGTGCCTATCAGTGCAGCATAGTAGGGTCTCTTCATCAGTGTCACCTATTGGTGTCCATCAATGGCACCTATCAGTGCGGGATATTAGTGCCGCCCATCAGTGCAGCATATTAATGCCTCCTCATCAGTGCCACCTAATTAGTGCTGCCTCATCAGTGCCCATCAGCGAAGGAGAAAAATGGACTTCTTTAAAAAATATTCTGACAGAAACTTTAAACCCAGCAGTGATTAAATATCGCCAAAAGAAAGCTCTGTCTGAAAAAAAAAATTTTTTTTATAAAAATGTCATATGTGTACAGAGTTACATGACCGTGTAATTGTCATTCAAAGTGTGAGAGCGCTGAAAGCTGAGAATTGGCCTGGGCAGGAAGGGGATGAAAGTGCCCGGTATTGAAGCGGTTAAACAAAGTTCAACTAATCTGATTGGTTAACCATCATCCTGACAATCCTCCAACAGCCGAGATCCTCACCTTCCAGCTTCCGATGCTTCTTTAGTTCACAGCCATCTAGATAGGAGCTCAGCATGTTTGCAGGAATCTTATCAGCTCTACAGTGATAAAGACAAATAAGAAATCTGGCATGATGGTGGATTTTAGTGAGCAGATCACATGAGTAGCATATTAATAATATAGAGAATTAATAATAATATGTTCATCTTACAGTAATACCATACTGGGCAAGATAACAGGTTCACTTTACTGTAGGTACGTGTACTCTATCCACACTGCCCATCAGCCTCCCAGTGAGATTCCAATGTTAATAAGCCCCCCAGAAGGCACATAAACCTGCTTTGCCCCCATTGCATTGTGGGTAGATGTGTGCCATAGAGAAATAGTTTCTCAAATCTCCAAATTCCATTCTGTAGGCACCTTATAGGCTTCCAGGCTATCTTGCAGCAGTAGGGTCTAATTTTTACTACCAAATATCACATTTATTTTATACCAAGTCACTGAAGCCTAGATTCCCAGGACACATTTCGCAGCACCAATATGTGCCCGGGAAAAATGACTATAACTGAATAATGTGCCAATCCCAATATCCTTTTCATTTTATGAGGGGCATACAACATTTTCTTTTGGTACACAAATTTAATTAACTCCCTTCTCTGTTTTTATTACAGATTGACAAGTGGATCAGACACTTATTTTTCAAATGTTTTAATAATTTTTTTTTCTACACTATAAATGTATTAAACGATTACAGTATTAAAACCGATGCAAGTGCAGTTTTAAACAGAGGTATACTGCCATCTACAGGCTGCTGTGGCCTATACACACTGAAACCATTTATTTGCTGTTGGCATCATAATCTCATGATTTGAGAACCACTCTGATTGGCTCTTGACTGTTAATGGGCAACAAAGTTGGCTAGCTGCTGACAAGGCAATAGCATTTGTTCATGTATCCTCAGCGCAGGGCATCATGTGGAGGAACATTTATATACATATTGTAGACAGGAAGGGGTTAGTTCAGAGAGTAACACCTAATTAATGCGTTTTAGGATGGTGGAGGGCAATCTTGCCTTGCAGTGCTAGGCTCATGGGACGGATTCACTATCTGCAGGGGGTTTCTGTCTTCTCTCTGTGCTTCCATGGGTCTCTTTTGTAACTCCATCCATATGTGAGTGTGCACGATGAGAAGAGAAGCGATAGCAAAGAACAAAAAAGAAAGAAAAGGAGGTAACTAGAAAAGGTCAAAGCTTATGAATATTCAATTCTCTCACCGTTTTAATGAGTCGATCAGTAACATGAGTGAATCCGAATTCTTAGGCAGCTATATTAAAATAAAAAGAAGAAGAAAAAACAAACAAATAATCTGTAAACTTTAATCTCCATTCATGAACATGCAAACAATGATATAAAATTTGAGTTTGACGGGATGACACTAGAAGTGTATACTGACCACTCTGGGGGTGAGCAGCGCAGGCAGGAAGCGCGATGTAAAGTACGGCCTCCGGAAAATGCTGCAAATCAATAAACAGAATTGAATTTCAGAGACGTTAAAAGTGGTAAATCGTAACCCATATAAACAAAGATTATATATGTGAACTCAATAATAAAATTTTTTTATATATATATATATATATATATATATATATATATATATATATATATATATATATATATATATATATATATATATATATATATATATATATATATATATATATATATATATATATATATGGAATACATTCGTAGGGGGAGGGGGGGGGGGCATCATCCCGATTCATACTTATCCAAATACCATTTCATGTAAACGGGACTATAAACACCCCCCCTGGGGATAACTCTGTATCAGTATTTGCTACAACAATTTTTGGTAAAATGTTTACACTTTTATTACATACAAAATGTAAAAGTGATCCCAAACATGTATACAGACACGGGATCTTTTGTATTTGACAAAAGCAACATATAAAATACACAAATATAAAAGGCTAAACATTCAAAAATCTCGATCAGTCGGGAGGCGGGGCTAGCCTTGACAGCCGTGATAATACGAGTCTGATCAGAGTCTGCAGGGTGCCGGGTCCCGGTGTCCTATCATATAGTGTCCCCCATCGGATAGTGTCCGCTGTGTACTGCGCATGCACAGAACACAGCATACACAGATTCCGAAAATACCCGAAGATGAACGGCGTCTGCGCACTGAGTCCAGGTTCTATCCCCACCATCCAAGTGGACATAGAGTTGGAATATAAAAGAGCCGAGCGCAGAGAGGCCGAGCCCGAAGCGTGGCGAGCGAAGCGAGGGGCCCTCTAATTTTCCCAGCCCTATGTCCGCTTGGATGGTGGGGCTACCACCTCCACTCACGGCGCAGGCGCCGTTCATCTTCTGAGATTTTCCGAAGCTTCTTCTGCTCCGTACTGCGCATGCACGGGGCGGACACTATATGATGGCAGGACACTATCTTTCAGAACACCGGTGGCCGGTACGAGTTGCTTCCTCGCCGTCCTCTGTAGTTGGCTGATGATGGTTTCCATTATTGTAGCTGGAAACACTCTGCAGAAATTCCGCGATCACAGCTTCCTGATCGATCAATTATATGCGGGAAGGCCAAGCGAAGTGAGAGGCCTGCAGACTCACACCTTGGGGATCTGGACTCTGCTCTCGTCTGTGATTCGCTGTGCCATCGATATCCGCGATAAGACACTCTTGTACCTCACCCTGTGGACCTTTATCTTGGCGCTGGTCCACTTCCTGTCCACAGTCCGGATGCTCAGATGACCATTGGAGTCATGGCGCAACTTATGGTCACAAGTTTCTCTATCCAGAGCATGCTGATCTCATTCCGGTATCTGGAGGTTATACGGGACCCCCCAGCTACCTCTATTAAGAAGAGAGCCCGACACCAGAGACCCATCACCCCGTCGTGTCCCCGGAACTTCCCATAACAAAGTGCCAACAGAATTCAGGCAACGTGCAGGAGGGACATAAAAACATTCCACAATGTGACACTTGATATCATTGTTTCTTAAATAAAGAGAATACATAAATTTTTTTAAAAATTAGATCAGGCTACGCGTTTCACAGTGCTGCTGCTTCCTCAGGACTGAAGAATGAGCTTTATTATACATATTAGAGAAAGATAAACATTCAAAAAATACACAAAAACAACAATAATCACTTACCTGGCTTCCATTACACTAGCTGGAATCTTGCCGGTATTCTGAAATATCTTTACAGCTTTCTCTACATCCTGCTGTGCCTGAGACTGTGTCTGTACCGGAGGAAAGGAGGCAATAAGCTATGCTGTAGCAAAATGACAATAAAACCATAAAACGCAGCAGATAAACATAACCTTTTATTGTATTTAAGCTTTAAAGTGATGCTGTCCCCGCTCATTTCCATAGTTGGTGAGGTTCAATAAAGACGGGAGGACGTGGGCCCTCTTTCAGCCCGCGCTGTCTTCCGCATTGTTCATGGGGGTTCTTCCCAAATTCACATTGATATACAAGAGTAGGGAATGCCCTAAGAAATTCACTAAAATCTGGCAACCATGGCCTGATGTATGGGAGGATTTTTTTTGGGGGGGGGAGGGGGGGGGTGTCCTCTCTTCACAGTTTTCCCAGTAGGCCCACTACTTATGTACTCCAATCTTCATTTTCGGCAAGATACCAAAACTGATAATCACAGATTGCCTTATATGAAGCATCTACTGAATGGGGGGGATTCTAGACCTTTGCTGTCCTCAGGGGATCGCATGTGTTGCAGGTTTGAATGGTTGCATGTAGGAAGGTATAAATGTGTGTTGTTGGGGCAATTCTGTTTTTTATGGACTAGTAAACCTGTCCCATTCTCTTTACTAAGTAAAGGTTCTACTAAGTGCACTTTACACATTTGTAATTACAGTCCTTCTGTTTTTTTTGTGTTTCTATGTTACAAAATCAAAATAAACACCTTTAAAAAAAAAAAAAAAGGGTTCAATAAAGAAAATAGTCCACCCAGTTCTACCTCTGTAGGTGTGTCCATGTTGATAATCATTTCCCATATCCCTGTATGTTTTGTTCACCAAGATGCACATCCAAGAGTCTTTTAAAAATAGCAATAATCCACACTGACAGGAATTGTGGAAGGGAGCTCCACATCCTTATTGCCCCGACAGTGAAAAAATCCCCCCTACACAGCTTAAAAGTTAAACTGCTTCTCCAATCTCATTGTGTGCCCCCCCGTGTCCTTTTACACTCCCTGAGACTGAAAAGTTTGATTCCTATGCTGGGATCACCATTGGGTTATTTGTAAATCGCCATCACATCTCCTCTCAAGCGTCTCCTCTGCAGAGAGAATCAATTTAGTGCTTGTAGATACATTTAGTCATTTCAGGGCAAAATGAAAAGTGCCTTCTGATAGCTCACGTCTTTGGTGAAGTCTACTCATTAATCTGTGCAACCGCGTCACCAGCCTGCTCCATTGATGCCCCAGGTTCCGGGTATTGGGGGGGCATTTAACCTCTCCCGGTTGATAGTGCTCAGGGCAGAGCAGCCAATAGCCAGGCCTGTACACAGGAGGGGGGGAAAATGACATCATCCCCTTGGGAAACATACAGGTTGGACTCCTGAGGCAGGGAGACAATGAGGGAGCATGGATCAGTTAGCAAACCTTCCTGGGGGTGGGTGGGCAATGCAACTCTGATCTGAATGGTCAGGTGATGTTAACGAACTATAAGACTTTAGGAATCTGTAGTTGCATTCCCAGGGAATGGTAATCTACATCCCCCCATTTGACAAATGGGAGCTCGCAACATGTGCGTCCGCCTGCTTGAGAGACCGCGCTTCCCTCTTTGTTTTAATACTATATCTAATTAAGTGGGAACTGTTAGGAAACATGTTGGGAGGTTAAAAAAAAAAAAAGAAAAAAAAAAAAAAAAAAAAACACACAAACAAACAATGGTCAGACAACAAGGGCCCCAGAAAGGCTACTGTGACTACTGGGTCTGCCAAAAAGAGACTGCTTTTTAACCACTTCAATACCGGGCACTTTCACCCGCTTCCTGCCCAGGAAAAATTTTCATCATTCAGCGCTGTTGCACTTAAAATGACAATTGCGTGGTCATACAACACCGTACCCAAACTACATTTTTATAATTTTCTCCCCACAAATAGAGCTTTCTTTTGGGGGTATTTTATCACCTCTGGGGTTATTTTTTGATAAAAAAAACAAAATAGAGAAAAAAAAAAACGATGGGCACTGATAGGCGGCACTGGAGTGGAACTAATAGATGGCACTGTATAGGCAGGACGGATGAGGAGCTATTGACAGGCATTATAGAGTGGCATCTGAAGGGCACTGACAGGCATTACTTATGGGGCACTGATAGGCATTCTTTATGGGGCACAGGCTGGCGGCTGATGGGCAGTGATTGGCCTCTGATGGGGGCTGCACGGATATTCAATGTGCTGATTATCAGCGCAGAACCCCCTGCCAATAGGCTCTCCCTTTCAGCGTGAAATGAGAAAAGCCGCTTACCGGCACTTCCTGGTTCACATGATGATCAGCTGTGATTGGCCAGCTGTGATTGGTCACAGCTGATCACATGGCAATAAGCCTCCGTCAGAGGCTCCATACCATGATCGGAGATGCGATGCGTCAGACTGACACAGAACACCTCGATCGCTGCGCGCCGCGGCTTTGTTATCCTGATCACATCATATGACGTCCAGTCAGGATAACAGAACCACTTTGCTGCCATCATATTGCTATATGGCGAGCGGAAAGTGGTTAAAGTAACTCCCAATGTATGGTGCATGGACATGTACACAAAGATTTGTTGCAATCAAGTGAATGCCAAGCCAACTCAGAAGCAAAAAAAATAAAAAATTTAAAAATTAAAAAAAACATAAAAAGGGTCTTAAATGCAAGTCAGTTTACAGCAGTGCATACAAATCTGATAAGAGGAACGTTTTCACACCTGATCTTTATCTGATCCAACTGACAGGTCCTCATACAATCCCATGTCTTCAACAGACACCTGGAAGAGAATAAAACACAAAGTGTAAAAAAAATAAGAGCCGTGTAGTAAAGAGAAATTTCGAGTCTGGACACCCCAGGGGTCGTACCTTCATGTCGGCAAGCCGGGTCTTAGCCAGTGTGACATATTCCATCAACAAGGAGCGGAATTTTGTGGGTACAAATGGCGAATGCAGGATATGGACCTGGAAGTAAATGAAAGACATTTGCAGAGACTGGAAAAAGTATCAGCAAAAAGGTAGAAAATTCGAGAATCTGATATCTTGGTAGTAGAAGTGATGGAGCGCGGTACAAGCAGTACACACCAGACATGGGTTCTGGGCTGGCTGTAAAAGGTTTACAAGAACTATTTATTAATCTGAGCCAATGGTGACCCCTCCCCCTCAGACTTGGCTACTCTTATGACGTTTTGCCCATTAAACAGGAGCAATCATAGAGGCCAAAGAAGACAGGGAGGAGCAAAGTGTTCGCTGATCGTTTGGTTTCCATGCAAAAGTTGTTTCTCGATTGTTAGACCTGTGACCGACTTGTATGGAGATCTCCTACCCTCCCGCTCTCCTTTGTGCCCATGATTGACCACAGTTTTTGGACTTGTCAGAGGAGGAGTGATGTCAGACAGATGTCACCATATTGGCACAAAAGGAAAGGCTTACCTTTAAGTATTGTGGGGCTTCAAATGGAACCAAATCAGAAAGAAACTTCAACAGGAAGACTAAAGACTTCTTGCTGGTGCTCTGGTGGGAGGTGGAGGAACCAAATGTTCCCTGAAAAAAAACAAAAAGCAAAGTTATGTCACAGCCAGTCCTTTAACTCCACCAGTCCAAAGTCCCGATTCCTACTACATCCCACCTTCATCTTCTGGTTCGTTAGAAGATAGCAATAAATATTCACCACACTGTGCTCTACCCTTGTGCCCTGTACACACGGGTCGGACATTCCGACAACAAAATCTGTCGGATTTTTTCTGACGGATTTTGCCACAAACTCGTCTTGCGTACACACGGTCGCACAAAGTTGTCGGAAAATCAGATCGTTCGGAATGCGGCGACGTACAACACGTACGATGGGACTATAAAGAGGCCAGTAGCCAATAGCCTTCGTCTCGTAATTTATTCTGAGCATGCGTGGCACTCTGTGCGTCAGAATGGTATACACACAATCAGAATTTAAATGATCGGATATTGTTGTCGGAAAATTTTTGATCCAGCTCTCAAACTATGTGTGTTGGAAGTTCCAACGGAAAAAGTCAGATGGAGCCCACACACGAAACAGTCCGATCGCACATTTTCTGCCGGAAAGTCCGACCGTGTGTACGGGGCCCTGTGATAAAGTTGTGGCTCACCTCCAATATAGACCCCATATCCTCATACAGGTCTATAACGCTCGGTAACAGAAATCCTCCTGGGAAGTCAGATCTCCCGTATTTGCTCACCATATACCTCCTCCCCACCGCATGTCCCGGGCTCGGGGCGTCAGGAGGAGATGGAGGACATGACTTCCGTGTCACAGCCGAGGCCAAAGGTCTGTATACGAGCGGCAACATTGTATACTAATCGCTTCCACGTTTAACAAAATCAAAATCTATTGTTTTTAACAAAATTGGTGATACAGTTTTACACGATGGCCAAGTTTCCCTCATTTATAGGAATACTTCTGCGGGACATACGGTGGAGAGGAGCGGAGGTATTCTGGTGAACATACAGGAGATCCAAATACCCAGAAGGACTTCTGTTACTAAGGCAGAAGATTTCTGTTACTAAGGCAGAAGATTTCTGTTTCTAAGGCTGCTTTCACACTGCGGCGGAGGGGCTTTAAGGATTTAGGTCAAGGTTTAGGATTCTGGTGGGGTACAGGAGGACGGCAACATCATAAACTAAAAGTCAGTAGGGCCAAAACATATTTGGAACACATTAGAGGAAACAAGGGGCCCCAGATAAGATGAACATCAAATTAAATTTTCTGTCTGTTGATGGAACTATCCGACCTTGAACCAGTCTGTGTAGGAGATAAATGCAGCAGGACCCTCTAGAGCGGCTTGGCGAGCGATGAGGAAGGCGGTGATGAGATATTCCAGCTCGTAGGTCTCAAAGGCCTGAGACAGAAGACGGCTCAAGAGATCTAAAGCAAGACGAGAATGAGAATCACTGAACTGACAGATCAACTCTGAACAAAGCGCTGCAGAAAATGATGACTATAAATGCCGATACTCAAAGCCCCCCGATGTTTGTAGTCTGATCAGGAAAAGCCATTTCCTGATTGGTCCGTATGGGGTATGGAACTCGGCTTCACTGATAAGGCACGTTTGAGTTTTAAAACATGTAATACAGAGACTTGTATAGACAATAGTGCAGCGCTCAGCCCAATAGTGGCACCTCCTAAATAAACAGAATTTGTTAGACAACAATTCATATATTGATCTCCACATCTCGGGGATCAATTCATAGATCATCCATTAGTGTTCATAAATACATATAAAGAGGTGCAATGATTTCATGTATCAGAATGTCCAGAAGCGATCGTAATGTTCACACATGGATCACCATGATCTTCACTTCCAGAGAATTCTCCGGAAAGTGTCTTATTGCAAGCATCACGCCCAGTCCCGCCCCTGGACATAACGCCGGTCCAATCCTGGGACATCAATGCTAGAAGCCGTCCAGGGGGCGTGACTGAGCGCCGAGCCAAGCACACAGGAGATCCGGCTCTATTCCGGCAGCACTCGTCCCCTTCCTTCCCCTCAGTGGCAGCCTATATCGACCTATAACACGCACACGCGCGGTTTTCCTCCTATTTTAAAAAGGGGAAAATAGTGCGTGTTATACGCCGATAAATACGGTATATATGGCTGTCATGGGAGGGCTCATACATCTGTTATGGCTCTGACTCCGTATTCCATTTTATTTTGAATGTCTTTATGATGCTTTTTCTGTACTTATAAGTATTTGTTGTTAATTGAAAAAAACTTGTTTAACCACTTCAGCTCCAGAAGATTTTACCCCCTTCCTGTCCAGGCCATTTTTTTTTGTGATACGGCACTGCGTTGCTTTAACTGACAATTGCGCGGTCGTGCGACGTTGTACCCACATAAAATTTTTCTCATCAGTTTAGGCCAATATATCCTACATATTTTTGGTAATAAATAATCGCAATAAGCGTATATTGATTGGTTTTCGCAAAAGTTATAGAGTCTACAAAATAGGGGATATATTTATGGCATTTTTTTTTACTAGTAATGGCAGCGATCTGCGATTTTTAGTGGGACTGCAACATTGCAGCAGACAGATCGGACACTTTTTTTCCGTTCTGTCTCTGTCAGGAGCAATCATAGGTGGCCGGCGCCCACTAGAGCTCTTAAAGCCGCCGATGTAGAGTTACAGCGATTCACCCAGGGGAGCCAAGCTGCTGCAGTATAACAGCGGCGGCTGGTCCTTAAAAAAAATTATTAAAAGTCAGCAGCTACAAAATAACTGCAGCTGCTGACTTTTAATAAATGGACACTTACCTGTCCTGGGTGCCGGCGATGTCGGCAGTAGATGACGAGCAATCACTCGTCTCTTGGCTGCTCCTGCCGCCATCCTCGGTCAGGGAATCAGGAAGTGAAGCATTGCGGATTCACTGCCCGGTTCCCTACTGCGCATGCGCGAGTCGCGCTGCGCGTCTTCACTGGTCCCAGTTGTGTTCTGAGAACTGTGTGTTTTCCCAGAACACAACGGGTGGGCGGGCATCTGCGGCTAGCTATTCCTGGAAGTGGGTGCAGATACCTGGATTATACAAAAAACACACACCATACACACACACCACAACAATTGGGCCCCCGGGCGGTTTTATTATGACTAGCACAATATGGCACTCAGTCTTACCTTGAAACAAAGCCCTCCAGTGGAGCGCTATCACCACTATCAGCGCTTCCATCTGCACCCGGACTTCCTTCCAGGCTTAGGCCGTTTGAATGGCCGGGCCGAGATGATGGTCACAGCACAGCGCTCTCAATGGATGACATACTCCAATATGCCGTCTGTTCAGAGCGCAGTGCGCATGCGCCGGTGACGTCACTGGACTCTACAAATGTGAATCTCTCCTACACGGTGCACTTCTAGGAGATATTCATTGTACATACAGGCAAGCCTTATTCATGGATTACCGCTAGGTACAAGTTATAAGGTGGACTTTACTACAGCTTTAAGATTGTTGCCAAGCTAAAAAAAAAAAAATAAAGTTTGAGAGACTCTCGGTCTTGTATATAAAAACTCTTTTAAGGGCTAATAACTAATAGAACACCAGAAGATGTCAATGCTTCCACTATCGGCTCCAGTGCTTGTGACACAAATACTTTCTCTGCACAAAAACTGCCACCCTGTCCACATTCATATGGAGGTATTAAAAAGCGACAAATAACAAAAAGACAAAGCAAGAAGCATAATAATGGAAGAGACGCTGTAAACATGAGATCACCTTTTACCAGATGCTGAGCTTCAGACTGACAGACGACAAGGCAGGAAAAAAACGATAGAATATGATACCAATTGACTTCCTGTGTATCCAATATGTTCTGTACGTGTGACGTCAGCTTCTCGGCACTCAGCAGCACAAATAGCTAGAGGGGAGCAAAGGACAGATAGATTTGTATCTGCAAACCTAAAGAATATGTCCCCCCCAACATTCCCTCCCCTGGCTGCTGTCCCACGTACTGGTATGAAGGAGTTCTCTTTGTATTCCTTCCTTTGTGAGGAATTCTTAGTGATCCTACTTGTCCCTCTGTTTTCCTATTAAAATATGACCACGTTAGGTAAAGAAGCTCATCCATCCCAGTGTGGTCAGGTTTTTGTATGCGATGGGAGAACAGCCTGCCAGTGATCAGACTTGTGCTGAGATTTCCCCCTGCACAGCCATTCACTGGGAAGATCCGTGTACTGCTTGGTCAATACTTACTTAGTAGGTGTTCAGAGACCGGAGCAAGAGCAGGAGGCAATGCTGGGCCTGGAATGTGCTCCGCAGCTCTCTTAACCAAAACTTAGTCTAGAAAGCATTCCATACAGAACTCCGTGCCTAAAAGGTCACTTCCAGGGCAGCCCCACAACATTCTGCCCAGCGGGGATCCGGAAGTGGTGCAATTCAAAGCCAGGCTGAGGACAACCACACCGGATTGCCGCTGGTAGTAGGAGGGGTTAAAGTAGCATTCCAATCAAATCCCTACTATACCTAAATCTACTCCTACGCCCATTCTAACTACTCTGCGAAAGGAAAGGTGGTCTATACTTACCTATGCTGAGGGTGCTCCAGTGCGGTCACATGATCAGAACCAAGTGCCAGCCTCAGCGCAGAGGAGGGACAGCCGACAACGGATGCCCTGGTATAAGCTTATGGGTGACATCACCGCCCAGGCACAGCAGTTGTCTCAGTTCTTCTCTTCGCTGAAGCCGGTCGCTGCAGAGATCATGTGACCGGACCAGAGTGCCCTCAGACTAGGTAAGTATACACATCTTTCCTTTGAAGGGTAGTTAGATTAGTATTAGAAGGGGGGGTGGGAGAAGGTTTAGGAATAGTTAGTATATGACTGGAATGCTGTTTACTTGGGCTGGCCTACAGTTTGTCTCCCATTGTCCAATCCTTCTGTAGGCAGCAATATAACCCCAAGGGTTAAAGCGAAGCTCCACCCAAAAATGGAACTTCCACTTTTCGGATTCTCCCCCCCCCCCCCCCCCCCGGTGTCACATCTGACACCTTTCAGGGGGGAGTAGATACTGGTCTAATCCAGGTATTTACTCCCACTTCCGGGCATGGATAGCTGCAGTATCCACGGATATCTACGTCATATCCATCCAATGCCTCATCCACCCCCGCTGTCTTATGGGAGACCCACAGGTCCCAGAAGACAGAAAGGACCCGTGGGATCGCACATGCGCAGTAGGGAACCAGGCTGTGAAACCACAAAGGCTTCACTTCCTGATCCCTTCACCGATGGCGGCGCCTCCACCCAGGAGCCGAGGGACAGATCGGCTTTGGGTGCCAACATCGTGGGCACACTGGACAGGTAAGTGTCCTTATTTTTAAAGTCAGCAGCTGCAGTATTTGTAGCCGATTCTTTAAAAAAAATTAAATAAAATTAGGCGGAACTCCGCTTTAAGACTTCAAGATCCTCAACTGGACAAGAAAAAATATATATACACCATCAGCCTACAGGCATGATCAATAAACAGCTGACATAAAATAAAATGGAATAAATACACAATTAGGTTCTTTCATTGAAAGTTCTAACAAATGAACAGAAATCATTACAAACTTTGCTGCAGAAACCATTTCTCAGGAATCTCACATTTGCCAATCAAATGCTTCGGCACTGGTCATGTGACCTCCGGGATCACAGCACAAACAGGACCAACCCTGTGCTTCTGGTCATGTGACTGACCCCCACAGTATAACTGTCGCCATTCCACCCGACATACCTTGCGGAACAAATCCATCAGCAGCGGGCACGTCTTTACAAAGCTCCAGTTCCCCTGAAATCGAATGGCGTCAGAAACTACGGGGTGAAAAAAAAATAAAAAAAATTTAACAGCCGATTCAAAGAAATACAGTGACATTAAATCAAACGCTGCATGTCAGCGAGTCATGTGAGCCGAGCCACACATGCGCAGCTCAGATCACATTATGCGTGTCGCGGTGATGTGACATCCTTGTGACATCGCCGCAGCCCGGCCATTAATGTCGGCTGAAAATACCAAACCAGAAGGAACGCCCCTCGGCGGCTCTCACGGCCCCTCCCCACATCTAATAACCCCCCTTGGAGAAGAGCTTCCCCAAGGGGGTTACCTTGTGGGGGCGCTCCCGAGTCCAGCAATCACCTTCCATAGAGGCTGAATGCAGGACTCGGCCCCGGCGCTCACGTCATTGGATTTGATTGACAGCAGCAGGAGCCAACGGCTGCTCTGCCATCTATCTATCCAATCAAGAGCCAGGTTTCGGGCAGAGAGACAGCACGTCCCCGTGGGTCAGGTAAATAAATCTTGGGGGCTGTGGGGCTGGGGGGGGGGGGGGGTGGCTGGTCACTGACAGCTGTTTTTTCACCTTAATGTATAGGATGCATTAAGGTAAAAAAAACACACAAAAGGTTTACAACCCCTTTAAGAAAGACAAACACTCCTGTGCACAAGCGAGTTGCCAGGTGGACTAAAGCTGGTAGTGGATAGTGTCTCAGGCCTTTCTGCCCTCAAGGATAGGGGTATCCTAATAGTCCGGAGCGAGAAGAGAAAAAAAAAAAAAAAAAAAGGAGGAGGGCGCATCAGCCTTGTGCATTATCCATGGACAGATTTTTATTAAAAAATAAGATAAAAAAACTCACAAACATGTGGGAAAAGATTCGCAATACAAATGATTTCCAGATAACAGCAACTGATCTACTAACAACAGACTCCAGATGGCTTCAAGGGCCACTGCTGGCTGAAGTGTTTTGAAGGGATACCTTCTTCCTCAGTGTTGATGCATTTCGAAGAAGGTATCCCTTCGAAACGCGTCAGTTGGCAGTGGCCCTTGGAGTCTGTTAGTAGATCAACTGCTGTAATCTGGAGATCATTTGTATTGTGAATCTTTTCTCACATTAGGACTGAAGGGGGACCAGGAGCACCGAAGAGGGACCCAAGAAGAGGAGGATCGGGGACCGCTCTGTGCAAATCCATTACAGAGGAAGGAAGTATGACATGTTTGTTATTTTTAAGGCTCCGATGACATCTAGGCGTTCTTATGGGGGGTATATGTCTGCTCTAAACCTCAGCTCTAAAAATGCCGAACAAGACAAATCCCATTCACTTCAATGACCCCTGTTCACATCTGAGCGTTCTGTCACCTAAAGCAAAACGCCCGTCGCTGAAAAAAGTACAGGAGCTTCTTTTTTTTTTTTTTTTTTTTTTGGGCAGATTACAGGCATTTTACATTCGTTTACATTGGTCACCTTTTGACCTGTGCAAAAAATAAATAAAAAAGATTTAAAAAAATAAAATAAAAAAAATCGCAGTAAAAAATAAATCACACGACTTTCTGTCTGAAAACAATATACTCAGGTGTGAAGAGAACGAAAACAAAAGTGAGACTTTAGTATCACTTTAAGGCTACTTTCACACTGGATGCATTATTTCAGGTGCTTTTGGGCTAAAAATAGCGCCTGAAAAACGCCTCCCCCGCAGCCCCAGTGTGAAAGCCCGAGTGCCTTTACACCGGGGTGGTGCGCCTTGCAGGACAAGAAAGCGGCGTCTTTGTGGCGGTGCGGGATCGGTGTATACATCGCTCCTAAACCACCCCCGCCATTCAAATCAATGGCCAGCGCTGCCGAAGCACCTGCAAAGGGCCGCGGTGCTTTTAACCCTTTATTTGGCCACTAGCAGGGGTTAAAAGCACGGCTAAAACAGCGGTAAAGCACCGCCGCAGTGTGAAAGTAGCCTAAAAGGTAAAACTTTTTTTCTTTTTTTTTCTAATTTAGGGTGGAAAGGGTTTAAATCCTGTGCTACATTATTTTTTTTTGCGGTCAGTGTCCCCACTAGGGAGATTTAACCCTCTATTGGTCCTTGTGACCAGAGTAACCAAAGACAAAATATAGAAGAAAATCCAACAAATTAGAGGATTAGTAGGACAAAGATGTGAGGGAAGATCGTCCAATGGGGACAAGTGTTCTGATGACAACGGACATGAGAATTCCCCTCATTCTGGGGAGATTTACTCTCATTTCCTGTTGAATCTTCAAGACAGGAAGTGAGGGCAACTCTTCCCCCCCCCCCCCGCAGGACACAGAGAGCAAAAAAATACCCCAATAGGAGATTTAACCCTTCCCTTTACTATCTAAAAATAAAGTGTTTGGGATTTATCCTCACCCTTCACCCAACCCTAAATCCTCTCCTTCAATCCCCTCCTGAGGAAGACAGACAATAAGGTCGACACTGGATCGGGTACCTTTCAGCTTCGGCTTATAGGTAAGCGTGTGACTGAGCGTGTGCAGAAAGAATTCCTCTAGCGATTCGGGAATCACGCGGGCTCTGTACCGGGAGACCTTGTAGGCAATTAACCTGCAGAGAAACAGAGACAAAAAACACAGCTCTGAGGATTAAATGGAGCATTTTATATCAAAACTACCCGATTATTTGGCTTCAAAGTGAAACTTTAGTTAGTTAGAAAGGAAGTCCTGCCAGATGATTTCAGGCCGGCCCCTTTTGCCGGTATAGATCTGCACAACATTAAGAATAATCCAGTAATACATCGCTTTGCCCTGCTCTGCACATGCTCAGTTGCTCTCCATTTTTAGTCACTGCTGACTTTGTAGAGGCCGATCTGCTGACAGCCTTGAAGCGGAATGAAACCCTCCTATCCTTTACAGCCAAGGAAGCTGCTTCTGTGTAATCTGCAACTGCCATGGTCCTGCACATGTGATCAGTTAGGACTCCGGCCATTTGATGGTCTGGCAGTTTGATTGAGGACACAAGCAAAATGTGACAGTTAGCAATCCCAGCATTCCAGGAATGTAACCGTTTTTTGAAACCGTTAAAATCGATGGGTTTAGTTCCACTTTAGGATTTACTGCTGTTCAGGGGCTTTGGGCTTCTGCAAAATGGCCGCCTCCAGCAATAAAGAAACAGGAGCAACGCTGGAGGCAATTTACAGCACATACTCGTTTTGGCAGCAGAATTATTAATGTGGGATGGATGTTCCTAACTAAACAAGTTGTTCTGGGTAAAGTCCCACTTTAAAGGCACCCAAAAGGTATTAGATGGTGGTTGGCAGACCTGTCCTTCTTGAGCAATAGAGAGATAATAACAGCGATCAGATAACTTTAGAACAGCCCTTTGCAGTACATTATTGGATTGCACAACCAGCAACTGAAATCGCAGGGAAGGGAGATTTACCAATGTCGTTCAACACCTGGCTTGTATGACTGACCACTCCCTGCTTCCACAACGCCATCCAGGAGCCCTGAAATAAAACACATCGATCACATTTCTACAGCAGTTTGTGGTTCAAATAGATTTTACTGGCTAGGATACAATTCGAAAGATCCAATCAGCATCTCTTCTAAGGAAGCCATTCTTCTATGTGCAATCTGAATATTAAAGAACCAACAGCCCCGGTCGCGAGCCCAGCCTCCCGGCCACGAGCCCAGCCTCCCCGGGCCGCGAGCCCAGCCTCCCCGGGCCGCGAGCCCAGCCTCCCCGGGCCGCGAGCCCAGCCTCCCCGGGCCGCGAGCCCAGCCTCCCCGGGCCGCGAGCCCAGCCGCCCCGGGCCGCGAGCCCAGCCGCCCCACCTAAGAGCCCAGCTGTCCCGGCCGCGAGCCCAGCCTCCCCGGCCGCGAGCCCAGCCTCCCCGGCCGCGAGCCCAGCCTCCCCGGGCCGCGAGCCCAGCCTCCCCGGGCCGCGAGCCCAGCCTCCCCGGGCCGCGAGCCCAGCCTCACCGGGCCGCGAGCCCAGCCTCCCCGGGCCGCGAGCCCAGCCGCCCGGGCCGCGAGCCCAACCGCCCCGGGCCGCGAGCCCAGCCAGGCCGTGAGCCCAGCCTCCCCGGGCCGCGAGCCCAGCCTCCCCGGGCCGCGAGCCCAGCCTCCCCGGGCCGCGAGCTTCAGCCAACCTCTAGGAATGAAGAGCGGGTGCACTGTGTAAAGCTTCAAGTGGTGACACAGGCCTAAGTAAGAGGAGAGAGTCCCATGATCCACCATACCCAGAGGTACGGGGTATGATCAATGCTCCCAGCAGTCAAGCGGAGTGGAGGGTGAAGCAAAGGAAATGTATGTGAAGCAGAAGAGGGAGAAGGTAATGGAAGCCATTGCTTTGTTCTAGAGCTGCACGATTAATCGCCAAGAATTGTTATCGCAATTTTTTTCCTGTTGCAATCTTGACAAAAAGGGTTTCACGATTCTTTCTATGCAAAGAAAAAAAAAAAACCACGGGCAGTCCGCCAAGAATCACAACATTTTTTATCAGTGGAACTTAAGTATAAACATTGTAACAATTTGTCAAAGGAATAGACTTTGTGTGTAAATGAGGAAAGTTTAACCACTTAAACGCTAAACCTTCTTCTGACATTTGTTGTTGGTTTCAAGTTTAAATAATAATATTTTTTTTTTTGGTAGAAAATTACTTAGAACCCCAAACATAATATATAACCCTATATATACACACCCCGTTTTCCAGAAAATAAGACCTAGCGTGATTGTTGGTGATGGCTGCAATATAAGCCCTACCCCCCAAATAATCCCTAGTTAAAGTCCTTGTAGGTCTTATTTTCAGGGTAGGGCTTATATTGCAGCCATCACCGACAAGCACGCTACGTCTTATTTTCAGGGGAAACGGTATATTTATATATATATATATATATATATATATATATATATATATATATATATATATATATATATATATATATATATATATATATATATATATATATATATATATATATATATATATATATATATATATATATACACATATATACACATATACATATACATATATACATATACACACACACACACACACACACACACACACACATACATACATACATACATACACTAACCAGTAAAGTTAGCCCAATTTTTTTGTATAATGTGAAAGATTTTACGTTGCGAGAAGCGTGATCTTTTTATTTTAAGCCAAAAAATTGTGATTCTCATTTTGGCCAGAATCGTGCAGCTCTACTTTGTTCTTTACAGGCAAACCACAGGTTCACTTTGAGAATTTAGTCTTAAAATTCTCAAGGATAGGTAGGTGTGCGCCGATACCTTATGAGAGCAGAAACATGAGCCCAGAGTCAGGGTGAAAGGCTACCATAGAGACCAACCTCACTCAATATTACTGACACTATGGGGGGGGGGGGTTACTAAAACTGGAGCACACAGAATCTGGTGCAGCTCTGCATGGGAGCCAATCAGCTTCTAACTTTAGGTTGTTCAATTAAGCTTTGGCAATAAAACCTGGAAGCGGATTGGTTTCTATGCAGCTCTGCACCAGGTTCTGCATGCTCCAGTTTTAGTAAATAACCTCCTATGTAGAAAGTGATGTGATCAATACCAGGGTCAATGAAATAGTACCAACACCCCTTGTATATGAACAAGAAACAGAATTTGGGAGGAATTATTACAAACATGTAACAGTGTAAAAAAAAAAAAAAAAAAAAGATACATTATATTATATAGAAATAACATTGATAAAAATCACTATATACACACACAATACATCATCCACATCCGACTGGAAGAGGGGATACATTGTAAGCTGTTAAATTGTCATTTTTCCCATGCTAACATTTTACATGTTTCACCTTATGGCTTCCTCAGGACAAGCATGGGCTCTCATCTAATGAAAGCATTCGCACAAAAGGTAAGTGTCCTCAGACAATGGTTCCTGGCTCAATGCACTGAGGACTTGGAGCCGGATTATGGCCAGAGCATGAGGGAAGAGCAAGGTCCGGTGGCCCAGTACATCCAGCTGACCAAGGATTGTCCAAATGAGCCGGATCACCCGCAGAGAGAGGTACGTATTGGTAATGTCTACACAGCTAACAAGGCGTAACTTAAAAACTTTCTTAAAAATGGGAGACTGGGAGCCTGGAGATATGGCAGACAGCACCGATCGCCTGAGCCAAAAGTGGTCAGTTCTAGGTTTCTGCCTCCGTATATAGGAAGGGGGGGGGGGGCACATGCTCATCCAGGGGTATTAGCAATGTGACCCAATGCCATCATGACTCCCAGGGACTCCAGCCTTGGCACCGATTGTTAAAAAATAAAAAATTACAGTTAGAATACCGTTTTTAGCGATCTGAATACTTTGACATGCAAAGGAGGGATTTGGAGTTTTAGACCCCCGATCCCTTCATTAAGAGCACCTGTCATCACCTCATCAAATATTACTGTCACAGGGGATGTTTACATTCCTTGTGGCAGCAATAAAAGTAATCTGAATTTTTTATTTTTTTTTATTTTATGTAACATTTTTTAAATAACAAAAAATATATATTTTTTTTTATTAAAGCGCCCCCGTCCCTGCGCAGCAAAGAACCTGCATACATAAGTCACACCTGCATATGGAAAGAGTGTTCAAATCACACATGAGGTATCGCTGTGATTGTTAGAGTGAGAGCAATAATTCTAGCAAGAAGACCTCCTCTGTAAGGATGGATTCACATCTATGGCATTTTTAGTGTTTTGCATTTTGCAGATTTGCACAATAGAACGTTTTCCATAGGAAACCATGGGAAACGGACTGTAGTACAAATCTGCAAAATGCACTAAAAATGCCATAGGTGTGATGAATCCAGCCTCACTCTACCCTGGTAGCCATTACATTTTTTTTAGCACTCCGGCTTTCACACTGGGTTTGCAGCTGAGGCTTTTTTCAGGTGCTATGCAGTTTTAGCGCTGTAGGGATTGAAAAACGCCTCCAGAGTGAAAGGGGTCTTAAGAAGTTTCTGGCACATTAGAAGTAAACATTGGGGCAGCGCTGTGATCAGAGTTCCATCTCCTGATCAGTGCAGGTTCAACACACCTACAGGTCAGACTTATTATAGGCTTTCCTGTGGGTACAAGGCAAAAAGTGGACTTTACTACCGCTTTAAAATGAAGGAAAAGCTTCATCAGTCTGCTGATTACTTACATGAAAGCATCGTGTCCAGGATGGAGAGCGAGATCTGAAATAGTGGAAAAGCTCCGTTATAAAAAAAAAAAACTGTACAGAAGATACAAGAAAAGGTAAAACAGCAGTAATAAGATATACCTTGGACATTTTGGACTGTTCTGGATCCTTCACAGAAGAAGCAGCCTGACAAAACGCTTTGCCAATCAACACAGCCAACAGATCTATAGATTCAAAGATGAAAATCTTTAGACAACATGGAAGCTGTATCTTGTCTAATGTACCGGGCACAGGACACCGGGCACAGGACGCCGGGCACAGGACGCCGGGCACAGGACGCCGGGCACATCCCCCGTACTGCTATATAGGCAATGCAAAGATTCCTATCCATGTTATAAATAAAACTTTGGAGAACTTACTAGATATGATCTGTTCCACGAACTCGGCATCGGAAGGTGAATTTTCCAGGTGTAGACACAGCGCCCGCATTCCCGAGCAGAACCAATCCACAGCACCACCCGCGCCTGTACAACTGAACACAAGGTGTCAGTGAGCAGAGAAATTGTGTGATGCATCAAATGTCATTCACATTTAGGAAACTACAAGAGAGGGATTAGCACTTCTCACCCGACAACGGCAGAATCTCACAATACGCCACTAAGAGGCGCCGCTAAAAATAGTGCGAGGACGGGTCTAGATAATGGGATTCTCAGGGCTCCTTCAATAACACGCATTACTGCAAAATACGTCATGGAACACGTCCCATTGGGGTGCCGTTCATTGCGAACGGCACCCCAACTTTATCCTACAATATATTGGATGATAAAGCGTGTAAGGCGGGGCTTGGATGTGATGTCATCACACACGCCAGGTCCGTACTCACGCTCGAACATTTGATTGAATCCATCACACTAGTGTCAGTCAGTGGAGACACATCAATGGGAGTTTAGTTTTTTTTTTGTTTTGTCTTTTTGATGGTTTCACACCTTTTTTTCCCCTTAAGGCCGGGTTCACACCACAGCGATGCGGGAACGCCGCGAATCTGCTGCGTTTTCCCGCATCGCACACCACACTGCCCTATGCGAACGGCTGGGAGTGTCAATGAAATGTTAATGACACCCCCAGATCCGTCCGCATATCGCAGTGCGGTCTGCCGACTCGCACAGGAATCGGATCGCATGGTGTGAACACCCATGCGATCCGATTCTGTTGCGGACCAAAAAAAGGGTCCCGTGCGAGTTTGCTGCGGGAGCGATGCGAATTCAGTCATACTATCTGTATACTATCTGTATGGCTGAACTCGCATCGCTACGGAGATCGGATGTGATTTGCACTGCAGTGCGGTGCGAATCACATCCGGATCTCCCCCCGCAGCAGTGTGAACCCGGCCTTAAAGAGATTCCCGAAAGAAAAATTTCTGAACCGTGCGCAGATCCCGACTCCCAGAGATAAATGTGCGATTAGCTGGTTTACCGAATTCCCTGCGCCTGCCTCTGGGGAGTATATTTAGTACATCTGGTGATGGAGAGCGCTACGTTGGTGAAATAAGGAAGAATTTGGAGGGATTGTCCTTTGCCTCACATTTCACACTGGACATTGGAGGGATTTTTTGCTTTTCTTTGTTTGGACGTCTTTTTGGAGATTCATTATACGGGACACTTTGTATCGATTGTTATTATTATGTGTGTTGCACTTTTAATATTTTTATGATTCATACGAATTTTGCTTGGGTACAACATCACTTAAAGCGACTCAGTGCCGTATCACAAAAAATGGCCTGGCCATTAAGGGGGAAAATCCTTCCGGGTCCTTAAGTAGTTAACAGAAGTCAATGCAAGTCATACTGAAGTCGCAACCAAAAGTAGTGCAGGAAATTTTTTTTTAAGTCACACCAATTAGAAAAGGTCCATTGCTGTTAATGGGGTGCGATTTGTCATGTGACTTTAAACTCTCAAGTCGCATGACAAGTCAAAGCAGTGTGAACCGGGGCCAAATCAGATACTGCGGCACAATTCTGAATATTGTTCCATTTTCTATGTACAGTATAATGCAGTTCTCTTTAAGCTTTTCATCCATTGCAAATTCTTGTTTGCTACAATGTCCTTTGAATGCTCCAAAGAAATGTTGGTAGGTTAATTAGATCCGGTCTAAATTGGCCCCAGCATGTGTGTATGAATGTGAGTTAGGGACCTTGTAAGCTCCTCGAGGGCGGGGACTGATGTGAATATACAATGTAAAGTGCTGTGTAAATTGACAGCGCTATGCACGTACCTGAAATAAATCAATAAGAATAAATAAAAATGCTCTATCAGGCAATACTTACCAATACACACAGGCCAGTCTTACCTCTCCAGTACATCCTCTATTCCCACTATATCCACACTGTGCAAGTGCCACACAACTTCTAACACTGGAGGGCGCTGCTGAGCAGAAAGTAACAAGAGTGATGTAAGAAATGGAACGGCTTTAAAAATGATTTTCAGCAACTCAACTCACTGATTGTTCCCAAATCTCCTTCAAGAAAACCGAACGTCTGAAGCAATTTTCTGTCATCAGCACTTTCAGTGTCCTCAGAAAAGCCGTCAACCTGTCCTAAAAATAGGATAGAAATGAGGGACTGTTAGCGATGCTCAGAGCTGGTGTACAACGACACTCATCAGCCCAGAAAAGGTGATGATGAGAGTTCTGGTGATTAACCCCTACTGTACTGACATTTCTTTGTGACGCAAAATCTTTACACACGCCCCCAATATACACACCCCCCAATACACACGCGCCCCCCTATATACACACGCCCCCCCAATATACACACACACACACCCAATATACACACGACCCCCCCAATACACACACACACAAACCCAATATACACGCGCCCCCCCAATATACACACACACACACAAACCCAATATACACACGCCCCCAATATACACACCCCCCAATACACACACACCCCAATACACACGCCCCCCAATATACACACACACACACACACACACAAACCCAATATACACGCAACCCCCCAATACACACGCCCCCAATATACATGCGCCCCCCCCCCAATATACACACACACACACAAACCCAATATACACACGCCCCCAATATACACACGCCCCCAATACACACGCCCCCAATATACACACATCCCAATATACACGCGCCCCCCCAATATACACACACACACACACCAAATATACACACCCCCAATATACACGCGCCCCCCAATACACACACACACAAACCCAATATACACACGCCCCCAACTGCAGCCTACTTCCTGAACATTGGACTATGGGGGGGGGGGGGGGATTAGCCCTTAATAAAATGTGGAATACCGGCGTGCAGATTTGTACATTTCATACTGAAATATTAAGGCCGGGTTGACACTATTGTGAATTGGAAGAGGTTTTCCCGCATCCAATTCGTATGTCAGGAGACCGTGTCCGGCTCTCTATGGAGCTCTCTATGGAGCCGGTTCACACATCTCTGGAGCGGATCCGGAGTGAATTGCAGAGGAGTCCTGTGCGTCTTCAGGTCCAAATTCAGCCAAAAATTCAAACTGGAATTGGACCTGAAAACGGTGATCAGGAAAACACGGGACCCCCCACTGTGAGCCGCTCCATGCAGAGGTGTGAGCCCAGCCTAAAGGGAACTTCAATGGGTTGTAAACCCTCGTGCATCCTATGTATTAAGGTGAAAAACACCCGGCAGTGACCGTCATCACCGATACCACAATGATGTAAAATTCTACATTCTACACCAGAGGAAGCGCTGAGGAGATCTCTTCTAATGGGGACACTTCTTTACTTTGGAAAGATTTCCTCTCACTTCCTGTTGTGTCTCCAGGACAGGAAGTGAAAAGGGAAATCTCTTGAACAGACAGCAGAACATAAAACTGCTCGGGGGTTGTAACCGTTTCTGTTTACTCGATCAGAAAAAAGTTTCAGCCATGCACAGATTTTATCACTTAGATCTATCCAAAAATATAGAGTGTGTGCCCGACGTCTCCCGACATAAACGATTAGTGTGAAGACACAGAGACGGCATTACAATAACAATCAAGTCTCTCAGTAGAAGGTAATGAAATTCGTGTTCTGTGGCTGCTGGAGAAACAATCACTAGAAATCATGATATCAGCAAATGGTGGAAACTCATAGCAACCAATCAGAATGTGCGTTTCAGTAATCAGATTTGATATGAAGATTTTAGATGTTCCATTAAATGGTAAAAACGCCAAGATTTCTATATTCAGCTGTGCTCACTCGCTGGTCTTGGCTGAGCCAGGCGTCCTCCATGTTGTCTCCGGGGTTATGGCAGAGCTGTTGGATATTGGAGACAGCAGATCTTGCACCAAGTACATCAGCAGGAACGCCCAGATGTGAGGCCTGATCTCTTAAGGTGGAACCTGACAAGAAAGAAAAATACACAGATGGATGGATTCTCTGTTTCAGTTTCAGGTTTAAAGCCCAATTTTTGAACAAATAACCCCCCCCCCCCCAACACATCTGGCACATTTGTTCCCATGTAAGAGGAGAGCTGAGGGACACAAACATGAGTTTCCTACTTCTCCTTTCACTGTCCAATCACAGGCTGGGGGAGGGAAAAGACCTGTAAGTGATACTGACCTGCAACAGAGAGAAGTCGGGTCTTAAACTCTGGCAGATTGGACTGTGCTGAAGAACATCTCTGTCTACTGCGGAATGCATGGAGTTCAGCTTTAGGGCTCACATGCGGTAGGAATGTGCTGGGTGGCTATTCCAGTGGGGTCGCCCCCCCCCCATTCCAGTGGGGTCGCGCCCCCGCCCCCCCCTCATTCCAGTGGGGTCGCGCCCCCGCCCCCCCCTCATTCCAGTGGGGTCGCGCCCCCCCCCCCCCGCAAAACAAGGCAAAATGCGTGGCATGCAGCACGACTCAACCTACCTCCTCACACCACACTGCGGTCCATGTCCGATATTTCAATAAAAGTTTGTTTAAAAATAAAAAGTATAGAGTGCGATGTGCCACAATCAGCGGCTCTGCTGTCATCCTAACACAACCGCTGGTGTGAACACGCCCTTAAAAGCAACATACTGCTAATCTGCCCCCCCCCCCCCCCCCCCAACATATCTGAAATGTTGGTACCAGGGTGGATATAAATCACAGATTTTTTTTTTTTTATTATTATTAAAAATAAATACTTTTTTTTTTTTTTAAGTTTTTTTTATTTATTTTTTATTTAAATCAATTTATGTGGATTTATATCAAATTTATTTGAATAAAATGCTTTTGCAGTAAAAAATTTGATAAGTTTTCTATTTAAGATACATTAATAATTTAGTTTATTCAGCATGAAATGGAGCTTAGTTATGTAGCATGAGGCTGTATATTCAGCAATATTTACATGTTTGGTAAACTCATTCAATGAATCCAAGCTCTGCAGGCTGAGATAACATGCACTGCATTGATCACACAATGTCACAGTAACCATGAAGATAAAAGTTCAGGAATATATTCCTTCATCCCATTGTTTAGGAGATCTATGTACACTACAAACTGTATGATTGGATCGGTTCTGATATCGCTGCTTTACTGACCTGACAGCTTATTATTATAAATAGGAAACCTTCATTTTGTTTGCAAATATTAAAAGATTCTAATTACCATTAAGAATAAGTCCTTCCATATAAAGAGCCCCTGTCATTTCAGATCCATCATGGCAGTGCCTCTTAGTGGGCGTCCAATCACCTGCTGCCGCCACATCACTCACCTTGTTGTGTCACCGCCCCATCACCAACCGTCCCATTAAAGTGAATGGAACTGTCGGGGAGCCGACAGCGGGGTCAGAGGAGGGAGCCGACAGCGGGGTCAGAGGAGGGAGCCGACAGCGTGGTCAGAGGAGGGAGCCGACAGCGGGCTCAGAGGACGGAGCCGACAGCGGGCTCAGAGGACGGAGCCGACAGCGGGCTCAGAGGACGGAGCCGACAGCGGGCTCAGAGGACGGAGCCGACAGCGGGCTCAGAGGACGGAGCCGACAGCGGGCTCAGAGGACGGAGCCGACAGCGGGCTCAGAGGACGGAGCCGACAGCGGGCTCAGAGGACGGAGCCGACAGCGGGCTCAGAGGACGGAGCCGACAGCGGGCTCAGAGGACGGAGCCGACAGCGGGGTCAGAGGACGGAGCCGACAGCGGGGTCAGAGGACGGAGCCGACAGCGGGGTCAGAGGACGGAGCCGACAGCGGGGTCAGAGGACGGAGCCGACAGCGGGGTCAGAGGAGGGAGCCGACAGCGGGGTCAGAGGAGGGAGCCGACAGCGTGGTCAGAGGAGGGAGCCGACAGCGGGGTCAGAGGACGGAGCCGACAGCGGGGTCAGAGGACGGAGCCGACAGCGGGCTCAGAGGACGGAGCCGACAGCGGGCTCAGAGGACGGAGCCGACAGCGGGCTCAGAGGACGGAGCCGACAGCGGGCTCAGAGGACGGAGCCGACAGCGGGCTCAGAGGACGGAGCCGACAGCGGGCTCAGAGGACGGAGCCGACAGCGGGGTCAGAGGACGGAGCCGACAGCGGGGTCAGAGGACGGAGCCGACAGCGGGGTCAGAGGACGGAGCCGACAGCGGGGTCAGAGGACGGAGCCGACAGCGGGGTCAGAGGAGGGAGCCGACAGCGGGGTCAGAGGAGGGAGCCGACAGCGGGGTCAGAGGAGGGAGCCGACAGCGGGCTCAGAGGACGGAGCCGACAGCGGGCTCAGAGGACGGAGCCGACAGCGGGGTCAGAGGACGGAGCCGACAGCGGGGTCAGAGGAGGGAGCCGACAGCGGGGTCAGAGGAGGGAGCCGACAGCGGGGTCAGAGGAGGGAGCCGACAGCGGGGTCAGAGGAGGGAGCCGACAGCGGGGTCAGAGGAGGGAGCCGACAGCGGGGTCAGAGGAGGGAGCCGACAGCGGGGTCAGAGGAGGGAGCCGACAGCGGGGTCAGAGGGGGAGCCATTGCAGAACATTAAATCCACCCTGTGGGGTACTCACACCATTTTATCTCTTTATAGTCCTGTACTCCATGTATTCGAATTTGTGGTCGATTTCTGCTAGGAAACTTTTTTTTTTTTTTTTTTTTAATCATCAAAATGGTACTTCCTGCTCTCCCACTGCAGTGCTCTATGCTGGCAGAGCTCAGTAGCAGGCACAACCCTCAGCACAAGGGTCCTCATTTGGAGGACATTGTGGAGGGGGGGAGGGGGTCTGACCACATCTGTTACTGAGTGCCGATTGCCGACAACACTGGATCAAACTCTGGTGACTATTGAAGGATGTAGTCATGCTCAGACACAACTACTAACACAGGATAATGAGGGCTGCTCATACATTGCCTGTCTGCCTAGTTAGTTATTCATATGGTAAATATATTTTTGCTGCAATTACAATTGTTTTAAAACAAGAGAGTTACAAAAGAATTACATATTAAAAGTATAACAACATTTCCTGACAATGGTCACTATATAAAGTGAATGTAGAAAGAAAAGTTTTGGATACTTTCTCTCAGGTTCGGACAGAAGATGGACATTGCGAGTCGGGAGGCCGGCAGAAGATTTCACTTACCGATAAACGATTGTGGAAGTCGGGCAGATTTCGGAGAATGTTTGGAATCGGAATCTTCCCCATCACAAACCTTCTTACAGGGAGGATCCTCTACCTACAATTTGCAGTGAAATAGAAGAAATTTTCATTCTAAAGCCGGGTGCATGCGATTCGTTTCTCTCCGCTCAGCGCCCGGGGCCCCATTCCCACAGCCAATCATCTCCCTGTGTGGTGCACATGCCATGGTTTATAGATCCCGTGTGTCGGGGCGACTGAACCCCGGCACAAGAGTGACATCATCCAACGCTGGCCAATGAGGAGGGCTGCATCACAGCGCCCAGAAGAAGCCGGGTAGAGGATGCCAGCACAAGTGAGGGACCGCTGACCACTGAAGGAGTGGAAAGTGTTGTGGACTTTAGTTCTGCTTTAGATGTTTACCTGCTGCGTTTCCTTTCCATACATTTCATTTTATTCACTTGCAATGTGCCTTTAAATTTGCTTTAAAAAAAAAAAATTTAACTACTCCCGACAGAGCCACCCTCCCCCCCCCCCCCCCCCCCTGCACACCATAGTCATATCCTCTTCTGGGAAGGTTTTAGATACTGTCTGTGCTGGCCCAGCTCCTCCAATCACCTCCCTTCATAACCTTTTATGTAGCTGCTGGGAAAGAGTGAAGGGGAATACTATAGAGTAGGGGCATCAAACTCAATTTAATCGTGGGCCGCATCAGCAGTATGGTTGCCTTCAAAAGGGTCGGTTGTATCTGGGGTGCACTGTGTACAGAGTGCAGGGCTCGGGGGTGCACCGTGTACAGAGTGCAGGGCTCGGGGGTGCACCGTGTACAGAGTGCAGGGCTCGGGGGTGCACCGTGTACAGAGTGCAGGGCTCGGGGGTGCACCGTGTACAGAGTGCAGGGCTCGGGGGTGCACCGTGTACAGAGTGCAGGGCTCGGGGGTGCACCACGTACAGAGTGCAGGGCTCGGGGGTGCACCACGTACAGAGTGCAGGGCTCGGGGGTGCACCACGTACAGAGTGCAGGGCTCGGGGGTGCACCACGTACAGAGTGCAGGGCTCGGGGGTGCACCACGTACAGAGTGCAGGGTTCGGGGGTGCACCACATACAGAGTTCGGGGGTGCACCATATACAGAGTGCGGGGTTCACCACGTACAGAGTGCGGGGTTCGGGGGTGTACCACGTACAGAGTGCAGGGTTCGGGGGTGCACCACGTACAGAGTGCAGGGTTCGGGGGTGCACCACGTACAGAGTGCAGGGTTCGGGGGTGCACCACGTACAGAGTGCGGGGTTCGGGGGTGCACCACGTACAGAGTGCGGGGTTCGGGGGTGCACCACATACAGAGTGCGGGGTTTGGGGGTGCACCACATACAGAGTGCAGGGTTCGGGGTGCACCACGTACAGAGTGCAGGGTTCGGGAGTGAGTAAAGCCCCATACACACTATCCGATTTTCTGCTTATTTTTGTCTTCAGATTTACCAAAACCATGTAGTAGAAGGGCCGGCCTGATTGCAGACACATTGAAACTCCTAAGGTCTGACCTCATATTACATGGTTTTGGTAAATGTGAAAGAAAAACTCAGCAGAAAAACGGATAGTGTGTATGGGGCTTAACATACAGAGTTCAGGGCTGCGCTGTGTATGGGAGTGCAAGGTTTAGGGATGCACTATGCAGTGTGTGCAACTCCAACTGCCCTCACAAGGATCCTCGCTATTCTCTCCTACCAGGTTCTAGTACAGGGGTGCCCAATCAGTGGCCTGGGGGCCACATGTGGCCCGCAGAGCTTTCAGATGTTCCCTCTGGTTGGATGGGATAGAGGGGCCCACAGGAGTAGAGTGGGCTGTGTGTCCATGTCCGCTCTGCTCTACATATACAGAGCAGACACGGATCTGTCTTCCGTCCGCTCCACTTATTGTGGCCTGTGCTATAGAGTGTCACTTAAGTGACAGTTGAGTCTGTGGGGCTGCTGACATCCCATCCAAGATGGCGGCTCCCAGCACAAGTCTACGGACTTATGAAAGTCTATATAAAGGAGGATCTTCCAGGAAAGAACAGCAATAACACAAAGTAATGCAAATATAATCCTATAGGAAGATCTTTGCTGAGATGAAATCTCTGGTGACCGGGTCTCTAATGCCTAAGAAAATGATTGCTGCGAGTGCGGAAACATCGCCCCAATACGTGCGATTCAGAGGAGCTATAAAATCCGGGTGTTCCTCCGCTCACCCCCCCCCCCCCCCCAACAACTCTGCATCCGGGACCCTCCAGCAGCCTCACCTCCAGCAGAAATCCATTCACATCCTGATGACAACTCAGCAAATACACCGCCGCCTCCTGGATCCTCTTCCGGCTGTATTCAGGTTTCCTGGATGCCTTGCTGGCTCTGCCGGCTGCAAAATCATCAATAGAGGAGTTTATATACATCAGAGCACACAGCACATAGTGAATGGAGGAGTATATATCAGAGCGCACAGCACATAGTGAATGGAGGAGTATATATCAGAGCGCACAGCAAATAGTGAATGGAGGAGCATATATCAGAGCACACAGCAAATAGTGAATGGAGGAGTATATATCAGAGCGCACAGCACATAGTGAATGGAGGAGTATAGATCAGAGCGCACAGTAAATAGTGAATGGAGGAGTATAGATCAGAGCGCACAGCACATAGTGAATGGAGGAGTATATATCAGAGCGCACAGCACATAGTGAATGGAGGAGTATATATCAGAGCGCACAGCACATAGTGAATGGAGGAGTATATATCAGAGCGCACAGCACATAGTGAATGGAGGAGTATATATCAGAGCGCACAGCAAATAGTGAATGGAGGAGCATATATCAGAGCGCACAGCACATAGTGAATGGAGGAGTATATATCAGAGCGCACAGCACATAGTGAATGGAGGAGTATATATCAGAGCGCACAGCAAATAGTGAATGGAGGAGTATATATCAGAGCGCACAGCGCATAGTGAATGGAGGAGTATATATCAGAGCGCACAGCACATAGTGAATGGAGGAGTATAGATCAGAGCGCACAGCACATAGTGAATGGAGGAGTATATATCAGAGCGCACAGCAAATAGTGAATGGAGGAGTATATATCAGAGCGCACAGCACATAGTGAATGGAGGAGTATAGATCAGAGCGCACAGCACATAGTGAATGGAGGAGTATATATCAGAGCGCACAGCAAATAGTGAATAGGAGTTTCTATCGGAGCGCACAGCGCATAGTGAATGGAGGAGTATATATCAGAGCGCACAGCACATAGTGAATGGAGGAGTATATATCAGAGCGCACAGCACATAGTGAATGGAGGAGTATATATCAGAGCGCACAGCACATAGTGAATGGAGGAGTATATATCAGAGCGCACAGCACATAGTGAATGGAGGAGTATATATCAGAGCGCATAGTGAATGGAGGAGTTTCTATCGGAGCGCACAGCACAGTGAATACTTTTTTGTGGCCACTAGATGGAGCTGACGATCTCAGGAAATCAACATCTTCAGGAAATGATGGTCAGAATGAGTCGGACGGGTGAATTCTTGTCACATTCGTCCAACAAATTTTGTATAAAACGGACCTCTTGGAATGAAGATTTTGAGATATTTTCGCAGTATTTACCTTTAGGACCCGTTCCCGTGAGCTTATTTTAATTTAATTTATTATTATTTTCAGCATTTTCAGAAAATTCCAAACATGATCTTTGACACACAATGTCATTTATCTCCTCAGTTCCCCTCCGATAATGAAATAGGGGGAGGGGGCGGGAAGCAAAAAAAAGGAAAAAAAAAAAAAGAAATACAATGTTATTTTAGCATGCAGGCTTGTGTCCCGGAGATTGGCGGGGGGGGGGGGTTGGGTTCTTTCTGTACATCTGGATATGAAAGCCGTGGATCCCATCGATGGAAAGACGAGGGGGGGGGGGGGGAAATCAATGCATACGCCATAGTGCAATATCACCAACATAACCACCAGTTCTACTCTCAGGGATATAACATGAGGGCACTGTGGTGGGGGGTGGGGGATCGGCTGGGATTGTGGATGTAGGGAGAGATGGAGGACTGGCCTGGTGTGGTGGTAGATGAGCCGCAAGGATCCCCCGCTCCAAGCTGACCGGCCCCTGAATGACATCACCGCTGGATTGTGTGTGGTTCCAGGACGCGTTTCGAGGAGACTTCTTCAGGGGCTGAGGAAGAGGAAGTCTCCATAAAACACATTGAGTCGGATGTAGAGCGGGAGCTCCACTGGAAACAAAGTATTGATTTCCTGGTGCTGGGAAGTGATCTGACCAGTGATCACCCTCCAGGTGATGTAACATTTATTTCGCACCGGGGCCACGCTGCATTAGCTTTACCGTTCTTTTAGCGGCGCTTTTTGACCGCTAGCGGGGCACTTTTAATCCCCGCTGGTGGCCAAGGAAAGGGTTAAAAGCAGGCCCTTTGACAGCGCTGCCCATTCATTTCAACAGGTGGGGTGTTTTTTGAGGGGTGTATACAGAGCTGTATACAGCGCTCCCAAACTGCCCCAAAGATGCGGCTTGCAGGACATTTTTTCCCGTCCCGCAGTGTGGAAGCCCTCAGGGGTCTCGCACTGGGGGGGGGGGGGCACGAGAGGCGCTTTACAGGCGCTATTTTTAGCGCAAAAACGCCTGAAAAACGTCCTCAGTGTGAAAGGGGTCCTACACCTCAGGATTACCACAAATCTCTGCGCTCGGAGTTCCACTTTAAATTCAAAGAAAACTATTGATGACAAATAAGATCCGCCCCGGGGTGGGAGCTCCTCCTATTTATATATCGGAGGGTTATAATTGTACCTCTTATCATGGCGGTCAGTGTTTGCCGAGTGGGTGTGACCCTCCATCCAATGCCGGAGCCAAGAGAACCAATCACTTCTTATCACAAGCAATCCCTTCAAGTGGAAGTTCCCCTTGTCAGGAAACGTAAAGCTCCTACCAGAGGTGCAGCCAGGTCTGCAAGAGATCAGGGCCAGAGCCCAAGGCAGCGGTCACCAACCTTTCTTCCGAGGGGGGGGTTCACCTGCCACCGTCGCCGGTCACCAGATCCGCTTTTTAACTTGCCACCGTGTCACCTACCACTGTTTCCCTGGAGAATCGATACTCCGGGATGTGTCTGTTTCCCAGGGAAAGCGATACTCCGTGAAAGTCCCAGTTTCCCCGGGAAATCGATACTCCGGGAAGTGGCCATTTCCCCGGGAAATCGATACCCCAGGAAGTGTCCTGGAAGTGGAAATCGATACTCCGGGAAGTGCCCGTTTCCCCGGGAAATCGATACTCCGGGAAGTGTCCTGGAAGTGGAAATCGATACTCCGGGAAGTGGCCGTTTCCCCGGGAAATCGATACTCCGGGAAGTGTCCTGGAAGTGGAAATCGATACTCTGGGAAGTGCCCGTTTCCCAGGGAAATCGATACTCCGGGAAGTGTCCTGGAAGTGGAAATCGATACTCCGGGAAGTGCCCGTTTCCCCGGGAAATCAATACCCCAGGAAGTGTCCTGGAAGTGGAAATCGATACTCCGGGAAGTGGCCGTTTCCCCGGGAAAAATCGATACTCCAGGAAGTGTCCTGGAAGTGGAAATCGATACTCCGGGAAGTGGCCGTTTCCCCGGGAAATCAATACTCCGGGAAGTGCCCATTTCCCAGGGAAAGCGATACTCCGGGAAGTGTCCTGGAAGTGGAAATCTATACTCCGGGAAGTGTCCTGGAAGTGGAAATCGATACTCCGGGAACTGTCTGTTTCCCTGGGAAATCGATACTCTGGGAAGTGTCCTGGAAGTGGAAATCGATACTCTGGGAAGTGTCCTGGAAGTGGAAATCGATACTCCGGGAACTGTCTGTTTCCCCGGGAAATCAATACTCCGGGAAGTGTCCTGGAAGTGGAAATCGATACTCCGGGAAGTGGCCGTTTCCCCGGGAAATCGATACTCCGGGAAGTGCCCGTTTCCCCCGGGAAATCGATACTCCAGGAAGTGTCCTGGAAGTGGAAATCGATACTCCGGGAAGTGTCCGTTTCCCCGGGAAATCGATACTACAGTAAGTGTCCTGGAAGTGGAAATCGATACTTCGGGAACTGTCCATTTGCCAGGGAAAGCTAAACTCCGGGAAGTGGAAATCGATACTCCGGGAAGGGGCCGTTTCCCAGGGAAATCGATACTCCGGGAAGTGGCCATTTCCCCGGGAAATCGATACTCCGGGAAGTGTCCTGGAAGTGGAAATCGATACTCCGGGAAGTGTCCTGGAAGTGGAAATCGATAGTCCGGGAACTGTCTGTTTCCCCGGGAAATCGATACTCCGGGAAGTGGCCGTTTCCCAGGGAAATCGATACTCCGGGAAGTGTCCTGGAAGTGGAAATCGATACTCCGGGAAGTGTCCTTGAAGTGGAAATCGATACTCCGGGAAGTGGTCGTTTCCCCAGGAAATCGATACTCCAGGAAGTGTCCTGGAAGTGGAAATCGATACTCTGGGAAGTGGTCGTTTCCCTGGGAAATCGATACTCCGGGAAGTGGCCGTTTCCCTGGGAAATCGATACTCCGGGAAGTGTCCTGGAAGTGGAAATCGATACTCCGGGAACTGTCTGTTTCCCCGGGAAAATCGATACTCCGGGAAGTGTCCTGGAAGTGGAAATCGATACTCCGGGAAGTGTCCTGGAAGTGGAAATCGATACTCCAGGAACTGTCCGTTTCCCCGGGAAATCGATACTCCAGGAAGTGTCCTGGAAGTGGAAATCGATACTCTGGGAACTGTCTGTTTCCCCGGGAAATCGATACTCCGGGAAGTGGCCGTTTCCCAGGGAAATCGATACTCCGGGAAGTGTCCTGGAAGTGGAAATCGATACTCCGGGAAGTGTCCTGGAAGTGGAAATCGATACTCCGGGAACTGTCTGTTTCCCCGGGAAATCGATACTCCAGGAAGTGTCCTGGAAGTGGAAATCGATACTTCAGGAAGTGTCCTGGAAGTGGAAATCGATACTCCGGGAACTGTCCGTTTCCCCGGGAAATCGATACTTCAGGAAGTGTCCTGGAAGTGAAAATCCATACTCCGGGAAGTGGCTGTTTCCCCGGGAAATCAATACTCCGGGAAGTGCCCATTTCCCAGGGAAAGCGATACTCCGGGAAGTGTCCTGGAAGTGGAAATCTATACTCCGGGAAGTGTCCTGGAAGTGGAAATCGATACTCCGGGAACTGTCTGTTTCCCTGGGAAATCGATACTCTGGGAAGTGTCCTGGAAGTGGAAATCGATACTCTGGGAAGTGTCCTGGAAGTGGAAATCGATACTCCGGGAACTGTCTGTTTCCCCGGGAAATCGATACTCCGGGAAGTGTCCTGGAAGTGGAAATCGATACTCCGGGAAGTGGCCGTTTCCCCAGGAAATCGATACTCCGGGAAGTGTCCGTTTCCCCGGGAAATCGATACTCCGGGAAGTGCCCGTTTCCCCCGGGAAATCGATACTCCAGGAAGTGTCCTGGAAGTGGAAATCGATACTCCGGGAAGTGTCCATTTCCCTGGGAAATCGATACTACAGTAAGTGTCCTGGAAGTGGAAATCGATACTTCGGGAACTGTCCATTTGCCAGGGAAAGCTAAACTCCGGGAAGTGGAAATCGATACTCCGGGAAGTGGCCGTTTCCCAGGGAAATCGATACTCCGGGAAGTGGCCATTTCCCCGGGAAATCGATACTCTGGGAAGTGTCCTGGAAGTGGAAATCGATACTCCGGGAAGTGTCCTGGAAGTGGAAATCGATAGTCCGGGAACTGTCTGTTTCCCCGGGAAATCGATACTCCGGGAAGTGGCCGTTTCCCAGGGAAATCGATACTCCGGGAAGTGTCCTGGAAGTGGAAATCGATACTCCGGGAAGTGTCCTGGAAGTGGAAATCGATACTCTGGGAAGTGGTCGTTTCCCCAGGAAATCGATACTCCAGGAAGTGTCCTGGAAGTGGAAATCGATACTCTGGGAAGTGGTCGTTTCCCCAGGAAATCGATACTCCAGGAAGTGTCCTGGAAGTGGAAATCGATACTCTGGGAAGTGGTCGTTTCCCCAGGAAATCGATACTCCAGGAAGTGTCCTGGAAGTGGAAATCGATACTCTGGGAAGTGGTCGTTTCCCCAGGAAATCGATACTCCGGGAAGTGGCCGTTTCCCTGGGAAATCGATACTCCGGGAAGTGTCCTGGAAGTGGAAATCGATACTCCGGGAACTGTCTGTTTCCCCGGGAAAATCGATACTCCGGGAAGTGTCCTGGAAGTGGAAATCGATACTCTGGGAAGTGGTCGTTTCCCCAGGAAATCGATACTCCAGGAAGTGTCCTGGAAGTGGAAATCGATACTCTGGGAAGTGGTCGTTTCCCCAGGAAATCGATACTCCGGGAAGTGGCCGTTTCCCTGGGAAATCGATACTCCGGGAAGTGTCCTGGAAGTGGAAATCGATACTCCGGGAACTGTCTGTTTCCCCGGGAAAATCGATACTCCGGGAAGTGTCCTGGAAGTGGAAATCGATACTCCGGGAAGTGTCCTGGAAGTGGAAATCGATACTCCGGGAACTGTCCGTTTCCCCGGGAAATCGATACTCCAGGAAGTGTCCTGGAAGTGGAAATCGATACTCTGGGAACTGTCTGTTTCCCCGGGAAATCGATACTCCGGGAAGTGGCCGTTTCCCAGGGAAATCGATACTCCGGGAAGTGTCCTGGAAGTGGAAATCGATACTCCGGGAAGTGTCCTGGAAGTGGAAATCGATACTCCGGGAACTGTCCGTTTCCCCGGGAAATCGATACTTCAGGAAGTGTCCTGGAAGTGAAAATCCATACTCCGGGAAGTGGCTGTTTCCCCGGGAAATCGATGCTCCGGGAAGTGGCCGTTTCCCTGGGAAATCGATACTTCAGGAAGTGTCCTGGAAGTGGAAATCAATACTCCGGGAAGTGGCCATTTCCCCGGGAAATCGATACTCCGGGAAGTGTCCTGGAAGTGGAAATCAATACTGTCACAAGGAAGTTTCGTACATCTGCCGCCGTGTCACTTTGCACACAGGGGCGTCCAATCATCCAGGGGCAGAAGTGTGTCCTAAAGGGGAACTCCACCCCACCAGGGATCCCGGATGACACACCGGGGATCTCCTGTGATGAGGATGGAGGAGCTCTGCACATGGGGGGGGATGGGAGGTGTAGTACCGCACACCGCCTATAGGAAATAAAGGTGACATATACCGAGCAGCTCCGCCAGGCTCCTCTTCGCACCTCCCGGGGTAGAGCCGGTCACCGCCGACATCACACACACAACTCCTCGGGATCACCGGGACCTTTCCGCCACTCTGCGGCCACACGGGGCGCGCTGTGCTCCTATTGGTGGATCCGCGGTGGGGGCGCGCTTCTATTGGTGGGATTCTGGACGCTAGAGGTGAAGACACTTCTGTGGGGCCGGAGGAGCGGCCATTTTATTGTGGCCAAAGCCGTGTAGTGCCAATTCTCAGGTCATATCGGGTTCCAATCCATTCATATTGATTGCGGGATTACTTTTATTTTATTGCCATGCAGAACTGCGCTACTTTATCTGACAGGTGCGCGATTATTCCGCACTCTGCCCGAAGGACATTTATATCATTTTCTATGAGCTTTTCTTCTGGAGGAATTTCATCACCTCTGTATTTTTATTTTATTATATAAACAAAGAAAGACCAACAATAAAAAGAAAAAACTTTCTGCTACAAAACATCTCCAATAAAAAAATCAAATCCAAAGCGGTAGAAAACCGCAAGAAAAAGATCTTCTCCCTGCAGATGAGTGTGATGATGTGTGAGGTGCGTCCCGTATATTGGGGTACACATTATGGAAGACTTACCTGAGAACGCGGCCCTCCGCTGACAGCCATCGCTCCCAACTGTCCCGGATTTGGAGGGACTGTCCCTGATTTGGAGGAACTGTCCTGATTTGGAGGGAGTGTCCCGATTTGAAGGGAGTGTCCCGATTTGGAGGGACTGTCCCTGATTTGGAGGAAGTGTCCCTGATTTGAAGGGAGTGTCCCGATTTGGAGGGAGTGTCCCTGATTTGGAGGGAGTGTCCCGATTTGGAGGGACTGTCCCGATTTGGAGGGAGTGTCCCTGATTTGGAGGGAGTGTCCCGATTTGAAGGGAGTGTCCCGATTTGGAGGGACTGTCCCTGATTTGGAGGGAGTGTCCCTGATTTGAAGGGAGTGTCCCGATTTGGAGGGAGTGTCCCTGATTTGGAGGGAGTGTCCCGATCTGGAGGGGCTGTCCCTGATTTGAAGGGAGTGTCCCGATTTGAAAGGACTGTCTCGATTTGGAGGGAGTGTCTCTGATTTGGAGGGAGTGTCCCGATTTGGAGGGACTTTCCCTGATTTGGAGGGACTGTGCGGATTTGAAGGGACTGTCCCGATTTGGAGGGAGTGTCCCTGATTTGGAGGGAGTGTCCCGATTTGGAGGGAGTGTCCTGATTTGGAGGGAGTGTCCCGATTTGGAGGGAGTGTCCTGATTTGGAGGGAGTGTCCCGATTTGGAGGGAGTGTCCCGATTTGGAGGGAGTGCACTTTTTATCTATCTTTCCTGGTGCTAAACTTTTCATCTGATCTCTAAATTTCTGCATTTGTAAATTCCAAAAGTCAATATAAAGGAATAATAGTGATAAAAAAATCACTTGTGGGTTTAACCAATCTTGTTTTTTGTACAATTGTCCTTTAAGGGGGCGTGTCAGGGGGGTGTGTCCTATACCTGTATACTTTTGCTGATAGGTGTCCCTCATTCCCATCTTAGGAAGTTGGAAAGGAGCACCAGAAAGCCTTCCTTCCAGGTCTACAGGCAGCCGCCATGTGATTGGCCGCATCAACGTCAGTCCCGCGCACGCACGCCATCCACTGAGAGCGCACCGCGCATGCGCTGGTCACATCCCCAGCGCTGCTAAAATGTCTCCTGTACGGGGCACATTCAGGGGATAATATATATATATAGAATGTTTGGGGGATTGGAAGTCATTTTCTAGGAAACAAATGATGATTTTAGGAGAGAAAAGGGAGAATTGTCTGCGCTGGACGTGGATAATAAAGATTCAATTCAATATTTATTTTTAAAAAATCTCACTTTAGTATTTCTGCAGCCAAAGACCAAAAACAAAAAATACGATTTACCCTCCTGACAGCAGAGCGATCGCGTCCCCCCCCCAGACCGGCCAATCAGGAGATCCCCGGCTCCGCCCCCTCCTGCAGTGTGTATTCTTAGCTCCGGCTTGAACCCCGAGGAATGAACCCCGGCGAGTTCTTCCGAGGCGTGGAGAAGACCGCACCCCATTACACGGATTTACACCCAACAATCAGCCGGAGACGTCAGAAGGGACGGCACCCACCTACACTCTCATACTTCGAATGACAATTGCGCGGTCATGCTGCACTGACACCATGTGACATTTTTATCATTTTTTCCCCACAAATAGAGCTTTCTGCTGGCGCTATGTAATCATTCACAAACAAGAAAAAACAACATTTTGAATAAAAAATAAAATAAAAAGTGTTTCTTAGTTTCTGTCAGTAAATTTTGTAAATAAGTAACTTTTCTCCTTCACTGATGAGCACTGATGAGGGGGCACTAATATGTTGCACTTATGGGCATGGATAGGTGACAATGGTGGGCACTGATGGGAAGCACAGATAGGCAGCGCTGATGGGTACTGATGGGCAGCACTGATAGGCAGCACTAATAGCCAGCACTGACTGGTATCAATAATGGGCACTGAATGGTGGCATATGTGGGCACTGATAGGTGACACTGGTGGGCACTGATGGGCTGCACAGATAGCCATCACTGACTGGCATCAATAACGGCCACTGAATGGTGGCACTTATGGGCACTGATAGGGGACACTGGTGGGCACTGATGGGCAGCACAGATAGGTGGCGCTGATGGGCGTTACTGATGGGCAGCACTGATAGCCAGCACTGACTGGCATCAATAATGGGCACTGAATGGTGGCACATGTGGGTACTAATAGGTGAAACTGGTGGGCACTGATGGGCGGCACAGATAGGTAGCACTGATGGGCATTGATGTGCAGCACTGATAGCCAGCACTGACTGGCATCAATAATGGGCACTGAATGGTGGCACTGATGGGTGGCACAAATAGGCGGCACTGATAGGCATTGATGGGCAGCACTGATAGCCAGCACTGACTGGCATCAATAATGGGCACTGAATGGTGGCACTTATGGGCACTGATGGGTGGCACAAATAGGCGGCATTGATGAGCAGCACTGATAGCCAGCACTGACTGGCATCAATAATGGGCACTGATTGCTGGCACTGGTGGCGCTTTATTTTAATCGGTGCCCTGATTACATGTCTGGATGTCCCCTGTGAGGAGATGCCACTGATCGGCTCTCCTCACCACTCTCTGTCAGTGTGAGGAGAGGAGAGCCATTTATTGGCATTTCCGTGTTTACATGTGACCGGCTGTGATTGGACACAGCCAATCACATGGTTAAAGAGCCACGGTTCTTTACAGAGATTGGGGGTTGCAGGGCGTCCTAGCAATGTGGCGTGGCCGTGATCGCCATGCTGTGTGCCTCCCGCAGGTGCGAGAGATCGTCCATTCTGGGACAACATCCTAGAACGAGAGCCGCACCGTCCCTCCTACGGTTGGCAGGCGGCAAGCGATTAAGTTGTGTTTTTTTGGGGGTGGGGGGGGGGGGGGGCGGTGCAAGTAGCTGGTCTTTCCTAGGGTGCAAAATAGTCTAGCACTGGCCCTGTCTGCAGGACAGCTTGTTCTGTTGAAGAACATCAGACTTACTGGCAGGATCACCTAGTGAAAATAAAGGAAAGAAAGTCTAAAAAAATAAAACGAATGCAGCCACCACATCGAAGAATTGATAAGCTGCAATATAATCAGTGTTTGGTTTTGGGTTTAATAAAAGTGATTCCTTTGTCTTCATTCCATCTTCTACTCCTCAGTCCTGTATTATGTCTCAGCTTCCCATCGATACCCGCCATGTGCATGAGGATGACATCATCGAAGTGTCACACTCGGTACATCGATCGCTCTGAGCCCCTTGAACCCCCCAGTACAAGGATTGGATCACTCAGCCCCGTCACTATGATGTCACACATCTCTCGGGATAGAACAATTTCACCTCCAGGTCATTATGACATCACAATGGTAAATATTTGAGCGGAGAGGTCAGAGATTCCACATCCGGTATGATGTCATTCTATGAGATCATTTGTAGAACAAACACAGAGCGCACGGGATGCCTGCTCCTCCCCATTAATGAGTACTTGTCACTGCCAGACAAATATTGACACATTGTTCCCCGATAATAACCATTAGGAGGAATGTAAGCCGATACATTGTGCCAAGTAGGGAACGTCATGGCAAGAGGCTTAGTCTGGGATCACACCCGTACGATGCGGGAAACCCTGCGAATCCTGTGCGGATCTCCCGCATCGCAGACCGTTTACACTGACATCTGTAGCGGGTGTCAATGTAAAAAATAATGACGCCCCCCCCCCCCCCAGATCGGTCCGCAGATCGCAGTGCGACCTCTGAAATAATACAGGAATCGAATCACATGAGTGTGAAGACCCAATCCGATCCGTTTCCAGTGCGGACTAGTGATGGCCGAACGGTTCGCCCGGCGGTCGTTTCGCGGCGAATTTCCGACTTTCGCCGTCCGCGGGTTCGAACGCCTTTTTCCGTCGTTCGCCCCGGCGGACTTACGTGTTTAATGTATACAAGAACTTTAACCTTTCGTGACACGTTTATCATGTGTTACAGGACAACCAATTGAGACATGACAGCTCATGGACACTTGGACATTCCCCCTAACCTATAAATACACCCGATCCGGTGGCCATTTTACATTCTTTCTTCTGTCACTGTAGGGAAAGGATCCTGTGTGGAGTAGGGACAGAGAAAACGCTAGCTATTTGGTACACAAAAGTTCTTTTCAGGACTGGTATAGGTGTTAGGTCAGCAGCCTGAGTTTCTTTTGTCAGTTTAGATAAAGGGACAGAGCGCTGTATGCTGCTATTTTAGGGACAGCTCAGCCAGATTAGTCTTTCTTCATCATCATCATCATCATCATCATTAGCTGTTACTATCAGGTCCACAAAAGAGCTGTTCCAGCTAATCGTTCCAGCCTACTCTTTTTTGCCAATTTGTATAGGGACAGGCAGGAAGCAGTGTGTCAGGCAGTGAGGATAATTTTAAAGACTTGCTGTTACTATTAGTTCCACAAAGGTTCTTTTCAGGACTGGTATCAGTGGTACGGTAATAGGCTTGTACACGTATAATATTCTTTCTTCCAAATATAGAAAGAATATTATACTTGACTGCTGCCCTTCTGCTGCAGTCTGCTAATCATTCACAACTCACTTGTTCCACAAAGCTCTTTATCAGGACTGGTAACTTGGTCTGTCTAGGGTGCTACGGTACATAGGCTTGGGTGCGGTACAGTCTGCTGTTCTGTAAGGACCGCTATCGGTCCACAATACATAGGGTTGCCGTGCACTACTGCTGACCGCTGCCCTATACTGCAGCAGTCCTTCATTGGTATAGGGACTGACGTACAGTCTGCTAATCACTAACACACAACCTGCTTGGTCCACAAAAGTTCTTATAAGGACTGGTAACTTGGTATAGGGTGCTACGGTACATAGGCTTGAGTGCGGTACAGTCTGCTGTTCTGTAAGGACCGCTATCGGTCCACAATACATAGGGTTGCCGTGCACTACTGCTGACCGCTGCCCTATACTGCAGCAGTCCTTCATTGGTATAGGGACTGACGTACAGTCTGCTAATCACTAACACACAACCTGCTTGTTCCACAAAAGTTCTTATAAGGACTGGTAACTTGGTATAGGGTGCTACGGTACATAGGCTTGAGTGCGGTACAGTCTGCTGTTCTGTAAGGACCGCTATCGGTCCACAATAGATAGGGTTGACGTGCACCACTGCTGACCGCTGCCCTATACTGCAGCAGTCCTTCAGCGGTATAGGGACTGACGTACAGTCTGCTAAACACTAATACACAACCTGCTTGGTCCACAAAAGTTCTTATAAGGACTGGTAACTTGGTATAGGGTGCTACGGTACATAGGCTTGAGTGCGGTACAGTCTGCTGTTCTGTAAGGACCGCTATCGGTCCACAATAGATAGGGTTGACGTGCACCACTGCTGACCGCTGCCCTATACTGCAGCAGTCCTTCAGCGGTATAGGGACTGACGTACAGTCTGCTAAACACTAATACACAACCTGCTTGGTCCACAAAAGTTCTTATAAGGACTGGTAACTTGGTATAGGGTGCTACGGTACATAGGCTTGAGTGCGGTACAGTCTGCTGTTCTGTAAGGACCGCTATCGGTCCACAATAGATAGGGTTGACGTGCACCACTGCTGACCGCTGCCCTATACTGCAGCAGTCCTTCAGCGGTATAGGGACTGACGCACAGTCTGCTAAACACTAACACACAACCTGCTTGGTCCACAAAAGTTTTTATAAGGACTGGTAACTTGGTATAGGGTGCTACGGTACATAGGCCTGAGTGCGTTACAGTCTGCTGTTCTGTAAGGACCGCTATCGGTCCACAATACATAGGGTTGCCGTGCACTACTGCTGACCGCTGCCCTATACTGCAGCAGTCCTTCATTGGTATAGGGACTGACGTACAGTCTGCTAATCACTAACACACAACCTGCTTGGTCCACAAAAGTTCTTATAAGGACTGGTAACTTGGTATAGGGTGCTACGGTACATAGGCCTGAGTGCGTTACAGTCTGCTGTTCTGTAAGGACCGCTATCGGTCCACAATACATAGGGTTGACGTGCACCACTGCTGACCGCTGCCCTATACTGCAGCAGTCCTTCAGCGGTATAGGGACTGACGTACAGTCTGCTAAACACTAATACACAACCTGCTTGGTCCACAAAAGTTCTTATAAGGACTGGTAACTTGGTATAGGGTGCTACGGTACATAGGCTTGAGTGCGGTACAGTCTGCTGTTCTGTAAGGACCGCTATCGGTCCACAATACATAGGGTTGCCGTGCACTACTGCTGACCGCTGCCCTATACTGCAGCAGTCCTTCATTGGTATAGGGACTGACGTACAGTCTGCTAATCACTAACACACAACCTGCTTGTTCCACAAAAGTTCTTATAAGGACTGGTAACTTGGTATAGGGTGCTACGGTACATAGGCTTGAGTGCGGTACAGTCTGCTGTTCTGTAAGGACCGCTATCGGTCCACAATAGATAGGGTTGACGTGCACCACTGCTGACCGCTGCCCTATACTGCAGCAGTCCTTCAGCGGTATAGGGACTGACGTACAGTCTGCTAAACACTAATACACAACCTGCTTGGTCCACAAAAGTTCTTATAAGGACTGGTAACTTGGTATAGGGTGCTACGGTACATAGGCTTGAGTGCGGTACAGTCTGCTGTTCTGTAAGGACCGCTATCGGTCCACAATAGATAGGGTTGACGTGCACCACTGCTGACCGCTGCCCTATACTGCAGCAGTCCTTCAGCGGTATAGGGACTGACGTACAGTCTGCTAAACACTAATACACAACCTGCTTGGTCCACAAAAGTTCTTATAAGGACTGGTAACTTGGTATAGGGTGCTACGGTACATAGGCTTGAGTGCGGTACAGTCTGCTGTTCTGTAAGGACCGCTATCGGTCCACAATAGATAGGGTTGACGTGCACCACTGCTGACCGCTCACCTATACTGCAGCAGTCCTTCAGCGGTATAGGGACTAAGAGTTTTGTCACAGGGTCATTTAAAAAATGACATGCAGAGGAAGAGGCAGGCCCTTCCGCAGGGGTGGTAGGGGTAGGGCAGGAGCAACAGGCTTGAGCCAAAGTGGGAAGTTGCAGAAGGTGCGTTCAATTACTTTAAAGGATGCACCAGACTTGGTTGAGTGGCTCGCTCAGCCTTACTCTTCTGCACCCTCCTCATCCTCTCGATCTGCACCCTCTTCTTCACTCTCTGCTATGTGCACCCCCAAAGACACTACCACCAACAACACGACCACCACCACCACCACCACATACCTTCCGCTTGAGTCACTGGAATTATTTTCCGATCCATATCAAGAGGACATTTCTGATGCGCAGCCACTCTTGGTATTGGATCAGGAAGAGGAGGTAGCAACAAGCGCTACTCAGCAGTCTGACGCCAGTACCCAGATCAGCCCAAGGAGGAGGTTGGTCCCCGGTGTTGCTGCCTACTCTACTTATAGCGGTGGGGAAGGTGACGTTGATGATGACGTGTCTAGTGATGTCACGTGGGTGCCCACAAGAGAGGAAGAGGAGGGGAGTTCAGAGGGAGATATGGACCAGCAGATAGGGAGGAGAAGCAGCAATGACTTACATTGCACAGCAGGGACAAAGCAGACTGCAAATGTATCAGGAGCGAGTCATCGACCATGTACGGTCACATCTGGCGCTCCCAGGACACCGGCACATGGCTCCGCAGTGTGGGCTTTTTTTAACGTGTCCGCTGCTGACAATAGCGTTGCCATCTGCAATCTTTGCAGTCAACGCGTTAGTCGCGGTAAGCCCAATACTCACCTAGGGACGACCGCCTTAAGAAGGCACATGAGCAGCCATCACCGAGCCCAGTGGGAGCAACGGAACACACAAAGCCACACTGCAGGCTCTCACCGTCCAGCCTCGTCTTCTACTTCTCCTTCTCCTCTCTCCTCACAATTGTCCTCCACTCCACCTTCCATCACGCCAAGCTCACATTTTTCTGCAAAAAGGCAGGCTTCCGTGGGCCTAATGTTTGAGCGTAAAAAAATGATGACGCCGGATAACCCTCTTGCCCAACGGTTGGCGGCTGGCTTGTCAGAACTCATAGCCCGCCAACTACTGCCATATAAACTGGTGGACTCGGAGGCCTTTCGCAAATTTGTGGCCATTGGAACACCACAATGGAAGGTCCCAGGAAGGAAGTATTTCTCAGAGAAGGGCATCCCAGAGCTATATGGCCATGTTCAGCGGCAAGTGAATGTATCTCTGGCACACAGTGTCGGTGCCAAGATACATCTGACCACAGACACGTGGTCTAGCAAACACGGGCAGGGAAGGTATATCAGTTTTACTGCCCACTGGGTGAACCTTCTGACGGCCGTCAAGCATGTAACCCGTGGCACCCGTGTAGATTTGGTTTTACCGCCACGGATTGCATGCAGGCCTGACTCTTCTTCTCCTCCTCCTACTCCATCCTCCTCCCTCTCCTCCTCAGCTGCCTCCTCCTTTTCCGCTGCTAGCGTCTCTTCCACTGCACCGCCCAAGCTCCCCAGAACCTATTCCACATGCCAGGTGAGACGTTGCCATGCCGTGCTGCGTCTGTTGTGCCTGGAAGCAAAGAGCCACACTGGCCCGGCACTCCTTTCAGCTTTGCGTTCACAGGCAGATGAGTGGCTAACACCGCTCAATTTGACAGTTGGTAAAGTGGTGTGTGACAACGGTGCCAATCTGCTTAGCGCATTGAAACAGGGCAAAATCACGCACGTGCCGTGCATGGCACACGTCTTAAACTTGGTCGTGCAGCGATTCCTTGTCAAATACCCTGGGGTCCAGGACATCTTGCGGCAGGCAAGGAAAATCTCGGCCCATTTCAGAAGATCTTACACGGCCATGGCTCGCCTTGCTGACATTCAGCGGCGACACCATCTGCCGGTCAGACGTCTTATTTGCGATTGCCCGACGCGATGGAACTCAACCTTCTATATGCTTGATAGGCTGCTCCAGCAGAAACGTGCAGTTAACGTCTACCTGTATGAACTCTGCGAAAGAAACGGTTCTGGGGAGCTGGGTTTTTTTTCACCGCGCCAGTGGCTGCTCATGCGCGACACATGCAGACTTCTGCGGCCATTTGAGGAGATCACCAAACTGGTCAGTCGCAGCCATGGCGCCATCAGTGACATGGTACCTTATGCCTTCTTTCTGGAGCGTGCATTGCGTCGTGTCATTGATCAGGCTGTGGAGGAGCAGGAGCGGGAAGATGAGGAAGTCGCAATGCTGGATGAATTCCCAGGGGGGGCTACTCTATCTGAGACAAGTCAACAACAGGAGTCTGATGAGGAGTCAGAGGAGGATGGTGCCGGGGCGGATGAGCAGGAGCAAGAAGAGCATGCTTTAAACCTTTCTGGGATCCCTGTTGTGCGAGGATGGGGAGAGGAGAATGAAGAGGACGACATTATCCTGGATGATGAGCAGGAGCCAGGCCACCACACCGCTTCCACTTTAGTGCAAATGGGGGCCTTCATGCTCCAGTGTTTTAATAGGGACCCCCGTATAAAAAGCATGAGGGTCAAGGACCAGTACTGGGTGGCAACGTACTTAGACCCCCGGTACAAACACAAAATGGCGGAAATGTTACCGCCGTCGCAGAGGGCTGTCAGAATGCAGCACTTCCAGGCCTTGCTTCGAGAAATGCTGCATTCTGCTTTTGCGTGCGCTGGCAGAGGAGCAATTCCCACTCCCAGAGAAGGATTTGCGGGTACCAATCCAACAGCGCCTGCAAGAAGAGGCCGGTTTGAAGATGTGTTGGTGACTTCGGATATGAGGTCATTCTTTCAGCCGACCCATCGACAGGTGTCATCCGGATCCAGCATCAGGGAACGCCTAGACCGTCAGGTGTCCGACTACATTGGGTTAACGGCCGATGTGGACGCTCTGAGGAGTGATGAACCCCTAGACTACTGGGTGGGCAGGCTTGACCTCTGGCCAGAGCTTGCCCAATTTGCAATCGAACTGTTGGCTTGCCCCTCATCCAGTGTCCTGTCCGAAAGGACGTTCAGCGCAGCAGGGGGGATTGTGACCGATAAGCGTACTCGCCTAGCTCACCACAGTGTTAACTACCTCACATTTCTAAAAATGAATGAGGCATGGATCTCGGAGGAATTCAACACATGTGATCAGTAGACCATGTATATGTCTATAAACAATTTTTGGAATCAAGCACACAGACCTTCTTAATTCATTTGGCTCACTTCCCTGACCCAAAAAAGCACACCGTACTATATGCCCCTACCCTCCTCTTTGAAGAGGTTGAGCGGTGTCATATTTCTACTGGGGCTGCTTATTATGAGGGGTTCCCACCATCCCTGTGCTGTGCTGACTTCCTCCTGGGTGTTCTTATTATGAGGGGCTCCCACCATCCCTGTGCTGTGCTGACTTCCTCCTGGGGGTTCTTATTATGAGGGGATCACACCATCCCTGTGCTGTGCTGACTTCCTCCTGGGGCTGCTTACGGTGCTGCTGTCAGCGCTGTATGTCACGGAGCTGCTGTCAGCGCTGTATGTCACGGAGCTGCTGTCAGCGCTGTATGTCACGGAGCTGCTGTCAGCGCTGTATGTCACGGAGCTGCTGTCAGCGCTGTATGTCACGGAGCTGCTGTCAGCGCTGTATGTCACGGAGCTGCTGTCAGCGCTGTATGTCACGGAGCTGCTGTCAGCGCTGTATGTCACGGAGCTGCTGTCAGCGCTGTATGTCACGGAGCTGCTGTCAGCGCTGTATGTCACGGAGCTGCTGTCAGCGCTGTATGTCACGGAGCTGCTGTCAGCGCTGTATGTCACGGAGCTGCTGTCAGCGCTGTATGTCACGGAGCTGCTGTCAGCGCTGTATGTCACGGAGCTGCTGTCAGCGCTGTATGTCACGGTGCTGCTGTCAGCGCTGTATGTCACGGAGCTGCTGTCAGCGCTGTATGTCACGGAGCTGCTGTCAGCGCTGTATGTCACGGTGCTGCTGTCAGCGCTGTATGTCACGGAGCTGCTGTCAGCGCTGTATGTCACGGAGCTGCTGTCAGCGCTGTATGTCACGGAGCTGCTGTCAGCGCTGTATGTCACGGAGCTGCTGTCAGCGCTGTATGTCACGGAGCTGCTGTCAGCGCTGTATGTCACGGAGCTGCTGTCAGCGCTGTATGTCACGGAGCTGCTGTCAGCGCTGTATGTCACGGTGCTGCTGTCAGCGCTGTATGTCACGGAGCTGCTGTCAGCGCTGTATGTCACGGAGCTGCTGTCAGTGCTGTATGTCACGGAGCTGCTGTCAGCGCTGTATGTCACGGAGCTGCTGTCAGCGCTGTATGTCACGGTGCTGCTGTCAGCGCTGTATGTCACGGAGCTGCTGTCAGCGCTGTATGTCACGGAGCTGCTGTCAGTGCTGTATGTCACGGAGCTGCTGTCAGCGCTGTATGTCACGGAGCTGCTGTCAGCGCTGTATGTCACGGAGCTGCTGTCAGCGCTGTATGTCACGGTGCTGCTGTCAGCGCTGTATGTCACGGAGCTGCTGTCAGCGCTGTATGTCACGGAGCTGCTGTCAGCGCTGTATGTCACGGAGATGCTGTCAGCGCTGTATGTCACGGAGCTGCTGTCAGCGCTGTATGTCACGGAGCTGCTGTCAGCGCTGTATGTCACGGTGCTGATGTCAGTGCTCTGTATTACGGTGCTGCTGTCAGTGCTCTGTATCTCCTGCACCCTCTTGTTTGCCTACCCTGGTCCCTGACCTTCCCTCTCCTCCATTGCCTTCATTAGCTCCATAGTCCTGAATTGTCAGAACAATTTCCCAAATAAAAAAAAAATGCTTGTAGTTATCGATCCCAAATTCACCTCATACATGTATTATGCTATTGTCCAGGTGGTGGGACTACGTGCTACCCCCTAATAATTACCCCGTGGCCGCAAATTCGACCTAAAGGTTTGCGAAATTCGCCTCCCATTGAAGTCAATGGAGCCCGCGGCGAACGGTCGTTTTCGCGAACGTTTGTGTCCGTTCGCGTTTCGCGTTCGCGAAACGTCCCGTCGGAAGTTCGTCCATCACTAGTGCGGACCAAGAAAAAGGTCCTGTGATACGAAATCAGCCAAACAGTATACAGTAGATGAATTCGCATCGCATGTGATGTGCTCAACAATGCGGTGCCAATCACATGCAATGTCTGTGTTTGCACCAGTGTGAACCCCCCCCTTAAAGTGCAACTCCAGGAATGCCCCCCCCCCAAATGTCTATTAGGCGTTGTTTAGACCTGTGGTTGAGAGGCAGCAAAAAAAGTATGGCTGAGACGCATTTTTCCGCCCGCCAACTGCCCCCCCTTTAATCTGCAATAGGCAGCGGACAGGGATGTTCACATGCCGCAGCAGCCGCGGCAAAGCTGATGCAACTTGTAGCAAATCGCTTTTAATCGTGCATGGAGCGTTTACCTGCGATGATCGGCCCCGGACGCAGGATCATGGGAACGGACAGAAGAGGCTCAGTGTATCCATCTTGTTTTATGTATACTGTAGTAGGTAGGAGGAGGGGGGAGGGGACATTTTTGGGAATAGTTGGCCATAGAGTAGGATTTATGAAACTGGGGAGTACAGAATCTTCTTCAATTGGACTTTGACAGAAAAGTCCCCTTTCACACTGGGTGAATCGCATGACAAGTCGCACCCTATTGTCAGCAATGGAACCGACTTTGCGGTGCCGCACCAATGTGAAAAAGTAGTTCCTGCACTACTTTTGCGAATTATGGAGCACCAGGCCTCCAATTATGAAGTACCAGACCCCGAATAATGGAGCTCCAGCCCCCGAATTATGGAGCACCAGCCCCCGAATAATGGAGCACCAGCCCCCGAATAATGGAGCACCAGTCCCTAAATTATGGAGCACCAGCCCCCGAATTATGGAGCACCAGACCCCAAATTATGGAGCACCAGACCCCAAATTATGGAGAACCAGACCCCCAATCATGGAGCACCAGACCCCAAATTATGGAGAACCAGCCCCTGAATTATGGAGCACCAGACCCTGAATTATAGAGCACCAGACCCCAAATTATGGAGCACCAGACCCCAAATTATGGAGCACCAGACCCCAAATTATGGAGCACCAGACCCCCAATCATGGAGCACCAGACCCCAAATTATGGAGAACCAGACCCCCAATTATGGAGCACCAGCCCCTGAATTATGGAGCACCAGACCCTGAATTATGGAGCACCAGCCCCTGAATTATGGAGCACCAGACCCCAAATTATGGAGAACCAGACCCCGAATTATGGAGAACCAGACCCCGAATTATGGAGCACCAGACCCCAAATTATGGAGCACCAGACCCCAAATTATGGAGCACCAGACCCCCAATCATGGAGCACCAGACCCCGAATTATGGAGCACCAGACCCCAAATTATGGAGCACCAGACCCCAAATTATGGAGCACCAGACCCCCAATCATGGAGCACCAGACCCCAAATTATGGAGCACCAGCCCCTGAATTACGGAGCACCAGCCCCCGAATCGCCACTGCCTAGTTTACTTAGAAAATGCATTAAATTTGCACCTGTCAAAGCACAAGTCGCACTGTGAAATCGCATCAATTCACACCACCTCAGTGTGACGGTTCAGGCCTGTATATCATCTAAAAACACATTATTTCCAATGAAGGCCGTCCGCACCAATGCGGTGTGCAATTTTGACCCCGTTTAAAAAAAAAAAGGGTCCTGTGCGAGTTTAGTGGGGGGTGCGGTGCAAACTGAATCTTTAGCTCAGAAATTGCATTCAATTTGCAACCGCCGCAACAGAAATCGCATTGTGAAATCAGATTTTCACTTAAACCTGGAAGCTGATTGGCTGTCATGCAGAGCTGCACCAGTCTCTGTGTGCTCCACTTTTAGTAAATCTCCCCCGATGGCTCTTCTTCCACTTACAAAAAAAAAAAAAACTGCTTGTCACCAGAACAGGCGCCCCCAGGACAGGCGCCCCCAGAACAGGCGCCCCCAGGACAGGCACCCCCAGAACAGGCGCCCCCAGAACAGGCGCCCCCAGAACAGGCGCCCCCAGAACAGGCGCCTCCAGAACAGGCGCCCCAGAACAGGCGCCCCCAGAACAGGCGCCCCCAGAACAGGCGCCCCCAGAACAGGTGCCCCCAGAACAGGCGCCCCCAGAACAGGCGCCCCCAGAACAGGCACCCCCAAAACAGGTGCCCCCAGAACAGGCGCCCCCAGAACAGGCGCCCCCAGAACAGGTGCCCCCAGAACAGGCGCCCCCAGAACAGGTGCCCCCAGAACAGGCGCCCCCAGAACAGGCGCCCCCAGGACAAGCACGCCCGCCGGCACGTTTGGTAAAATGTCTCTTTTGGTCCCTTCCAATGGTCACGGGGCAGTCAGGGGGTGTCAATTTTTATGGCCCCCCTACCAAGCATATACACGGTGCTGTTTGTCACAATAATCTATTATATCATCTCTGGCAATAAAAAGTCCGGCCTGCATGTACTCGTATTGGCTGCGCTCTGCACTTTGTTTGCTTTATGCAGCTTTTGCATATTTTTAACTTTTTACGGCTCCTCATGAACCTTTGTACAGATTCTATCAGCGATGAGATCACAGCGCTCCACCCATCAACACGCGTTTATCACACAATAATTTGAATAGAAGTCAAAGTTCACATTAAGGGATACGTTTAGCCTGAATTAGAAACAGAAAAATCAGCACAAGGGACAGAAATTGCAATTGGTACGATGTGCTTCTTGTAGGGCTCCTGTTAGAAATCATGGGGCCCCACTAGAGCGTACCTGACAGGGCCCCTCCCCCCCCAGCTTGGGTGGGTGCAGGTGAATGACCCCCTGAACACGGCTCCAGCCACATGAACAAACCACACGTGGTCCGAGTACCCCTGTGAATGAGCCCTGTGGTTTTATTTGTAATTACTTTTTTTTTTTTAATTTGTAATAGCCTGGGAGGGGGTGAAATATCGGGGTTCTAAATAGATCCCCAATTTCTCTCTTAAGAGGAGTGATTGAGGACACAAACCCCCCAATCCTTTCTCTGCAGCCTCAGCTGCTACAGAACAAATGAACAGGAAGCTCTCTATATAGATGCTACTTGGTCATTCACATACCAAAGCATAGTAAACACGGTGGTGGGGGATCAAAGCTGGGGATGAAAGGGGATACTGGAGAGGGGGTATTCAGAGTGGTAGAGGGGGCATTCCTTTGAAGTGATCCCCCTGTGGCTCCCCCTGAAATGACTGACAGATCCCAGGAGGGAGAGGAGATGCTGCAGTGAAGGGAAACTGCCTGCACCAAGGTAAGCCTTATTATAGGCTTACATATATGTAAAAATGTCTCGGGGGGGGGGGGGGGGGGGGGGTTACAGCCACGTTAACTGAAGCATAGTAAACTATGTTTGATTATGAGACATCAGGGGTCTGTTTAGATCCTTGATATTTCACCAAAGCCCCCCCCGCCAACGGGGCTCCTAAAAAATTGTAAACAATAAAATAAAATAAATATTGTAAAAAATAATTACAAAAATAAAATTGTAAAAAATAATAAAATAACAGAAAAAATATTGTAATAAAAATAATTATAAAAATAAAATGGTAAAAAATAATAAAATAAAAAAATATTGTAAAAAATAATTACAAAAATAAAATGGTAAAAAATAATAAAATAAAAAAATATTGTAAAATATAATTACAAAAATAAAATTGTAAAAAATAATAAAATAAAAAAATATTGTAAAAAATAATTACAAAAATAAAATGGTAAAAAATAATAAAATAAAAAAATATTGTAAAATATAATTACAAAAATAAAATTGTAAAAAAATAATAAAATAAAAAAATTGTAAAGAAATATTTACAAAAATAATAAAATAACAAACATAGTGTAAAAAATAATTGCAAAAATAAAATTGTAAAAAATAATAAAATTAAAAAACTTCTGACACTGTCCACTGTCACTAGTCCCAATCTCTGCCCTACTGACCCCTTCTACTGCTCTGCTGATTTACACGCATGTGTGTTAATGCTCTGGGGTGCACACTCTAATACAATAACACCAATGCCTCTAGATTACTCAATTTTTTACTTTGATAAGCCAATAAAAAGGAAAAATTGAGTTAAAAAAAAAAATATATATATATAATAATTTATTTATTTATTTATTGAGCATTTTCATATATAATACAGGTCAAATAGCCAATGTATTGAAACAAAAAAAGAAATAAAAAAGGAATAAAGTCAGAGCATACAGAATATGCTATCCTAGCTAAATACACAGCATGAGTATAACAAAGAGGAAGCAAAAAAGAAAAGAAATGGTTAATCTAGTAGAAGGATTATCAGCACAGGGTCACGTTAAAAACAGAGGTTTCAAAAAATCAGTTGTGTGGTTTAGCCAATCATATTCTGCATATTAGATCTTTTTGGGTCGTGTAACTCTCGCCATATTGGGGACGTTTCCTTCGCCTACATACTGGGGTTGATTTAAAAAAGGTAAATAGACGGTGCACTTTGCAAAGGGCAGTGGCTCCAAAGCTTAGTAAAAGAGGGGAAGCTTCACTTTGGCAAGAATACCCAATCACATGCAAGAAGAAAAAAGAAAAAAAAAACAGCATTTTTGCTTGCACCTGATTGGACGTTGGAAGTCAGCAGAGATTCTGCTCATTTACTAATCTCTGATTTGAAAAATGCTACAAGTAGTTTGTGTCTTCCTTGTAGACATTTATGGTTACATAGCAGGTGACATGCTGGTTAGTGAATGATCAGCACATAATGAACGTAGCCCTGCGTTGTAAAATCTCAGGTGCTGATTAGCGTATTACGGAGGATTCCATTGGATTGTAGTAATCAGAGTATAAATTCCTCAGCACTTCCTCCTCTGGGCTCATGGGGTTGATGTAACTGAAGTCATTGGGGCCGAGCTTTGTTCAGCCTTTCAGCACAGCAGAAGACAAAGGGCACCGGGGGATCCTGTTTGCCCACTTTTCTGATCTCCCTTTGTCCGGGGTCCTGTGGGACCAGCAGTGAGGACTCATTTTACATGAAATGAGATCCGACCAGAGAACAGGGTCTCAGTCTTTGCCGGTTGGCCCCATATCCATGGTCTGGGACGGCGAGCACAGACTCCCATTGTACCGGCATGGGAACTTTTCAAGTCACGTCCTTTCCTTCATCTTTGTTTTCTGGGACCAGTAAGTTGTGGAAGGAAAAATGTGTTCATGGGAAGTTTATTTCTTACTATCAGTCTTACCAGAGCAAAAAGATCAGGAGAAAGCCACTGCGCATGCTAATAAACTGGAGCATTGCACACATGGGGGTGTGGGGCACATTCTTCTCACTGATCACCAATGTAAGGAACATTCTTCCCACTGATCACCAATGTAAGGAACATTCTTCCCACTGATCACCAATGTAAGGAACATTCTTCTCACTGATCACCAATGTAAGGAACATTCTTCTCACTGATCACCAATGTAAGGAACATTCTTCTCACTGATCACCAATGTAAGGAACATTCTTCCCACTGATCACCAATGTAAGGAACATTCTTCTCACTGATCACCAATGTAAGGAACATTCTTCTCACTGATCACCAATGTAAGGAACATTCTTCTCACCGATCACCAATGTAAGGAACATTCTTCTCACCGATCACCAATGTAAGGAACATTCTTCTCACTGATCACCAATGTAAGGAACATTCTTCTCACTGATCACCAATGTAAGGAACATTCTTCCCACTGATCACCAATGTAAGGAACATTCTTCTCACTGATCACCAATGTAAGGAACATTCTTCTCACTGATCACCAATGTAAGGAACATTCTTCTCACTGATCACCAATGTAAGGAACATTCTTCTCACTGATCACCAATGTAAGGGACATTCTTCTCACTGATCACCAATGTAAGGAACGTTCTTCCCACTGATCACCAATGTAAGGAACATTCTTCCCACTGATCACCAATGTAAGGGACATTCTTCTCACTGATCACCAATGTAAGGAACATTCTTCTCACTGATCACCAATGTAAGGGACATTCTTCTCACTGATCACCAATGTAAGGAACATTCTTCTCACTGATCACCAATGTAAGGAACATTCTTCCCACTGATCACCAATGTAAGGAACATTCTTCTCACTGATCACCAATGTAAGGAACATTCTTCCCACCGATCACCAATGTAAGGAACATTCTTCCCACTGATCACCAATGTAAGGAACATTCTTCCCACTGATCACCAATGTAAGGAACATTCTTCTCACTGATCACCAATGTAAGGAACATTCTTCCCACTGATCACCAATGTAAGGAACATTCTTCCCACTGATCACCAATGTAAGGGACATTCTTCTCACTGATCACCAATGTAAGGAACATTCTTCTCACTGATCACCAATGTAAGGAACATTCTTCTCACTGATCACCAATGTAAGGAACATTCTTCCCACTGATCACCAATGTAAGGAACATTCTTCTCACTGATCACCAATGTAAGGAACATTCTTCCCACTGATCACCAATGTAAGGGACATTCTTCTCACTGATCACCAATGTAAGGAACATTCTTCTCACTGATCACCAATGTAAGGAACATTCTTCTCACTGATCACCAATGTAAGGAACATTCTTCCCACCGATCACCAATGTAAGGAACATTCTTCCCACTGATCACCAATGTAAGGAACATTCTTCCCACTGATCACCAATGTAAGGAACATTCTTCTCACTGATCACCAATGTAAGGAACATTCTTCCCACTGATCACCAATGTAAGGAACATTCTTCCCACTGATCACCAATGTAAGGAACATTCTTCTCACTGATCACCAATGTAAGGAACATTCTTCTCACTGATCACCAATGTAAGGAACATTCTTCCCACCGATCACCAATGTAAGGGACATTCTTCCCACTGATCACCAATGTAAGGAACATTCTTCTCACTGATCACCAATGTAAGGAACATTCTTCCCACCGATCACCAATGTAAGGGACATTCTTCCCACTGATCACCAATGTAAGGAACATTCTTCCCACTGATCACCAATGTAAGGAACATTCTTCCCACTGATCACCAATGTAAGGAACATTCTTCTCACTGATCACCAATGTAAGGAACATTCTTCCCACTGATCACCAATGTAAGGAACATTCTTCCCACTGATCACCAATGTAAGGGACATTCTTCTCACTGATCACCAATGTAAGGGACATTCTTCTCACTGATCACCAATGTAAGGAACATTCTTCTCACTGATCACCAATGTAAGGAACATTCTTCTCACTGATCACCAATGTAAGGAACATTCTTCTCACTGATCACCAATGTAAGGAACATTCTTCTCACTGATCACCAATGTAAGGAACATTCTTCTCACTGATCACCAATGTAAGGAACATTCTTCTCACTGATCACCAATGTAAGGAACATTCTTCTCACTGATCACCAATGTAAGGAACATTCTTCTCACTGATCACCAATGTAAGGAACATTCTTCTCACTGATCACCAATGTAAGGAACATTCTTCTCACTGATCACCAATGTAAGGGACATTCTTCTCACTGATCACCAATGTAAGGGACATTCTTCTCACTGATCACCAATGTAAGGAACATTCTTCTCACTGATCACCAATGTAAGGAACATTCTTCTCACTGATCACCAATGTAAGGAACATTCTTCTCACTGATCACCAATGTAAGGAACATTCTTCTCACTGATCACCAATGTAAGGAACATTCTTCCCACCGATCACCAATGTAAGGGACATTCTTCCCACTGATCACCAATGTAAGGAACATTCTTCCCACTGATCACCAATGTAAGGAACATTCTTCCCACTGATCACCAATGTAAGGAACATTCTTCTCACTGATCACCAATGTAAGGAACATTCTTCCCACTGATCACCAATGTAAGGAACATTCTTCCCACTGATCACCAATGTAAGGGACATTCTTCTCACTGATCACCAATGTAAGGAACATTCTTCTCACTGATCACCAATGTAAGGGACATTCTTCTCACTGATCACCAATGTAAGGAACATTCTTCTCACTGATCACCAATGTAAGGAACATTCTTCCCACTGATCACCAATGTAAGGAACATTCTTCTCACTGATCACCAATGTAAGGAACATTCTTCTCACTGATCACCAATGTAAGGAACATTCTTCTCACTGATCACCAATGTAAGGAACATTCTTCCCACCGATCACCAATGTAAGGGACATTCTTCTCACTGATCACCAATGTAAGGAACATTCTTCTCACTGATCACCAATGTAAGGGACATTCTTCTCACTGATCACCAATGTAAGGAACATTCTTCTCACTGATCACCAATGTAAGGAACATTCTTCCCACTGATCACCAATGTAAGGAACATTCTTCTCACTGATCACCAATGTAAGGAACATTCTTCTCACTGATCACCAATGTAAGGAACATTCTTCTCACTGATCACCAATGTAAGGAACGTTCTTCTCACTGATCACCAATGTAAGGGACATTCTTCTCACTGATCACCAATGTAAGGAACATTCTTCCCACTGATCACCAATGTAAGGAACATTCTTCCCACTGATCACCAATGTAAGGAACATTCTTCTCACTGATCACCAATGTAAGGAACGTTCTTCTCACTGATCACCAATGTAAGGAACATTCTTCTCACTGATCACCAATGTAAGGAACATTCTTCTCACTGATCACCAATGTAAGGAACGTTCTTCTCACTGATCACCAATGTAAGGAACATTCTTCCCACTGATCACCAATGTAAGGGACATTCTTCTCACTGATCACCAATGTAAGGAACATTCATCTCACTGATCACCAATGTAAGGAACATTCTTCTCACTGATCACCAATGTAAGGAACATTCTTCTCACTGATCACCAATGTAAGGAACATTCTTCTCACTGATCACCAATGTAAGGGACATTCTGACCATCACACTGTTATATCACGAGTTGTAGAGGAATTATTTGCAGAGGGTCCCTAAGTCGAGAAAGTTATTTCAGGGGTGAAAAGATGATTTATGGGGTAATTGAACTGAGACATTTCCCTTCTCCTTATATCAATATTAACTTGTAAAAACTTGAACAAATCCTTGAAATAAGTCCCTCCTCCCAGCTGTGGGGAACTTTCACATTGTTTCCTGATGATTAGAAAAGAAAAGTTGCAGATTCATCCTTGGATGTTGCAATGTCTCCGGTCCTGCGTGTTGCCATCCTGCCAAGACTTATCATTTGGTTACATAAGGGGATATTTATAGGAGGAGCGCTGCGCCCCAATCTCCGACATTTCATGGAGGAAGGAACATGTAACTATCATTGGACAAGTTGTTACTCTTCTTCACCTCAATCTGTTCAAATGATCCCCGGGGACCTTCCCATGGAGGTTCTTGTTCAGCCACTTCCTGTGATTAGGTGCCAAGAGTCCCCCAATATTGCACCCGCATTGTTACCCCTTTACATGCCCCCCCGGGGAGACTAAGGCTTAGACATGGGGCTGAATTGCCACTTTCAAAATAATTTTAGGTGGCATTTTACAGGCAGTGAGGAGTGATTGGGTGTGCAAATGATGTAAATGATAAATTGGGGAAAAAAATTGAGAATTCCTTTTTTTATACTTTATCATTTCTTCTAAATAAAACCTGCAGGAATAAAAACCTCTCCTGTCACAGGTGAGCCCCCGTCCAGGAAAAAACACGAGGGGTCTTCAAAAAGTTTCCACACTTTTTTAATATTCAATAAAGTTTTAAAAAGGCGACCTTTTTGAATAACCCTCCAATATAATACGTCAGGGCGAAACGCGTTACAGGCTGATCACACCGGCGGCTGACACATTCTTCTACCTCTCCGGTACTCTACAGGCCTTAGGTAGGTTCACATTACTGTGTTGGGAATGCATGCAAAATCATGCGTGTTCACGAGCAGCAGGCACATTTTTCATCTCGGATGTTAGGAGGAGCCGGAATGCATAAAGGGGTCCACGAACCCCCAGGAACAGAGCGCAGAATGATGCCAAGGGGCGCCACCTAGAAATGGAAAACGGATTTTTGGGTGGAACGACCCTTTCAGCACCCTGCCATAAACCACCATACTCCACCATACCCTGCCCACCCAGCCATGCCCCACCACACCCTGCCATACTCCACTATACCCTGCCACACCTCACCATATCCTGCCGTACCCCACCATACCCTGCCACACCCCACTAAAACCCTGCCATACCCCACCATACCCACCCAAACTCCACCATACCCTACAATACTCCTCCATACCATGCCATACCCTATCACTACCCACCACACCCTGCCATACTCCACCATACCCTGCCACACCTCACCATATCCTGCCGTACCCCACCATACACTGCCACACCCCACTAAAACCCTGCCATACCCCACCATACCCTCCCATACTCCACCATACCCTGTTATACCCCACTATATCCTACAATACTCCTCCATACCCTGCCACACCCAGCCATGCCCCACCACACCCTGCCATACCCCACCATACCCACCCAAACTCCACCATACCCTACAATACTCCTCCATACCCAGCCATGCCCCACCACACCCTGCCATACTCCACCATACCCTGCCACACCTCACCATATCCTGCGGTACCCCACCATATACTGCCACACCCCACTAAAACCCTGCCATACCCCACCATACCCTGTTATACCCCACTATATCCTACAATACTCCTCCATACCCTGCCATCCCCCACCATACTCCTTCATACCCTGCCATACCCTATCACTACCCACCATACCCTGCCACGCCCCACCATACCCTCCCATACCCTGCCATACACCACCATACCCTACCACACCCCACTATACCCTGCCATACCCCACCATACTCTGCCATATGTGAGGAGAAGGTGAGGTCCCAGGCACACAGCCAGAGCACACCGACTTATCTGCTGAGCTTTGCACTGGGTGAGGCCAGGAACACACCTGTCACCTGCCTGTGGGGCATCAGTCCCAGCACAGGATCCCCGCTATCAGTCCCAGCACAGGATCCCCGCTATCAGTCCCAGCACAGGATCCCGCTATCAGTCCCAGCACAGGATCCCCGCTATCAGTCCCAGCACTGGATCCCCGCTATCAGTCCCAGCACAGGATCCCCGCTATCAGTCCCAGTACAGGATCCCCGCTATCAGTCCCAGCACAGGATCCCCCTATCAGTCCCAGCACTGGATCCCCGCTATCAGTCCCAGCACTGGATCCCCGCTATCAGTCCCAGCACAGGATCCCCGCTATCAGTCCCAGTACAGGATCCCCGCTATCAGTCCCAGCACAGGATCCCCCTATCAGTCCCAGCACAGGATCCCCGCTATCAGTCCCAGCACTGGATCCCCGCTATCAGTCCCAGCACGGGATCCCCGCTATCAGTCCCAGCACTGGATCCCCGCTATCAGTCCCAGCACAGGATCCCCTCCATCAGTCCCAGCACAGGATCCCCTCCATCAGTCCCAGCACAGGATCCCCGCTATCAGTCCCAGTACAGGATCCCCGCTATCAGTCCCAGCACAGGATCCCCGCTATCAGTCCCAGTACAGGATCCCCGCTATCAGTCCCAGCACAGGATCCCGCTATCAGTCCCAGCACAGGATCCCCGCTATCAGTCCCAGCACAGGATCCCCGCTATCAGTCCCAGCACAGGATCCCCGCTATCAGTCCCAGCACAGGATCCCCGCTATCAGTCTCTATTATAGTCCTAGTACAGGACCCCCCCCTGTGATCCCTATCCCAGTTCTAACAGAGGACCGCTCCTGTGATCCCTATCCCAGTCCTCTCCTCCCCCCTCCCGGGTGATGACAGTTCCCGGTAGGAGGGCGGAGTAGTGGGCGGGGTGTGGGAGGGGCGGAGGATGGCTGTGTGTCCGGTGTATTCCCGGTGATGGAGCGGCCCGGATGGCGGGGAAGGCAGGCAGTGGTGGCGGGGAGATCGGTGGGGGGATGGGGGAGCTGTCCCTGGATCGGGTGCTGAAGTCGTACGATCAGCCAATCAATGAAGAGCAGGCGTGGGCCGTGTGCTACCAGTGTGCCCGGGGACTGTGCCAGGGACCGGGGGTACCGAGCACCGCCCGAATCCGGGACCCCGCATCACTACTACTGCACCGGGATGGCACCGTCACCCTGGCGGCTCCGGGTGAGTCAAGAGCTTACAATCTATTCTCCTTGGCTGCAGAGCTTACAATCCATTCCTATAGACGGGCCCTGGCTACAGAGCTTACAATCTATTCTCCTTGCCTACAGAGCTTACAATCTATTCCTATAGACGGGCCTTGGCTGCAGAGCTTACAATCTATTCCTATAGACAGGCCTTGCCTACAGAGTTTACAATCCATTCCTATATAGACGGACCTTGACTGTAGAGCTTAAAATTTATTCTCCTTGGCTACAGAGCTTACAACCTATTCTCCTTGGCTACAGAGTTTATGATCCATTCCTATAGACGGGCCTTGACTGTGGAGCTTACAATTTATTCTCCTTGGCTGCAGAGCTTACAATCCATTCCTATAGACGGGCCCTGGCTACAGAGCTTACAATTTATTCTCCTTGGCTGTAGAGCTTACAATCCATTCCTATAGACGGGCCTTGACTGTGGAGCTTACAATTTATTCTCCTTGGCTACACAGTTTACAATATATCCCTATAGACGGGCCTTGGTTACAGAGCTTACAATCCATTCCTATAGACGGACCTTGGCTGTAGAGCTTACAATATATTCCTCGGCTACAGAGCTTACAATCCATTCCTATAGACGGGCCTTGGCTACAGAGCTTACAATCTTTTCCTATAGACAAGCCTTGGCTGCAGAGCTTACAATCCATTCCTATAGACGGACCTTGGCTGCAGAGCTTACAATCTATTCCTGTACACAGGCCTTGGCTGCAGAGCTTACAATCTATTCCCATAGATGGGACTCCAGGTGAGTGCAGAGCTTTCACTGCAGAGCTTACAATCTATTCTAGAGAGACCTATAGACTTGTCATAGATGAGACTCTGGGTGAGTGAAGCGTTTTGGCTGCAGAGCTTACAATCTATTCTAGAGAAAGACCTATAGACTTGTCATGGATGAGACTCCAGGTGAGTGAAGAGCTTTGGCTGCAGAGCTTACAATCTATTTCTATAGACTTGTCCTAGATGAGACTCCGGGTGAGTGAAGCGCTTTGGCTGCAGAGCTTACAATCTTTTCTAGAGAGTTCTATAGACTTGTTATAGAAGAGACTCTTGGTGAGTGCAGAGCTTTGGCTGCAGAGCTTACAATCTATTCTAGAGAAAGACCTGTAGACTTGTCATAGCAGAGACCCTGGAATTGTTTATAAAATGTTGATTTCCTGACTCAGGATTTCCAGGGTCACCCCACCCTGGGTACCCCCCACCCCGGGGTCACATTGTTTGAGCATTTTGGTTTTAGTAAGACCCCTTTCACACCGAGCGGTAAACACCCGGCTCCTTCACCGCTCCAAAGAAGCTGCTGGCGGGACTTTTCCTGACACCCTGCCAGTGCACCGCTCCGGTGTGAAGGCCCTCGCCCTCGGGGCATTCACACTGGAGACAATGGAGCCGCTGTTTGAGGGCGGATTGCAGGTGCTATTTTTAACGCTATAGTGCCTGAAAAATGACCCCAGTGTGAAAGGGTCTAAATGGGGAGATCTGCCAGGAGAAGAGGCAATAAACTGGGTGCATTTTCTGGCCTATTTCCCATTGGTCTAAAGAAACCGAGAAAGGCCCAATCCTGCCCCAGGGGGTCCATGATCTTTTTTCAAACCCCAAGCGTCACCACACCAGCGGGGGTCAGGCATCATGGGACACAATGAGAATCTACATGTCGAGCATTTCTAAAAAAAACTATCGATTAAAATTCACATCTAAGCAAAATGTTAGCAGATTGTATTCCATACCTAGAGATTTCAGGGGCCCCCTGAACATGGGGGGCCCTCTATGTTCTGTGTGCGCTTCTCTGTGTTTTACTGCCAGGGAAGGACAAATACAGCCCCTGGCACTGCTGCCTCCAGCCTGTCAAAGTCTATGGAAGGCTCCAGCTGGACGGAGTTACATAATTACATAGTTACATTGTAGGTGAGGTTGAAAAAAGACACAAGTCTATCAAGTCCAACCCATGTGTGTGATTATATGTCAGTGTTACATTGTATATCATGTATGTTGTGTGATTATGTGTCAGTATTACATTGTATATCATGTATGTTGTGTGATTATATGTCAGTATTACATTGTATATCATGTATGTTGTGTGATTATATGTCAGTATTACATTGTATATCATGTATGTTGTGTGATTATATGTCAGTATTACATTGTATATCATGTATGTTGTGGTCATTCAGGTGTTTATTTAATAGTTTCTTGAATCTATCAATGCCCCCCACTGAGACCACCACCTGTGGAAGGGAATTCAACATCCTTGCCGCTCTTACAGTAAAGAACCCTCTACATAGTTTAAGGTTGAACCTCTTTTCTTCTAATTTTAATGAGTGGCCACGAGCCTTATTAAACTTCCTTCTGTGAAAAAGTTTCTTCCCTATTGTGGGGTCCCCAGTACGGTATTTATATATTGTGGGGTCACTAGTCCGGTATTTATATATTGTGGGGTCACCAGTCCGGTATTTGTATATTGCGGGGTCACCAGGCCGGTATTTATATATTGTGGGGTCACCAGTCCGCTATTTATATATTGTGGGGTCACCAGTCCAGTATTTATATAATGAAATCATATCCCCTCTCAGGCGTCTCTTCTCCAGAGAGAATAAGTTCAGAGCTCACAACCTTTCCTCATATCTAATATCCTCCAGACCCTTTATTAGCTTTGTTGCCCTTCTTTGTAGTCGCTCCATTTCCAATACATCCTTCCTGAGGACTGGTGCCCAGAACTGGACAGTATACTCCAGGTGCGGCCGGACCAGAGTCTTGTAGAGGGGAGAATTATCCTTTTATCTCTGGAGTTGATCCCTTTTTAATGCCAATATTCTGTTTGCTTTGTTAGCAGCAGCTTGGCATTGCTGAGCCTATCATCTACTAGGACCCCCAGGTCCTTCTCCACCCTAGATCCCCCCAGAGATTCTCCCCCCAGGTCCTCCTCCATCCTAGATCCCCCCCCAGAGGTTTTCCCCCCAGGTCCTTCTCCACCCTAGATCCTCCCAGAGGTTCCCCTCCCCCCAGGTCCTTCTCCATCCTAGATCCCCCCAGAGGTTCTCCTCCCAGGTCCTCCTCCATCCTAGATCCCCCCCCAGAGGTTTTCCCCCCAGGTCCTTCTCCACCCTAGATCCTCCCAGAGGTTCCCCTCCCCCCAGGTCCTCCTCCATCCTAGATCCCCCCAGAGGTTCTCCCCCCAGGTCCTCCTCCATCCTAGATCCCCCCCAGAGGTTCTCCCCCCAGGTCCTCCTCCATCCTAGATCCTCCCAGAGGTTCCCCTCCCCCCAGGTCCTCCTCCATCCTAGATCCCCCCAGGGGTTCTCCCCCCAGGTCCTCCTCCATCCTAGATCCCCCCAGAGGTTCTCCCCCCAGGTCCTTCTCCATCCTAGATCCCCCCAGAGGTATCCCCCCAGGTCCTCCTCCATCCTAGATCCCCCCCAGAGGTTCTCCCCCCAGGTCCTTCTCCATCCTACATCCCCCCAGAGGTTCTCCCCCCAGGTCCTTCTCCATCCTAGATCCCCCCCAGAGGTTCTCCCCCCAGGTCCTTCTCCATCCTAGATCCCTCCAGAGGTTCTCCCCCCAGGTCCTTCTCCATCCTACATCCCCCCCAGAGGTTCTCCCCCCAGGTCCTTCTCCATCCTACATCCCCCCAGAGGTTCTTCCCCCAGGTCCTTCTCCATCCTACATCCCCCCAGAGGTTCTCCCCCCAGGTCCTCCTCCATCCTAGATCCCCCCAGAGGTTCTCCCCCCAGGTCCTTCTCCATCCTACATCCCCCCAGAGGTTCTCCCCCCAGGTCCTCCTCCATCCTACATCCCCCCAGAGGTTCTCCCCCCAGCTCCTCCTCCATCCTAGATCCCCCCAGAGGTTCTCCTCCAAGGTTCTTCTCCATCCTAGATCCCCCCCAGAGGTTCTCCCCCCAGGTCCTTCTCCATCCTAGATCCCCCCAGAGGTTCCCCTCCCCCCAGGTCCTCCTCCATCCTAGATCCCCCCCAGAGGTCCTCCCCCCAGGTCCTTCTCCATCCTAGATCCCCCCCAGAGGTTCTCCCCCCAGGTCCTTCTCCATCCTACATCCCCCCAGAGGTTCTCCCCCCAGGTCCCCCTCCATCCTAGATCCCCCCAGAGGTTCCCCTCCCCCCAGTCTATAGATTGCATTCAGATTTTTGCCACCCAAACGCATTATTTTACATTTTTCTACATTAATCACTTCCGGACCGTCCGCCCGCCCACCGTTGTTTTACATCACTACTTTGAAAAGAAATATTGTTGTTATGGGAGCAGCTACCATAACCCCTGTATCCTCTTCTTCAGCGGGTGGTCCGCTTCAAGATGAAAGTGGTTTCTGCGGTGAATTCACCGCAAGATCACTTTTATTGGCAGCAGGAGAGGACCCCCCGCGCCGCTCTCCGGTGCCCTCCACCACGTCGATAGTGGCAGAGGCGATCGGTCTTTTCCCTGGCTTGGCATGGAGAGGGATAGACGGCCCCCGCCCCTCTCCTTACCGCTGCAGGGCGGAAGCGATGTACACGCAGTCGGAAATTCCGACGGAAAATGTCCGATCGGACCATGGTGTCGGATAATCCGACCGTGTGTGGGCTACATCAGACTTTTTCCGTCGGAATGTCCGACCAACCAAGTTTGAGAGCTGGATATGAAATTTTCCGACAACATGATCCGATCGGACTTTGTCCGATCGTTTGTGGAGAATTCCGATTGGACAAAGTGCCACGCATGCTCAGATCAAATTACGAGACCAAAGCAATTGGCTACCAGCCGCAACGTAGTCCCGTCGTAACGAAATAACGTCATCACGTTACGTACGATCGGATTTTCCGACAACTTTGTCCGACCGTGTGTATGCAACACCAGTTTCGGACAAAATCCATTGGAAAAAGTCCGACGGATTTGGTTGTCGGAATGTCCGGCCGTGTGTACGGAGGGCTTAAAGGGACATTTTATATTTTATTTTTTCAAATGATTGAATTATTTTTTATTGTATTTTAGTGTAAATATGAGATGTGAGGCCTTTGTGACCCCCCAGATCTCACATTAAAGAGGTCCTGTCACGCCCTTTTTCTATTACAAAGGATGTTTAGATTCCCTGTAATAGGAATAAAATTAACACTTTTTTTATAAAGAACAGTGTAAAAAAATTAAATAAAAGTTCAAATAAATAAGAATTTTTATTTATTTTTTTAAATGCTCCCCATCCCACCGAACTCGCCTGCAAAAGTGAACGCATATGTGAGTAGCGCCCGCATATAAAAACGGTGTTCGGACCACACACGTGAGGTATCGCCACAATCGGTAGAGCGAGAGCAATAATTCTACACCCTAGACCTCCTCTGTAACTCAAAATATACAACCTGTACCTATTTTTAAACATCGATCGCCTATGGAGATTTTTAAGGGTAAAAGTTTGTCGCCATTCCACGAGGGGGCGCAATATTGAAGCGTGACGTGTTGGGTATCAATTTACTCAGCGTAACGTCATCTTTCACAATATAAAAAACATTTGGGCTAACTTTACTGTTGTCTTATTTTTTAATGCAAAAAAACATGTAGTTTTTCCAAAAAAAGTGCACTTGTTAGACCGCTGCGCAAATACGGTGTGACAGAAAGTATTGCAGCGACCTCCATTTTATTCTCTAGGGTGTTAGAAAAAAAAATGTATAATGTTTGGGGGGTTCTAAGGTGTTTTCTAGCAAAATAAATAAATAACGTTTTTAACTTGTAAACACCAAATCTCAGAAAGAAGTGGTGTCAGTGGGAGGAACAGTGCCCCATCATTGGTGTCAGTGGGAGGAATAGTGCCCCATCATTGATATCTGTGGGAGGAATAGTGCCCCATCATTAGTATCAGTGGGAGGAATAGTGCCCCATCATTGATATCTGTGGGAGGAATAGTGCCCCATCATTGGTATCAGTGTGAGGAATAGTGCCCCATCATTGGTGTCAGTGGGGGGGAATAGTGCCCCATCATTGGTATCAGTGGGAGGAATAGTGCCCCATCATTGGTGTCAGTGGGGGGGAATAGTGCCCCATCATTGGTATCAGTGGGAGGAATAGTGCCCCATCATTGGTGTCAGTGGGGGGGGGGAATAGTGCCCCATCATTGGTATCAGTGGGAGGAATAGTGCCCCATCATTGGTGTCAGTGTAAGGAACAGTGCCCCATCATTGGTATCAGTGGGAGGAATAGTGCCCCATCATTGGTGTCAGTAAGAGGAATAGTGCCCCATCATTGGTGTCAGTGGGAGGAATAGTGCCCCATCATTGGTATCAGTGGGAGGAATAGTGCCCCATCATTGGTGTCAGTGGGAGGAATAGTGCCCCATCATTGGTGTCAGTGGGAGGAATAGTGTCCCATCATTGGTATCAGTGGGAGGAATAGTGCCCCATCATTGGTGTTAGTGGGAGGAATAGTGCCCCATCATTGGTATCAGTGGGAGGAATAGTGCCCCATCATTGGTGTCAGTGGGAGGAATAGTGCTCCATCATTGGTATCAGTGGGAGGAATAGTGCCCCATCATTGGTGCCAGTGGAAGGAATAGTGCCCCATCATTGGTGTCAGTGGGAGGAATAGTGCCCCATCATTGGTGTCAGTGGGAGGAATAGTGCCCCATCATTGGTGTCAGTGGGAGGAATAGTGCCCCATCATTGGTGTTAGTGGGAGGAATAGTGCCCCATCATTGGTGTCAGTGGGAGGAATAGTGCCCCATCATTGGTGTCAGTGGGGGGGAATAGTGCCCCATCATTGGTATCAGTGGGAGGAATAGTGCCCCATCATTGGTGTCAGTGGGGGGGAATAGTGCCCCATCATTGGTATCAGTGGGAGGAATAGTGCCCCATCATTGGTGTCAGTGGGGGGGGGAATAGTGCCCCATCATTGGTATCAGTGGGAGGAATAGTGCCCCATCATTGGTGTCAGTGTAAGGAACAGTGCCCCATCATTGGTATCAGTGGGAGGAATAGTGCCCCATCATTGGTGTCAGTAAGAGGAATAGTGCCCCATCATTGGTGTCAGTGGGAGGAATAGTGCCCCATCATTGGTATCAGTGGGAGGAATAGTGCCCCATCATTGGTGTCAGTGGGAGGAATAGTGCCCCATCATTGGTGTCAGTGGGAGGAATAGTGTCCCATCATTGGTATCAGTGGGAGGAATAGTGCCCCATCATTGGTGTTAGTGGGAGGAATAGTGCCCCATCATTGGTATCAGTGGGAGGAATAGTGCCCCATCATTGGTGTCAGTGGGAGGAATAGTGCTCCATCATTGGTATCAGTGGGAGGAATAGTGCCCCATCATTGGTGCCAGTGGAAGGAATAGTGCCCCATCATTGGTGTCAGTGGGAGGAATAGTGCCCCATCATTGGTGTCAGTGGGAGGAATAGTGCCCCATCATTGGTGTCAGTGGGAGGAATAGTGCCCCATCATTGGTGTCAGTGGGAGGAATAGTGCCCCATCATTGGTGTCAGTGGGAGGAATAGTGCCCCATCATTGGTGTTAGTGGGAGGAATAGTGTCCCGTCATTGGTGTCAGTCGGATGAACAGTGCCACAAGGGCCACATAGAGGGGCATACAGTGGCTGTTTGGACGTGGTTGGGGGGGGGGCTCAGGCATGAAGCAGGACTAGTTAGTAAAGTCACTTCTCATTCTACATACATATTCTGAATCTGTGAAGGGACGATGTCTTTGGATCTACATAACAGCCAATCAAATAGCATTTTTAAAAGATTGTAATGGCAGCCCTGTATGTATTCCCTTCTTCTAAATGGCCAGAGCCAGTCTCTGATTGGGAAGATTGTGTCCCTGGAAATGTCCCTGGACCTCCCTTTGGATCATCATGAAACCCCCATTATTCTGCATTCATGTTGGTTCCTATTGATAAATGGCTTATCAGATATTTGTTGTGATTAGAAGGATTTCTTCTCTGATTGGGGTGTAAAGTCCGCTGTGAGTCCTGCAGGACGGCATTGTGTGGCGGGTTCAGCGGCAGCAATTTCTCTCTTCCTGGAAGTGATTATAAAACATTAGAAACTCTGTATCTCCCGGGAGCTCCGGATGTAACGTCCCCCCTCTTCCATTATAAGGGGGTCTCTCTCCGGATGTAACGTCCCCCCTCTTCCATTATAAGGGGGTCTCTCTCCGGATGTAACGTCCCCCCTCTTCCATTATAAGGGGGTCTCTCTCCGGATGTAACGTCCCCCCTCTTCCATTATAAGGGGGTCTCTCTCCGGATGTAACGTCCCCCCTTTTCCATTATAAGGGGGTCTCTCTCCGGATGTAACGTCCCCCCTCTGCCATTATAAGGGGGTCTCTCTCCGGATGTGACGTCCCCCCTCTTCCATTATAAGGGGGTCTCTCTCCGGATGTAACGTCCCCCCTCTTCCATTATAAGGGGGTCTCTCTCCGGATGTAACATCCCCCCTCTTCCATTATAAGGGGGTCTCTCTCCGGATGTAACATCCCCCCTCTTCCATTATAAGGGGTCTCTCTCCGGATGTAACGTCCCCCCTCTTCCATTATAAGGGGGTCTCTCTCCGGATGTAACATCCCCCCTCTTCCATTATAAGGGGGTCTCTCTCCGGATGTGACGTCCCCCCTCTTCCATTATAAGGGGGTCTCTCTCCGGATGTAACGTCCCCCCTCTTCCATTATAAGGGGGTCTCTCTCCGGATGTAACGTCCCCCCTCTTCCATTATAAGGGGGTCTCTCTCCGGATGTAACGTCCCCCCTCTGCCATTATAAGGGGGTCTCTCTCCGGATGTGACGTCCCCCCTCTTCCATTATAAGGGGGTCTCTCTCCGGATGTAACGTCCCCCCTCTTCCATTATAAGGGGGTCTCTCTCCGGATGTAACATCCCCCCTCTTCCATTATAAGGGGGTCTCTCTCCGGATGTAACATCCCCCCTCTTCCATTATAAGGGGGTCTCTCTCCGGATGTAACGTCCCCCCTCTTCCATTATAAGGGGGTCTCTCTCCGGATGTAACATCCCCCCTCTTCCATTATAAGGGGGTCTCTCTCCGGATGTGACGTCCCCCCTCTTCCATTATAAGGGGGTCTCTCTCCGGATGTAACGTCCCCCCTCTTCCATTATAAGGGGGTCTCTCTCCGGATGTAACGTCCCCCCTCTTCCATTATAAGGGGGTCTCTCTCCGGATGTAACGTCCCCCCTCTTCCATTATAAGGGGGCCTCTCTCCGGATGTAACGTCCCCCCTCTGCCATTATAAGGGGGTCTCTGTCCGGATGTGACGTCCCCCCTCTTCCATTATAAGGGGGTCTCTCTCCGGATGTAACGTCCCCCCTCTTCCATTATAAGGGGGTCTCTCTCCGGATGTAACGTCCCCCCTCTACCATCATAAGGGGGTCTCTCTCCGGATGTAACGTCCCCCCTCTACCATCATAAGGGGGTCTCTCTCCGGATGTAACGTCCCCCCTCTTCCATTATAAGGGGGTCTCTCTCCAGATGTAACGTCCCCCCTCTACCATCATAAGGGGGTCTCTCTCTGGATGTAACGTCCCCCCTCTACCATCATAAGGGGGTCTCTCTCCGGATGTAACGTCCCCCCTCTACCATCATAAGGGGGTCTCTCTCCGGATGTAACGTCCCCCCTCTACCATCATAAGGGGGTCTCTCTCCGGATGTAACGTCCCCCCTCTTCCATTATAAGGGGGTCTCTGTCCGGATGTGACGTCCCGCTCTTCCATTATATGGGGGTCTCTCTCCGGATGTGACATCCCCCCACTTCCATTATATGGGGGTCTCTCTCCAGATGTGACGTCCCACCTCTGCCATTATATGGGGGTCTCTCTCTGAATGTGACGTCCCCCCACTTCCATTATATGGGGGTCTCTCTCCGGATGTGATGTCCCACCTCTGCCATTATATGGGGGTCTCTCTCTGGATGTGACGTCCCCCCACTTCCATTATATGGGGGTCTCTCTCCGGATGTGACGTCCCCCCTCTGCCATTATATGGGGGAGGGAAAGTGAGAGAATAACAGAGAGGAGGAGAGAAACAAGTACAGATACATGGGAGAGAGAGAGAGAAGAGAAACAAAAAGAAGAGAGTTGCAAGAATTTAAATTCATTGAGCAGGTTATAGGAGAGAATGCCTGGGAGGGTTGTATTATGGGGGTATAGTAGGTGTAGTAGGTGAAGGGGGTATAGGGCATGTAGGGAATATAGGAGGTATGAGGGTGTAGCGGGTATGTGGTTGTAGGGGTAGACAGGGTATAGGAGGTGTAAAGGGTATACAGGGTGTAGAGTACATGGGGTATAGGGGGTGTAGGAGTATGTGAGCGTAGGGGTATACAGGGTATAGTGGTGTAGGGGGTGTAAAGGTACAGGGGGTGTAGGGGGAATGGAAGAATGTATCCACAATAAGGTTCTAATGTTTCACATTCTATTTCTACTTTACTTTTTTTTTTTTTTTTTTTACAGAACTCCTTTAAATGAAAAAAAAAAAAATTTGAAAAATTTCAAAGTGAGATAAAAACGAATACTGATGAAGTGATAATTGCTCTTTCTGTAAGCTTTTTTTATTGTTCACCCAGCATGCGAGGTTAATGATCCCAATAAGTAGGGATCCCTCTGAGGTTGCCTCTCGCTCTGTCTTGGTATATAATGTTACTGCAGCAGAGGAAGGTGTAACCCGCCGGCACTCCTCTATTCATGTCAGTGTACTCTGCCAGGTATGTGAGCCGAGTTCACAGCTCTGCTTCCCATGCCCCCTGTGTACGGCTCGGGTATGGCTCTGTAGGGATGTGTGGGGATGGATGCCAGGAACCTGATCTGCACCTGCCCAGTGTTTACATCTGCATCATGCGCCATGCTGCAGGCAGAAGGCTGGGTCCTCATCCTCATCCCCCACCTTTTACTGCAAAGAGCAGTCAGCGGCGCTGTGCATGAGAGGGGTGTGCGTGTCTGTGGTCTGTATGGGAGGAGGATGGGATTCTGTAGGGATTCTGCATGCTGGATTGTGTGCGTCTCTGTGAACAGATGGCTTTAATAATACATAGGGGACATTTCTACTTATTTTATCCACCTTCATCCACCTTCTGATTGTAATATAATCAAACGGCCTACAGACGCCTTTCTCAACATTTTTACCCTTCAAATCATTTTCATATCTCAGGGAACCCCCAATATAATCAATTCATCGGTGGTCAATGTGAAATATGCCCCCTTTACACTGCTATCTGCGGGGAGGAATGCCCCCTTTACACTGATATCTGCGGGGAGGAATGCCCCTCTTACATTGATGCCTGCTGGGAGGAATGCCCCCCTTACACTGATGCCTGTTGGGAGGAATGCCCCCCTTACACTGCTATCTGCGGGGAGGAATGCCCCCCTTACACTGATATCTGCGGGGAGGAATGCCCCTCTTACATTGATGCCTGCTGGGAGGAATGCCCCCCTTACACTGCTATCTGCGGGGAGGAATGCCCCCCTTACACTGCTATCTGCGGGGAGGAATGCCCCTCTTACACTGCTATCTGCAGGGAGGAATGCCCCCCTTACACTGATGCCTGTTGGGAGGAATGCCCCCCTTACACTGATATCTGCGGAGAGGAATGCCCCTCTTACACTGCTATCTGCGGGGAGGAATGTCCCCCTTACACTGATATCTGCTGGGAGGAATGCCCCCCTTACACTGATGCCTACTGGGAGGAATGTCCCCCTTACACTGATATCTGCTGGGAGGAATGTCCCCCTTACACTGATGCCTGCTGGGAGGAATGTCCCCCTTACACTGATGCCTGCTGGGAGGAATGCCCCCCTTACATTGATACCTGCTGGGAGGAATGCCCCCTTACATTGATACCTGCTGGGAGGAATGCCCCCCTTACACTGCTATCTGTGGGGAGGAATGCCCCTCTTACACTGCTATCTGCGGGGAGGAATGTCCCCCTTACACTGATATCTGCTGGGAGGAATGCCCCCCTTACACTGATGCCTGCTGGGAGGAATGCCCCCCTTACACTGATGCCTGCTGGGAGGAATGCCCCCCTTACACTGATGCCTGCTGGGAGGAATGCCCCCCTTACACTGATGCCTGCTGGGAGGAATGCCCCCCTTACACTGATGCCTGCTGGGAGGAATGCCCCCCTTACACTGATGCCTGCTGGGAGGAATGCCCCCCTTACACTGATGCCTGCTGGGAGGAATGCCCCCCTTACACTGATACCTGCTGGGAGGAATGTCCCCCTTACACTGATGCCTGCTGGGAGGAATGCCCCCCTTACACTGATGCCTGCTGGGAGGAATGCCCCCCTTACACTGATACCTGCTGGGAGGAATGCCCCCTTACACTGATATCTGCTGGGAGGAATGCCCCCTTACACTGATATCTGCTGGGAGGAATGCCCCCCTTACACTGATGCCTGCTGGGAGGAATGTCCCCCTTACACTGATGCCTGCTGGGAGGAATGCCCCCCTTACACTGATGCCTGCTGGGAGGAATGCCCCCTTACATTGATACCTGCTGGGAGGAATGCCCCCCTTACACTGATGTCTGCTGGGAGGAATGCCCCCCTTACACTGATGCCTGCTGGGAGGAATGTCCCCCTTACACTGATGCCTGCTGGGAGGAATGCCCCCCTTACACTGATGCCTGCTGGGAGGAATGCCCCCCTTACACTGATGCCTGCTGGGAGGAATGCCCCCCTTACATTGATACCTGCTGGGAGGAATGCCCCCCTTACACTGATGCCTGCTGGGAGGAATGCCCCCCTTACACTGATGCCTGCTGGGAGGAATGCCCCCCTTACATTGATACCTGCTGGGAGGAATGCCCCCCTTACACTGATGCCTGCTGGGAGGAATGCCCCCCTTACACTGATGCCTGCTGGGAGGAATGCCCCCCTTACACTGATGCCTGCTGGGAGGAATGCCCCCCTTACACTGATGCCTGCTGGGAGGAATGCCCCCCTTACACTGATACCTGCTGGGAGGAATGCCCCCCTTACAATGATGCCTGCTGGGAAGAGGCTCTATTCGCACATTTTGGACATTCATGCAAAATTGCATATTTTTTCCACATTTACAAAAGCACTAAAAACCTGCATCACATTTGGGGTCCCATTTATTGTTACCGGCATCCCAAATGCAGCACCAACATGTGCATTTTAGTACACAGAAAAATGCACAACAAATGCAGCCAAACGCACAGTAAAAAAGGAGCATGGCTCAATGCGGCAAGAAGTTACATGAGCTACTTTGTTATGTTTGTCGCACATTGAAATGTCCCACAACGCCATGTGATGAAAACGCAAAAAGAAAAATGTGAATATCTATTGTGCCTTGAAAAAGTATTCATACCCCTTGAAGTTCCCCACATTTTGTTACAACCAAAAACATAAATGTATTTTATTGGGATTTTATGTGATGGACCAACACAAAGTGTCACATAATTGTGAAGTGGAAGGAAAATGATAAATGATAAAAATAAATATGTGAAAAGTGTGGGGGAGGGGCATTTGTATGGCGCCCCCTTTACTCTGATACCCCTAACTAAAATCTAGAGGAACCAATTGTCTTCAGAAGTCACCTAATTAGTAAATACAGTCCATCTGTGTGTCATGTAATCTCAGTATAAATACAGCTGTTCTGTGGAGCCCTCAGAGGATTATTAGAGAACCTTAGTGAACAAACAGCACCATGAAGACCAAGGAACACACCAGACAGGTCAGGGATAAAGTTGTGGAGAAGTATAAAGCAGGGTTGGGTTATAATAAAATCTCCCAAGCTTTGACCATCTCACGGAGCTCTGTTCAATCCATCATCGGAAAATGGAAAGAGTATGGCACAACTGCCAACCTACCAAGACATGGCCGTCCACCTAAACTGACCGGGCCGGGCAAGGAGAGCATTCATCAGAGAAGAGCCAAGAGGTCCATGGTAACTCTGGAGGAGCTGCAGAGATCCACAGCTCAGGGGGGAGAATCTGTCCACAGGACAACTATTAGTCGTCTCTCCACAAATCTGCCCTTTATGGAAGAGTGACAAGAAGAAAGACATTGGAGAAAGAAAGTCATAAGAAGTCCTGTTTGTAGTTTGTGAGAAGCCATGTGGGGGAGGGGGCAGCAAACATGTGGAAGAAGGTGATCTGGTCAGAGGAGACCAAAATTCTACTTTATGGCCTAAAAGTAAAACGCTATGTGTGGGGAAAACTAACACTGCCCCTCCCCCTGAACACACCATCCCCACCGTGAGACATGGTGGTGGCAGCATCATGTGGTGGGGATGGTTTTCTTCAGCAGGGACAGGGAAGCTGGTCAGAGTTGATGGGAAGATGGATGGAGACAAATACAGGACAATCTTAGAAGAAAACCTGTTAGAGTCGGCAGAAGACTTGAGACCGGGGCGGAGGTTCCCCTTCCAGCAGGACAACGACCCGAAACATCCAGCCAGAGCTACAATGGAATGGTTTACATCAAAGCATATTCATGTGTTAGAATGGCCCAGTCACAGTCCAGACCTAAATCCCATTGAGAATCTGTGGCAAGACTTGAAAATTGCTGATCACAGACGCTCTCCATCCAATCTGACAGAGCTTGAGATATTTTACAAAGAAGAAGAATGGGCAGAAATGTCCTCTCTAGATGGGCAAAGCTGGTAGAGACACCCCCAAAAAGACTTGTAGAGAAAGGGGGTTCTACAAAGTATTGACTCCGGGGGGCGCCATACAAATGCCCCTCCCCCACACACTTTTCACATATTTATTTGTATCATTTATCATTTTCCTTCCACTTCACAATTATGTGACACTTTGTGTTGGTCCATCACATAAAATCCCAATAAAATACATTTATGGTTTTGGATGTAACAAAATGTGGGGAATGTCAAGGGGTATGAATACTTTTTCAAGGCACTGTATACACTGAGGAATGGATGACCAGAGGCTGCAGTACTGTCTGCAGGAACTGTAAAAGCCTTGCTCAATCTGCCTGTAAGGAATCATTGCAACTTTACTTGAAATTCCAATGAAAGGCAGTGTATAGTGTGTAGTGTGTAGTATGTAGTGTATAGTGTGTAGTGTGTAGTATGTAGTGTATAGTGTGTAGTGTATAGTGTATAGTGTATAGTGTGTAGTGTATAGATGTTGTGATTTTAGCACAGCTGCAGCGTTTCCTGGATGCATCGGCGGAAGGATTGGACGCGGCGCTGTGTGAATGGCGCTGTGTGAACGGCGCTGTGTGAGTGGCGCTGTGTGAACGGCGCTGTGTGAGTGGCGCTGTGTGAGTGGCGCTGTGTGAGCGGCGCTGTGTGAGTGGCGCTGTGTGAGCGGCGCTGTGTGAACGCACACCTCCACTTATACAAGACTTTCTAGGTCATGTTTGTGCTTCTAATCATCTCTGCAGATTGTTCTTCCTGTACAGAGTTGTATCCGTCATGGGGAGACGATGTGCCTTGTGGCTGTACAGCCTTTGTTCCCTTCCCAGCAGGGCCGGCAATGTACACGGTGCATGGAGGCCACGTGGGGGAGGGGCTCTCTATATTTGTTTAAATACTGCATAGAATTTGTAAATGTTACAATGTGTAATATGTACAGAAGGTGCTATTAGGAGGCAAATAAAAATGCAGAAAATTCCGGAAATGTCAATAAGACACAATAGGTCCGAGTGATTAGATCAGCAGGTGATGCTAGGAGGATAGAGAGAGAGAAAAATATTATATAATATGTATCAGAAAAGATCCGAGATGGGAGATTGTGGCAGAAATGATGAGCCGTGATTACTGCCTCACTATACCTCCCTCCATATTACCCCAACACCACCTCCCTGGAACCCCCCTAATTACCCTCCATCTAGCCCCAACACCCCAACACCACCTCCCTGTAACCCTCCTAATTACTCTTCATCCAACCCCAACACCCCAATACCACCTCCCTGTAACCCTCCTAATTACTCTTCATCCAACCCCAACACCCCAATACCACCTCCCTGTAACCCTCCTAATTACTCTTCATCCAACCCCAACACCCCAACACCACCTCCCTGGAACCCCCCTAATTACCCTCCATCTAGCCCCAACACCCCAACACCACCTCCCTGTAACCCTCCTAATTACTCTTCATCCAACCCCAACACCCCAATACCACCTCCCTGTAACCCTCCTAATTACTCTTCATCCAACCCCAACACCCCAATACCACCTCCCTGTAACCCTCCTAATTACCCTTCATCCAACCCCAACACCCCAATACCACCTCCCTGGAACCCTCCTAATTACCCTCCATCCAACCCCAACACCCCAATACCACCTCCCTGGAACCCTCCTAATTACCCTTCATCCAACCCCAACACCCCAATACCACCTCCCTGGAACCCTCCTAATTACCCTTCATCCAACCCCAACACCCCAATACCACCTCCCTGGAACCCTCCTAATTACTCTTCATCCAACCCCAACACCCCAATACCACCTCCCTGTAACCCTCCTAATTACCCTTCATCCAACCCCAACACCCCAATACCACCTCCCTGGAACCCTCCTAATTACCCTCCATCCAACCCCAACACCCCAATACCACCTCCCTGTAACCCTCCTAATTAATCTTCATCCAACCCCAACACCCCAATACCACCTTCCCTGTAACCCTAATAATTATTCTTTAGTGCCATCAATTTACATATACATTGTACATTCACATCAGTCCCTGTCCCCAAGAGCTTGCAATCTAAGATCCCTAACATAAATACACATACTAGGGCCAATTTAGACCAAAGCCAAATTTACCTCCCAGGATGTTTTTGGGATGTGGGAGGAAACCGGAGTACCCAGAGGAAACCCACACAGACAGAACATGGAAACTCCATGCAGCTAGTACCCCTTAGTTGGAATTGGAGCCGACGACCCCAGTGCTGCCAGGCAGAAGTGCTGACCACTACACCACTGTGCAATTCCCCTTTATCTAACCCTAATACTAACCATAACACTTGCCTGTAACCCGAATGCCCCATACACGCAGCTGGACTTTCCGACGACAAAATCCATCTGATTTTTTCCGACGGATTTTGGCCCAAACTTGTCTTGCATATACACGGTCGCACAAAGTTGTCAGAAAATCCGATCGTTCTGAATGCAGTGACGTAAAACACGTACGACGGGACTATAAAGTGGCCAGTAGCCAATAGTTTTCGTCTCCTAATTTATTCTGAGCATGCGTGGCACCCAAGCTTGCCTTGCATACACACGGTCACACAAAAGTTCCCTGAATTTTCGACTGTCAAGAACACGGTGACGTACAACACTACGACGAGCCGGGAAAATGAAGTTCAATGCTCCCGAGCCGGCGTCAAATTGTTTCCAAGCATGAGTAGGAATTTTGCGCGTCAGAATTTCCAATCTGAACTTTTTCCGTTCGAAAAATTGAGAACCTGCTCTCAATCTTTAGCTGGCCGAAATTCCGCCAGCAAAAGTCTGATGGAGCGCACACACGGTCAGAATTTCCAACCAAAAGCTCTCATCGGACTTTTGCTGGTGGAATTTAGGATCGTGTGTACGGGGAAAAATACCATTCCTGCCTGTAATGCCAACACTAATTAGGTCTGGTACTGTAAGACTAATGCCGCGTACACACCACAGGGTTTTCCGTCAGAATAAACGCCTTTCCAACGGAGTTCAGCTGAAACAGACTTGCCTACACACCAAAGTCCGTTCGTTTAGAACGCGGTGACGTAGCCTTGCGTCGTTTTTGGTCCGTTGGACCAGCATACAGACAAACAGTTTTCCCAATAGGAATTGATTCCGTCGGAAATATTTAAAACGTTCTATTTCCAGGTCCGGCAGAATAAAAAAAAAAAAAAAAGTCGTATGAAGCCCCCACACACCATCGGAATATCCGAAGAAATAATTCCGTCTGACCTTTTCTGCCGGAAAGTCTGGTCGTGTGCGCGCGGCATCACCTTCCCTGTTACTGGAATATTGTCCTTAACACTGACCCTGGCTGTAATGCCAACACTGCTTCTGCTTGTTACCCCAACACCAAGAAAGAAAAACAATGACCATAAGTGCCCGTTCACACTACCGCGACTTGTCAGGTGACTTAGCCGCCTGACAAGTCGCGCTACGTTCTGTACTACGGAACCGTTCTAAGAGGAGCGACTCAAGTCACTCCGACTTAGAAAAAGGTTCCTGTACTATTTTTGGGGCGACTTCAGGCGACTTGCATTGACTTCTATACAGTCGTCGTTTTGCAAGTCGCTGCTGAAGTCGTGTGCAGGTCGCATCTGTGAGTCGCGCTGCAAGTCGTGTCGCCCCTGTGTGAACGGGCACTTAAAGCGGTAGTAAACCCGCTATTTTTTTTTAACACCTGCAAAGCAAAAGGCATAATGAGTTAGTATGCACCGCAATACTAGCTCATTATGAAATACTTACCTTAGAACGAGGCCCCGACATCTGGCACGATCCACGCCGAGGGAGCTGACATGCTCCCTCTGCGTTTCTTCCGGGTATCGCGGCTCCGGCGCTGTGAGTGGCCGGAGCCGCGATATCGTCACTCCCGCGCATGCGCGCGGGAGATTTCATTCCGGCCGGCCGGACACTGCCGGATTTTCAGGCCGAGAATCCCCTCGTGCGCATGCGCCGCTGCAGTCAGCGGCGCATACCGAGGGGAATATCTCCTAAACCGTACAGGTTTAGGAGATATTTTTTTTTACCTACAGGTAAGCCTTATTATAGGCTTTCCTGTAGGTAAAGTTACAAAAAAAGAGTATACAACCACTTTAAGCTCTCAGCAATCCACAGGATAAAACATATAAACCTAGAAAGTTTCTTTATTTGTCATGGGAAAGAAACAACAAAGCAGAAGCTTTGCAACATAATAACATTGTATGATGATAATAATAACTTTATATTATAATAACAACAACATTGTATAATGACAATAATGATATTGTATCATAACATTAAACCAGACAAAACTAAACAAAACAACAACAATCTAATCTGGAAGATATTTCCCAAAAACTAAACCTAGGAGAGCTGCCAATGTACTGAAAACTCAGATGCTGCCAAGTCCATGGATGGGACTTCAAGGTGGATCCAGAGGCAGACTGACAACTCATGGGGCCCCCGGGCAATAGGAGATTATGGGGACCCCAGGCATTTGATTATGGGGCCACACAGTATACACACACACATACAATATACACACACACATACAATATACACACACACACACTGAAAAGGTACTGGAGAGACAGTGCAGCTATAATCTTGGGATTTTTACATACTGTCCCTGGTTTTATTGAGGCTGGCAATCCTGATGGGACCCCCTAGTGGCATGGGGCCCTCGGGCAGTGCCCAAGTGCCCGAATGGTAAAAAGAAAAGGAAACAGTTGCAAAAGAGTGCAGGAGGTAATACATTACATTTTTGTGCCCAATAAATCATTAAAGTAAAACTAAAGGCAAAACATTTTCTTAGGTTGTGGACAGGGATTAGAACCCCTGTCAGTTTTTATTACTGTCTGTGTCTCCGTTGGGGAGATTCACCCTCTCCGTTTGTCCTGTTTACCATTATCATTAAAAGTGAAAGTAAAAGAAAACCCCAGATTTTGGGTTGCCCCCAGAAAAGTGATAGAGGGGAAATCTTCCATTGGGGACACCAGTTCTGGTGACCTGGGAGGTCCCCAAAGGAGTTCCCTTAATTTGCAGGGATTTTTTCTCACTTCCCGTTTGGCTATAGGACAGGAAGTGATGGGAAATCTTTGCAATGGGACAAGTGAAAAAAAAAAAAAAAAATCTGACAGGGGTTATAAGCCTCACTTACTCTATCTATAATGAAAAAAAAAAAAAAGTTTTGCCTACAGTTCTACTTTATCAGCCTGCATCAATCTCTTTTGTGCCCCTTCCTTGTATATTACTCTAACACTAACCCTGCCTGTAATTCTGGCACTGATTCTGTCTGTTTCTCTAATACTAACCATTCCTGTGCTCTAATGCCGCGTACACACGACCGGACTTTCCGGGAGACTAGGTGCGACGGGATCAGTCCGTCGGAACAATCCGATCATGTGTGGGATAATCTGATCGTTTTTCTTTAAAAAAAAAAAAATCCAATGGACCAAGAAATAGAACATGTTTCAAATCTGTCCGACGGACTCAATCCCCATCGGGCAAACCGTTCGTCTGTATGCTGGTCTGACGGACCAAATACAACGCAAGGGCAGCTATTGGCTACTGAACTTCCTTTTTTAGTCCCGCCTTATGTCATCACATTCAAAACGAACGGACTTTCGAATGGACTTAGCCCATTCATGTGTGGTCAAGTCCGTTCATTTCGGAAAGTCCATCAGAACTCCGTTGAAAGTCTGTCGGGAAGACCGTCGGACCTTTTCTGACGGAAAGTCCAGTCATGTGTACGCGGCATAACACTTGTCTTAAAGTGGCTGTAAACCCTTACAACACACTTTGACCTACAGGTAAGCCTAGATTAAGGCTTACCTGTAGGTCCAAGAAAAATCTCCTAAACCTACATGGTTTAGGAGATATTTCCCGAAAGACAGGCACCGCTGTCTACTGTGCACGGAGCGCGGCACTGTCAACGACGAAGATGCGGTTCCCGTGCGCATGCGCGGGAGTGACGTCATCGCGGCTTTGCCAAATGACAGCGGTGGAGCAGCGAGACCCACCGAGAAGATGGATACTCCGGACTACAGGGGACAGCGGTGACATCGCTTGCTCCTGTGTCAGGTAGGTGACACATAATGGACTACTATGTGATGTGATGCGATGCGATGTATAGTAGTCCATTATGCTTTACCTTTGCAGGGAATGAAAGAGGAAGTAACACTCATCAGGGTTTACTTCCTCTTTAACACCAACATTACCTGTTTCTTTTACACTAACCCTGCCTGTCAAGCTACCACTAATTATGTTTGTTACTTAAACACTAGATCTCCTTGTAATTCTAATGCCGCGTACACGCGACCGGACTTTCCCGCAGGCTTGGTCCGACGGTCTTTCCGACGGAGTACTGACGGACTTCCGAATGAACGGACTTGCCCACACATGAATGGACAAAGTCCATTCGAAAGTCCGTTTGTTTTGAATGTGATGACGGGACTAGGAAAGGAAGTTCAATAGCCAGTAGCCAATAGCTGCCCTTGCATCGTATTTGGTTTGTCAGACCAGCACACAGACGAACGGTTTTCCCGATAGGAATTGAGTCCGTTGGACAGATTTGAAACATCTTCTATTTCTAGGTCCATCAGATTTCTTTTTATAAAAACAATCGGATTAGCCCACACACGATCAGAATGTCCGACAGACTGATCCCATCGGACCTAGTCTGCTGGAAAGTCCGGTTGTGTGTACGCGGCATAGAACTCGCCATGCCTGTAATGCTGACACAAATTCTGCTACTCAAACCTTAACCCTTCCTGTTACTCTAAACTAAGCCTGAGGCTGCGTACACACGGGCGGACTGTTCGCTCAACTTTGTCCGTCAAACAGTTTCAGCGGACAGTCCGCTCAAAATTAGCATGGACGGACTTGCCCACACACGACGAACGAACAGTCCGCTGAAATCGTGCGCGATGACGTGAACGGCACGTACGACGGGACGAAAAATACGACGTCCTATACACTGCAATGCAAACTTCGGCGTGTAAATCCTTTCTGAGCATGCGCGGAACTTAGTTTGACGAACAAGCCTACACACGAGGGGACTGTTCGCTGAAACAAAGTTTCAGCGGACAGTTTTTCGGAATTTCCGAAAAACTTTGTTCAGCAGACTGTCCGCTGAAACTGTCCGCTGAAAGCCCACACACGAGCGGACTGTCCACCCAAACACTGTTCAGCGGACAAAGTTGAGCGAACAGTCCGCCCGTGTGTACGTGGCCTAACACTAAAGCCGCGTACACACAATCTGACTTTCCGGCAGACTTGGTCTGGCGGATTGGAATCCGATTCCCAAAAGTCCAACGGACCTAGAAATAAAACATGTTTCAAATCTATCCGATGGACGAAAAATCTGGAAAACCGTTTGTCTGTGTGCTGGTCCGACGGACCAGATACGACGCAAAGGCAGCCATTGGCTACTGAACTTCCTTGTTTAGTCCCATTTACATCATCACGTTCAAAACGAATGGGCTTTCGAACGGACTTAGTCCGGTCGTGTGTGGCCAAGTCCGTTCATTCAGAAAGTCAATCGGACCTCCGCCGAAAGTCCGTCGGGAAGCCCGGTTGTGCGTACGCGGCATTACGCTAACCCTGTACATTGCTTGTAAATGTAACCCTTTGTACACTGACCTGTAAGGACCACAATATCAGTCCTGAAGACCCTACAGCTTAGAAAGGGTTAGAAGAATACCCAATGACATAACACTGATCCTCGTCAATAGACCATCCTTGACATAATATTGATCTTTGTCTGTAAAATCAAAGTGTGGAACACGTTTTATCCGGGCCGATTCCCTCCTATGAATGTTCTTGTTGTGGGTCTGTTTGGCAATCATTATTGATGGAGGACATTTTCTATACCTGGAAACATCTCTTGGGTTTTCTCTTGGCTCGCCTTGTGCATGTTGTGCAATCATTCACCTTTCTGTGTAGAAGAAGTCATTGGGGTTTGTGGAAAGTTTCTTCATCAGACTGGACACATTTCCCGAGTCTATGAAGCAATATGGCATGCCGCTCTATGAATAGCTTCAGATCAGTTCCCTCGGGGTGATAGCGGGTTATTAAATACAAATGGCAGTTGGAAGGGAGGTAATTATTCTCCAAAAGATTAGAAGATTGTTTTCCTTTGAGTGACCTCGTCACCTTACTGGAAGTGCCAACCTGTTACCGCAAAGAAGAAACTGAATACTTACCTCTCCCGGCACCAGCACTGCTCAATCCCTCTACATTGAAGAGGAATCCCCCACTAAAGTCTTCAAAAACCAAAGACTTGGGGGGTGTCAGATTCCCGGCCCCCACCCGCTGCGCTCAGTGGTTCCTCCTGCCAACCGCAGTGTCACTACAGTGCCTTCTAGTGGTGTGGGGGGAACCCTAGATTAGCTTTGATGTATTCCTAAAGCTGGCCATACTATGAAGGCATTTGCTCCGTAGGTGGCCCTGGTGACACTCGTCTGCCTGATATCCTTTGATTGAAAAATAGAAGGAGCCAGTTCTCCATCTCAACACCCCTCCCCCCATCCTCACTAAACCCCAATTTTAGTTAGCGACATGCTGTATATATTACCAGCTGCTAAACAAACCATTAGAACAGCCTGGAAGACGCGAGTCACACAAATTGCAGAAGTCAGGAAACGCGTAGACACATTCTTTAATAATAAGACGTACTGTTATTCTTTAGAACCCTCAAAGGGTATTTCATCCTGTATGGACCCCACAAGTCCAATATACTCACCCCTCGCTCCGTGCTCTCACATGACCGTATGGACCCCATGAGTCCAATATACTCACCCCTCACATGACCGTATGGACCCCATGAGTCCAATATACTCACCCCTCGCTCTGTGCTCTCACATGACCGTATGGACCCCATGAGTCCAATATACTCACCCCTCACATGACCATATGGACCCCATAAGTCCAATATACTCACCCCTCGCTCTGTGCTCACACATGACCGTATGGACCCCATGAGTCCAATATACTCACCCCTCACATGACCGTATGGACCCCATAAGTCCAATATACTCACCCCTCGCTCTGTGCTCTCACATGAGCGTATGGACCCCATGAGTCCAATATACTCACCCCTCACATGACCGTATGGACCCCATAAGTCCAATATACTCACCCCTCGCTCTGTGCTCTCACATGAGCGTATGGACCCCATGAGTCCAATATACTCACCCCTCACATGACCGTATGGACCCCATGAGTCCAATATACTCACCCCTCGCTCTGTGCTCTCACATGAGCGTATGGACCCCATAAGTCCAATATACTCACCCCTCGCTCTGTGCTCTCACATGAGCGTATGGACCCCATAAGTCCAATATACTCACCCCTCGCTCTGTGCTCTCACATGACCGTATGATAGTTACACCTCCTTCTGGGAAACATTTCCTAGATGGGAAAAACAGGAAAGATCCTCCTATCTCCCATCTCTCCCCCTCTCCCTCCATCTCTCCTCCCACCACCTCCCCCCCTCCCCCTCCATCTCTCCCCCTCTCCCTCCATCTCTCCTTCCACCACCTCCCCCCCTATCTCTCCCCCTCTCCCTCCAGCTCCCCCCCACCCCCTCCATCTCTCCCCCCACCACCTCCCCCCCTCCCCCTCCATCTCTCCCCCCACCACCTCCCCCCCTCTCCCTCCATCTCCCCCCTCTCCCTCCATCTCTCCTCCCACTACCTCCCCCCCTCCCCCACCACCTCCCCCCCTATCTCTCAATCCATCTCTCACCCACCACCTCCCCCCCCCTCCCCCTCCATCTCTCCCCCTCTCCCTCCATCTCTCCCCTTCTCCCTCCATCTCTCACCCACCATCTTATCTCTTCTCCCTCCATCTCTCCTCCTCTTCTCCCTCCATCTCTGTGTCTCTCCTTCTCTTCCTCCAAGTTACTATAAACCCGACCAGACAACCTATAGCTAAGCTCCCGGTATTGACAGTCTGCGGCGGCCGTGACGCGGGATTTTCTAGTCTGATTGGTGAATTGTGTTTAGATCTTCTATAGAGGAAGAAACATTTTCTGCATCATTTCCATCCCAAGTGAACTGTGATAAGGAGATAATAAGCCGATCGTTTCTACTCAGCAAGATTTGTGGAATTTCTACTGACACAAGGCCTCCTGTGCTGAGCGAGCGCCTGGCGGCACATAACTCATGTCTCAGCATTGTGCCGAATCGCAGCAATATCGCTGATTGCTTTATACACAGAAATATAATAGTGTTAACCAATTAAGTGCCAGCTATGGGGTTTGGATTGAGTAGAGAATGGTTACAACCTTTGCCCATTGGAGAGAATCATCTTCTCTTCCTGTCCCAGAAACACAACAGGAAGTGAGAGAAATAAAGTTGGCCATACACAGATAGATTTTCCATTGGAGGCTGGTATGAACAATCTATGACCATCTTATCCTTTGATAGAACATTCTTTCTTGCCATTGATGAGTCAACTCATGTCATTTGAAATTCCTTCAGATTTCATCCGGGCCTGCTATGGAATCCCAGAAATAATAAACACATTTCACTTCCAGAAAATATTCACATTTTGAAATTTTCCATCCTGCTTCCTTAAATTTTCTTGTCTCTATGGCTATGTATCATGTCTGCAGTCTCTGATCATCTCCTGTATCATGTCTGCAGTCTCTGATCATCTCCTGTATCATGTCTGCAGTCTCTGATCATCCCCTGTATCATGTCTGCAGTCTCTGACCATCTCCTGTATCATGCCTGCAGTCTCTGACCATCTCCTGTATCATGTCTGCAGTCTCTGACCATCCCCTGTATCATGTCTGCAGTCTCTGACCATCCCCTGTATCATGTCTGCAGTCTCTGACCATCCCCTGTATCATGTCTGCAGTCTCTGACCATTCTCCTGTATCATGCCTGCAGTCTCTGACCATTCTCCTGTATCATGCCTGCAGTCTCTGATCATCCCCTGTATCATGTCTGCAGTCTCTGACCATTCTCCTGTATCATGCCTGCAGTCTCTGACCATCTCCTGTATCATGCCTGCAGTCTCTGACCATCTCCTGTATCATGTCTGCAGTCTCTGACCATCCCCTGTATCATGTCTGCAGTCTCTGACCATTCTCCTGTATCATGCCTGCAGTCTCTGACCATTCTCCTGTATCATGCCTGCAGTCTCTGATCATCCCCTGTATCATGTCTGCAGTCTCTGACCATCTCCTGTATCATGTCTGCAGTCTCTGACCATCTCCTGTATCATGCCTGCAGTCTCTGACCATCTCCTGTATCATGTCTGCAGCCTCTGACCATCCCCTGTATCATGCCTGCAGTCTCTGACCATCCCCTGTATCATGTCTGCAGTCTCTGACCATCCCCTGTATCATGTCTGCAGTCTCTGACCATCCCCTGTATCATGTCTGCAGTCTCTGATCATCTATTGTGTCATGTCTGCAGTCTCTGATCATCCCCTGTATCATGTCTGCAGTCTCTGATCATCCCCTGTATCATGTCTGCAGTCTCTGATCATCCCCTGTATCATGTCTGCAGTCTCTGATCATCCCCTGTATCATGTCTGCAGTCTCTGATCATCCCCTGTATCATGTCTGCAGTCTCTGATCATCCCCTGTATCATGCCTGCAGTCTCTGATCATCCCCTGTATCATGTCTGCAGTCTCTGATCATCTCCTGTATCATGTCTGCAGTCTCTGATCATCCCCTGTATCATGCCTGCAGTCTCTGATCATCCCCTGTATCATGTCTGCAGTCTCTGATCATCTCCTGTATCATGTCTGCAGTCTCTGATCATCTCCTGTATCATGTCTGCAGTCTCTGATCATCTCCTGTATCATATCTGCAGTCTCTGATCATCTCCTGTACTATGTCTGCAGTCTCTGATCATCTCCTGTATCATGTCTGCAGTCTCAGGCCATCTCTTGTCAGGCCCTTTTAACTCTTTGTCAACCCTTTCTTTGGGTTTAGAAGCACCCCGCTACCGCCTTCACAGTGCCAGTTAAGCGCAGCTAAAACGAGCGTCACTTTACCGCTGGCGTGGGGCGGTCTTCAGTGCGAAAGGGTCTTACAGACTATTTTGCACCTTCAAATTTCTGGTGGATATGATGTCATATGTCACCCATCGAGGAATGCCGTTTTCTGAATAATCTATGGACACTGATCACACAGTACACCTGGTTCATTGTTATGCATAGCCAATTCACCACGTGTCCTATATGTTGTGAGGAATTTGTTCCTTAGTTTTAGACCCAAATTCTATTCCTTTATATATATATACTTTGGAAAGAATACCCAATCGCATCTAAGGAAAAAAACAAACATGTTTGCTTGCACTTGATTGGATGATGGAAGTCAGCAGAGCTTCCCCCTTCGTACTAAGCTCTGGAGTAATTTCACTTTCAGAGTGCTCAGTCTTTAGTAAATTAACCCCAATGCTGTTTATGTGGCACGTGCTCAGTGCACATCATACAGGCGTCTAATGCATTTCAGTAAAGAAGTCATCGATCGGGCCAACATTTTTCCTGACAGCCGACCTTCACAAAGACTAACATTCTCCTCTCGGAAGGATTACGGAAGGGAATGATTCTCATCCAAATCATTGAGAGTTCTGCAGCCTCTATGAATATTGCATTGTACTGACGGTGATTACCGGCCACATGGAGCTCAGTGCGGCACTAAGGACAGTAAGACGCTCCAATGACAAAGGCAGCCGGACTGGCAACGGCTCTGTTGTCTTGTCACCGACATTGCTGCATCATTGAGTCACGAGCAACTGTGCTGTACACAAACGACTGGCCGGCCCGGCGCTGTAAACTGACTGGCCAGCCCGGCGCTGTACAGAAAGTACTGACCGGCCAGGCGCTGTACACACAGGACTGGCCGGCCCGGCGCTGTACACACAGGACTGGCCGGCCCGGCGCTGTACACACAGGACTGGCCGGCCCGGCGCTGTACACACAGGACTGGCCGGCCCGGCGCTGTACACACAGGACTGGCCGGCCTGGCGCTGTACACAAAGGACTGGCCAGCCCTGTACACAAAGGACTGACCGGCCCGGCGCTGTACAAAAAGGACTGACCGGCCCGGCGCTGTAAACAATGGACTGGCCAGCCCGGCGCTGTACACACAGGACTGACCAGCCCGGCGCTGTACACACAGAACTGACCGGCCCGGCGCTGTACACACAGGACTGACCGGCCCGGCGCTGTACACACAGGACTGACCGGCCCGGCGCTGTAAACAATGGACTGGCCAGCCCGGCGCTGTACACACAGGACTGACCAGCCCGGCGCTGTACACACAGAACTGACCGGCCCGGCGCTGTACACACAGGACTGACCGGCCCGGCGCTGTACACACAGAACTGACCGGCCCGGCGCTGTACACACAGAACTGACCGGCCTGGCGCTGTACACACAGGACTGACCGGCCCAGCGCTGTACACACAGAACTGACCGGCCCGGCGCTGTACAAAAAGGACTGACCGGCCCGGCGCTGTAAACAATGGACTGGCCAGCCCGGCGCTGTACACACAGGACTGACCAGCCCGGCGCTGTACACACAGAACTGACCGGCCCGGCGCTGTACACACAGGACTGACCGGCCCGGCGCTGTACACACAGAACTGACCGGCCCGGCGCTGTACACACAGAACTGACCGGCCCGGCGCTGTACACACAGGACTGACCGGCCCGGCGCTGTACACACAGGACTGACCGGCCCGGCGCTGTACACACAGAACTGACCGGCCCGGCGCTGTACACACAGGACTGACCGGCCCGGCGCTGTACACACAGGACTGACCGGCCCGGCGCTGTACACAAACAACTGACCGGCCCGGCGCTGTACAAAAAGGACCAGACGGCGCTGTCACATTCCTCATCACACTTACAGTATTCTATACCTGCAGGTGAGAGGCACTTACCTCTCTACTTGTCATTTGAATAAAACTTTACTTGGGTGTCACACTGATGTGGACTTTGTCTGCAATAAAAAAAAGAAAAAAAAAGTTGTATTCATTTAATTTTTAAAAGTTGCTGACAGGCTATTGGCTTCTTCTGTGAAAAATGCTTCCCCCTGCCTATCAGCTGTCATGTATCGCGCATGCGCAGCAAGGCATACATTTCTAGCACCCAATCTGTGGAGAGCTGATATGAGTCCAATGCGCATGGGTAGAAGTGATGTCATCGCAGCCCGGTGTAACGACATATTCGGTGTTTGCTAAGGAAGTGACGTTCTGTCGCCGCCATCTTGCTACACCCCACACTCGTCCATAGTAAGGAAACACTAAGAAGTGGGAAAGCGGACATCTTGTTACACCCACTGGAGTTTTGCATTTTACACGTATTTATAACAGTAAAGTGCGTTTATATAGTGAAATACGGGACTTAGAACTCCATCTGTCTGGTTAGAAGTTGAATTTTAAAAGCAGCGGCATCCCTGTTCATCTCACAGGTTCACTAATTTCACAGAAGTTTGCTGCTTTTAAAATTCAACATCTAACCCGTCAGACGGAGTTCTTAAGTCCCGTATTTCACTATAGAAACGCAGTTTACTGTTATAAATACGTGTAAAATGCAAACCTGCGCTGGGTGTAACAAGATGTCCGCTTCCCCCTTCTTAGTGTATCCTTACTATGGACGAGTGTGGGGTGTAGCAAGATGGCGGCGACGTAATGACACTTCCTAGCAAACTGTGATGGGTCGCCGAACATGTCGTTACACCGGAAATTCATGCAGCCAAAGTGAAGGAACGGGAGGGCACGGTGACATCTCCGCGCTGGAGGGCTTGGTGTGACTGGGCAGTCTGTCATAATGTGAAAATGTACGTCATAATGTGCGTCATAATCCACCTGGGGTCTCTTGTTATTAAAAACAATATACTCGGTTTAATGCTGTTCCCAGTCTATGGACAATAACATTCTCCACATTCCTGTAATGCAGTAGAAGAGTTTTTAGTCATTCCCCACTAACCTGCGTAGCTGCGTGCACTGTGACGTAATTAAACTGCCAAGTCAGAAACTTTGTTTTCTCAGTTTAGTTTTTTTGCGGCTTCAATAGAGAGATTTATGGCTTAGTGCTGATAGCCGGCCTGCAAGATTATGCTGCTGATGGAAGTCATGAGGCTGATGGAGATCGTGCTGCTGATGGCTGGCCTGCAAGGTCTTGCTGCTGACGGAGGTCTTGCTGCTGACGGAGGTCGTGCTGCTGACGGAGGTCATGCTGCTGACGGAGGTCGTGCTGCTGACGGAGGTCGTGCTGCTGACGGAGGTCTTGCTGCTGACGGAGGTCTTGCTGCTGATGGAGGTCGTGCTGCTGACGGAGGCCGTGCTGCTGACGGAGGTCGTGCTGCTGACGGAGGCCGTGCTGCTGACGGAGGTCGTGCTGCTGACGGAGGTCTTGCTGCTGATGGAGGTCTTGCTGCTGATGGAGGTCGTGCTGCTACCTGAGGTCTTGCTGCTGACGGAGGTCGTGCTGCTGACGGAGATCGTGCTGCTGACGGAGGTCTTGCTGCTGACGGAGGTCGTGCTGCTGACGGAGGTCGTGCTGCTGATGGAGGTCTTGCTGCTGATGGAGGTCGTGCTGCTGACGGAGGCCGTGCTGCTGACGGAGGTCGTGCTGCTGACGGAGGCCGTGCTGCTGACGGAGGTCGTGCTGCTGACGGAGGTCTTGCTGCTGATGGAGGTCTTGCTGCTGATGGAGGTCGTGCTGCTACCTGAGGTCTTGCTGCTGACGGAGGTCGTGCTGCTGACGGAGATCGTGCTGCTGACGGAGGTCTTGCTGCTGACGGAGGTCGTGCTGCTGACGGAGGTCGTGCTGCTGACGGAGGTCTTGCTGCTGACGGAGGTCTTGCTGCTGATGGAGGTCGTGCTGCTGACGGAGGCCGTGCTGCTGACGGAGGTCGTGCTGCTGACGGAGGCCGTGCTGCTGACGGAGGTCGTGCTGCTGACGGAGGCCGTGCTGCTGATGGAGGTCGTGCTGCTGACGGAGGCCGTGCTGCTGATGGAGGTCGTGCTGCTGACGGAGGCCGTGCTGCTGATGGAGGTCGTGCTGCTGACGGAGGCCGTGCTGCTGATGGAGGCCGTGCTGCTGACGGAGGTCGTGCTGCTGACGGAGGCCGTGCTGCTGATGGAGGTCGTGCTGCTGACGGAGGCCGTGCTGCTGACGGAGGTCGTGCTGCTGACGGAGGTCTTGCTGCTGATGGAGGTCTTGCTGCTGATGGAGGTCGTGCTGCTACCTGAGGTCTTGCTGCTGACGGAGGTCGTGCTGCTGACGGAGATCGTGCTGCTGACGGAGGTCGTGCTGCTGACGGAGGTCGTGCTGCTGACGGAGATTGTGCTGCTGATGGAGGTTGTGCTGCTGACGGAGGTCGTGCTGCTGATGGAGGTCGTGCTGCTGACGGAGGTCTTGCTGCTGACGGAGGTCGTGCTGCTGATGGAGATTGTGCTGCTGACGGAGGTCGTGCTGCTGACGGAGGTCATGCTGCTGACGGAGATTGTGCTGCTGACGGAGGTCGTGCTGCTGACGGAGGCCGTGCTGCTGACGGAGATTGTGCTGCTGATGGAGGTTGTGCTGCTGACGGAGGTCGTGCTGCTGACGGAGATCATGCTGCTGACGGAGGTCATGCTGCTGATGGAGGTCGTGCTGCTGACGGAGGTCTTGCTGCTGACGGAGGTCGTGCTGCTGATGGAGGTTGTGCTGCTGACGGAGGTCGTGCTGCTGATGGAGGTCGTGCTGCTGACGGAGGTCTTGCTGCTGACGGAGGTCGTGCTGCTGATGGAGATTGTGCTGCTGACGGAGGTCGTGCTGCTGACGGAGGTCGTGCTGCTGACGGAGATTGTGCTGCTGACGGAGGTCGTGCTGCTGACGGAGGCCGTGCTGCTGACGGAGATTGTGCTGCTGATGGAGGTTGTGCTGCTGACGGAGGTCGTGCTGCTGACGGAGATCATGCTGCTGACGGAGGTCATGCTGCTGATGGAGGTCGTGCTGCTGACGGAGGTCTTGCTGCTGACGGAGGTCGTGCTGCTGATGGAGGTTGTGCTGCTGACGGAGGTCGTGCTGCTGACGGAGGTCATGCTGCTGACGGAGGTCATGCTGCTGATGGAGGTCGTGCTGCTGACGCAGATCTTGGTGCTGACGGAGGTCATGCTGCTGATGGAATTCATGCTGCTGATGGAGGTCATGCTGCTGACGGAGGTCATGCTGCTGACGGAGATCGTGCTGCTGACGGAGGTCTTGCTGCTGATGGAGGTCTTGCTGCTGATGGAGGTCATGCTGCTGACGGAGGTCATGCTGCTGACGGAGGTCTTGCTGCTGACGGGGGTCTTGCTGCTGATGGAACTCATGCTGCTGATGGAGGTCTTGCTGCTGATAGAACTCATGCTGCTGATGGAGGTCATGCTGCTGAAGGAGGTCGTGCTGCTGACGGAGGTCGTGCTGCTGACGGAGGTCATGCTGCTGACGGAGGTCATGCTGCTGACGGAGGTCATGCTGCTGACGGAGGTCTTGCTGCTGACAGAGATCTTGCTGCTGACGGAGGTAATGCTGCTGATGGAACTCATGCTGCTGATGAAGGTCTGGCTGCGGATGGAGGTCCTGGTACTGATGGAGGTCGTGTTGCTCATGGAGGCCTTGCTGCTGATGGAGGCCTTGCTGCTGATGGAGGTCATGCTGCTGATGGAGGCCTTGCTGCTGATGGAGGTCTTTTTGCTAATGGAGATCATGCTGCTGACGGAGGTCTTGCACCTGATGGAGGTCATGCTGCTGATTGAGGTCTGGTTGCTGATGGAGGGCATGCTGCTGATGGAGGTCTTTCTGCTGACGGAGGTCATGCTGCTGATGGAGGTCATGCTGCTGATGGAGGTCTGGCTGCTGATGGAGGTCTGGTTGCTGATGGAGGTCCTGGTGCTGATTGAGGTCATGTTGCTCATGGAGGTTATGCTGCTGATGGAGGTCATGTTGAGGATGGAGGTCATGCTGCTGATTGAGGTCTGGTTGCTGATGGAGGGCATGCTGCTGATGGAGGTCTTTCTGCTGACGGAGGTCATGCTGCTGATGGAGGTCTGGCTGCTGATGGAGGTCTGGTTGCTGATGGAGGTCCTGGTGCTGATTGAGGTCATGTTGCTCATGGAGGTTATGCTGCTGATGGAGGTCATGTTGAGGATGGAGGTCTGGCTGCTGATGGAGGTCATATTGCTGATGGAGGTCATATTGCTGATGGAGGTCATGTTGCTGATGGAGGTCATGCTGCTGATAGAGGTCATGTTGATGATAGAGGTCTGGCTGCTGACGGAGGTCATGTTGCTGATGGAGGTCTGGCTGCTGATGGAGGTCATGGTGCTGATGGAGGTCATGTTGCTCATGGAGGTCATGTTACTGATGGAGGTCTGGCTGCTGATGGAGGTCATGCTGCTGATGGTGGTCATGCTGCTGATGGAGGTCTGGCTGCTGATGGAGGTCATGTTATGGATGGAGATCATGCTGCTGATAGAGGTCATGCTGCTGATGGAGGTCATGCTGCTGATAGCGGTCATGCTGCTGATGGAGGTCATGTTGCGGATGGAGGTCTGGCTGCTTATGGAGGTCATGTTGCAGATAGAGATCATGCTGCTGATGGAAGTCATGCTGCTGATAGAGATCATTTTGCGGATAGAGATCATGCTGCTGATAGAGATCATGTTGCTGATGGAGGTCATGTTGCGGATAGAGATCATGCTGCTGATAGAGATCATGTTGCGGATAGAGATCATGCTGCTGATAGAGATCATGCTGCTGATGGAGGTCATGCTGCCGTGTCCGGGGAACTCATAGTACCATACACATATTAGTGAATTGTGGTGCATCAAATTACCAAAATTAACAAATTACATTGTGCACATGAACGACATGTTAAAGCACCGCAGCAGATCACCTTAGTTGGAATGAAGTCTAAAAGTATTGAAGGCATTGGACCGGAATGACAGTCAGGAGTGCAGCAATCTCAGAAAAAAAAAAAAAAAACATGTTTCTTCTGTGGAAGACTTCATTGAAATAGTTTTAATAAGTTTTGAATCCATGTGCCGTGTATGGTCACATTAGATCCATGTGCCGTGTATGGTTACATTAGATCCATGTGCCGTGTATGGTTACATTAGATCCATGTGCCGTGTATGGTCACATTAGATCCATGTGCCGTGTATGGTCACATTAGATCCATGTGCCGTGTATGGTCACATTAGATCCATGTGCCGTGTATGGTCACATTAGATCCATGTGCCGTGTATGGTCACATTAGATCCATGTGCCGTGTATGGTCACATTAGATCCATGTGCCGTGTATGGTCACATTAGATCCATGTGCCGTGTATGGTCACATTAGATCCATGTGCCGTGTATGGTTACATTCGATCCATGTGCCGTGTATGGTCACATTCGATCCATGTGCCGTGTATGGTTACATTAGATCCATGTGCCGTGTATGGTCACATTAGATCCATGTGCCGTGTATGGTTACATTAGATCCATGTGCCGTGTATGGTCACATTAGATCCATGTGCCGTGTATGGTCACATTAGATCAATGTGCCGTGTATGGTTACATTAGATCCATGTGCCGTGTATGGTTACATTAGTTGTACACATGTCTGTGGATGGGGGAAATGTGTGGAATTATATGTGGAGATGCCAATGGAGCGCGTCATTCCCACCACCGGAATGTGTAGATATATCGTGCTCTCCTCTCCCGGCCGTGTTTACACCGCAATCTCCAATCATTGTACTTCAGGAATTTTAATTGTTTTATCATTTCATGATCCACCATAACCTGTCTGACGGCTGCTTAGTACATCACAGACATCACAACTTGTTATTCTTTCATTAAATACAACATCATTACAATGATTTCCTAATGAAGGAGCAACGCGGAACATTCTGCTTTCCCCAGCAGCCAATCCGCATTCGTCTTTCAATATTTATATATTTATTTATTACATTTTTCTTTTGGCTTATAGACTATTCCTGACTGCTCTTTGGGCAACGTTATATTCTGGCTGAAGTTTAGTTATTACTATTATTATTATTATTATACAGGATTTATATATTATCATTATACAGAATTTGTAATATTATTATATATTATTATTATTATTATTGGATTTATATTATTTAGTATTATAATACAGGATTTATATATTATTATTATTATTATTACTAATATTATTATACAGGATTTATAATATTATTATATATTCTTATTATACATGATTTATATTATTATTATTATTATTATTATTATTGGATTTATATTATTATTATTATTATTATTATAATACAGGATTTATATATTATTATTATTATCATTATTATTATTATTATACAGGATTTATATAGTGCCAACAGTTTTCACAGCGCTTTACAACATAACGGGCAGACATTACAATTACGATACAATTCAATACAGGAGGAATCAGAGGACCCCGCCCCTGAGAGCTTACAATCAAAAAAAAAAAAATCAGCACAAGGGACGGGACTTACATTCATTGAAAAGTCCCTTGTGCTGATGACCGCTCTCTTATGCCACGTACACACGACCGGACTTTGCGGCAGACTAGGTCCGACGGGATCAGTCCGTCAAACAATTCGATCGTGTGTGGGCTAATCCGACCACTTTTTATAAAAAAAAAACAGACGGACCTAGAAATAGAACATGTTTCAAATCTGTCCGACGGACTAAAAATCTGGAAAACCGTTCGTCTGTGTGCTGGTCCGACGGACCAAATACGACGCAAGGGCAGCTATTGGCTACTGGCTATTGAACTTCCTTGTTTAGTCCCGTTTACGTCATCACGTTCAAAATGAACGGGCTTTCGAATGGACTTAGTCCGGTTGTGTGTGGCCAAGTCCGTTCATTCGGAAAGTCCGTTGGACCTCCGCCGAAAGTCCGTCTGACCTAGTCCGCCGGAAAGTCCGCGGCATTAGTCTCTGAAAGCCAAAGTCCACTGCCACCCCCATACCCTCCACAGCTGTAACCTGAAGGGATAATTTGATTGGCTGGACCTGCTGAGTATGCCCACCCTTTCTGCCTCCCCTCCTCCATTCATGGAAGCTGTACTATAGCATCCCACAATGAAAAGCGATCTATGAATGGAGGAGGTGAACCTTTCATCCATAGAGTGCTTCCCTCTCCTGTGAACCAACATAAAACCATTCCTACAGCAAGCCTGATTTCTCCTTTCAGCTGCTGTATAATACATTGGCTGGATTACAAAAAAAAAGACGTATTGACTTTTGTAGAAATACAGAAGTGAATGGATGGGCGTTCCCTGGAGATATGACTGTAAATGTCAGGGTGTCACCTGAACTTTGCCTTAGAGGAGTGATGAGATATGGGTGGTAATAGAGCTCCTGATTGCACAATAATTAGTGCTCCGCCGTTCCTTCCATCGCTATCTGATGAGATCATTCGAATCTTCTCCCGTGATTAGTGTTACTCGCGTGTCATTAAACATTATCAGACGTGATCACACAATACACAGCCCTGTCCAATCAGAGGAATCCGTGTCATGAAGGAAGCAAACAGGCCGCGGCTACACCAGTCTAAATTTAGCATTTTGTATCGAGATTCCATTACATTGTATTTCGAAGGATTTATCTTCTCTGGTTACACGGACTTCCTCCAATCAGAAAATTGGATATATTTTTATTGAATTTTAACCCCTTCGCGTGTAAGACCCCTTTCACACGGGGGCGTTTTTCGGGCGTTTTTCAGGTGCTTTAGTGGTAAAAAAAAACACCTTTAGAGCACCTGAAAGAAGCCTCACCTGCAATCCCAATGTGAAGGCCCGAGTGCTTTCACACAAAAAAAATCAATGGGAAGCTCCTGCAAAGCGCTTTTGGCAGCGGCGCTTTGTGGGCGCTTTTAACCCTTTATTTGGCCACAAGTGGGAGTTAAAAGCGCCCCACTATCGCTCAAAAAACACTGGTAAGCGCCTCTAGCTTAAGCGGCGCTTTTACGAGTGTTTTTCGGGCGCTGGCAGCGTAAAATGGCTCTTAAAGCACTCGGGGCTTTCACATTGTGATTGCAGATGAGGCTTCTTTCAAGCGCTTTACAGGCGCTTTTTTTTTCAAAGTGTAAAACAAATGTTAAAGTGGTTGTAAACCCTTACAACCAACTTTGACCTACAAGTAAGCCTAGATTAAGGCCTAGATTAAGGCTTACCTGTAGGTCCAAGAAATATCCCCTAAACTTACACGGTTTAGGAGATATTTGCTGAAAGACAGGCACCGCATGTAGACAGCGGTGCACAAGCGCACTGATCGCGCCGCTGTCAACGGCGATAAGCCGCGAGTGGCGGCTCCCGTGTGCATGTGTGGGAGTGACGTCATCGCGGCTTCGCCGAATGACAGTGGCGGAGCAGCGAGACCCACCGAGAAGATGGATGTGCCGGACTACAGGGGACAGCGGTGACTTCGCTGGCTCCTGTGTCAGGTAAGTGACACATAATGGACTACTATGTGATGCGATGCGATGAGATGCACAGTAGTCCATTATGCTTTACCTTTGCAGGGAGACAAAGAGGAAGTAACACCCATCAGGGTTTACTTCCTCTTTAATGCCTAAGCAACATTTTGCAACTTTGGCACGTGTTAGTAACACCGTACATATCATCCCATCCACGTGGATTATACTGAGTTATTTTCAGGACAAACTGGCCTTTCATTTGGTGTAAACAGTAATTTGATTACTTCCTTTTTTTTTTTTTAAAGGAAAACTGGTGCAAAATAGTAAATATATATATATATATATATATATTTTAAGATATAGCTGTATATTTCTTGTTACTACCGGAAGCTTCCACCAAAGAACAACCCCAAAAAAATCCTCCCGCTCCTGATGATGTCAGACATACCACACGTGGATGTTGGTTGGTGTTTGTACGCGGAGTACAGCCCAGAAATAACAGCGCGCATTTTGCTTTTTTTGTCCTACTGAAAACACACCGACACTAATAAAAAATAAAATCCCGCCCAAATATCCTGACCCTGACCTTTGACCCAAACACTAAGCCTGGCACTGAGCTACAGCAAACCCTCATCTGGGTATTTGTTCTTTATTTTTTATTGTTATCTTTTTTTTACACACAGTATTTTTTCCTCTCTGCAAGGAGAGAGAGAAAGAGATACAATGTATGTTTCCTGGCCATTCACAAAGAGAGAAACACAAGGGGGGTGGGCTTCACAGTGACCAATCAGAAGCTACCACAGTGATCAGGTGACACAGAATCGGGTATTCCGGGTCCCGATCATTAGTACGCTCTGGGTGAGACCCCGATCTCTGTGCTGGGAGTGCACTGTGTGGCACGCTCCTGCCACAAAGCCAGATAGGCATATATGTGGCACCACAGCAAAATTCCCAGTCCAGTGAGGCCGCACATCTGTGCTATGTTGGCATCAAGGGGTTCAAATGTCTGTAATCCCTCCATATACCAAGTGAAGTGACTGACCTCAGGTAGTACAAATCCTCCTGCAGAAGTTGTACCTGTTTATCTGCAGTCTTCTCTTATCTACATCTGTTCAAAGTGCAGAATTTATACTGCATGTCTGAGCTTTCAGAAAAAGGGGCGGAGAGATGAAGTTACACCCTGCAGAGCTCAGTGAGAGCGAATTGAAGAGGAGCCCCCCCCCCCTTTTTTTCACACAGGAAGAGAGCTATGCCTGTCAATCACAGGCTATGTGCTGGAGCCCCCTCCCCTGTCACAATTCTTCTCTTATCAGAAGTGGCTCATGCAGATAGCAGAGGAAGGAGGCAGCAGACAGAAATGACACTCAGTGCTCTGGACAGAGATAAGTACACACTATAGAGGGATGTGCTTTGTTCAGATTTCATGACTGAGGTTTACAAACACTTTAAGATTTAAAAAAAAATAAAAATGATTCTGTGACCTCATTGAAAGGAATCCGAACTTCTGCAACTTCCGCAACCTTCAATAAATGCTCAGCAGCAACACGCTCCCATTTTTCTTGCAGACAGATTGTTGCATTGTCAATAAAGCGGTAATAAACCCAAAAGTGTCGTATATCACAGCTCACCAGTCATTAGATGCGGTGGCTGCATTCATTTTCTTTTTTTAGTCTCCGTTTTCACCTGGTGATCTGGCCAGTAACACAACTCCTAGACTTCTGTTCTAGGGTGGAAGTAATCATTTTTTTATTTTAAAGCAAAAGATCAAATTTTTATTTTGTTGATCTTTTGCTTTCAAAGATAGAGGAGAGATTTGGTGTCCATAAAGAGGACCCGTCATCTCTTATTTCTATTACATGATCTCCATAAAGAGGACCCGTCATCTCTTATTTCTATTACCTGATCCCCATAAAGAGGACCCGTCATCTCTTATTTCTATTACCTGATCCCCATAAAGAGGACCCGTCATCTCTTATTTCTATTACCTGATCCCCATAAAGAGGACCCGTCATCTCTTATTTCTATTACCTGATCCCCATAAAGAGGACCCGTCATCTCTTATTTCTATTACATGATCTCCATAAAGAGGACCTGTCATCTCTTATTTCTATTACATGAGATCCATAAAGAGGACCCGTCATCTCTTATTTCTATTACATGAGATCTCCATAAAGAGGACCCGTCATCTCTTATTTCTATTACATGAGATCTCCATAAAGAGGACCTGTCATCTCTTATTTCTATTACATGAGATCCCCATAAAGAGGACCCGTCATCTCTTATTTCTATTACATGAGATCTCCATAAAGAGGACCCGTCATCTCTTATTTCTATTACATGATCTCCATAAAGAGGACCCGTCATCTCTTATTTCTATTACCTGATCCCCATAAAGAGGACCCGTCATCTCTTATTTCTATTACATGATCTCCATAAAGAGGACCTGTCATCTCTTATTTCTATTACCTGATCCCCATAAAGAGGACCCGTCATCTCTTATTTCTATTACATGATCTCCATAAAGAGGACCTGTCATCTCTTATTTCTATTACATGAGATCCATAAAGAGGACCCGTCATCTCTTATTTCTATTACATGAGATCTCCATAAAGAGGACCCGTCATCTCTTATTTCTATTACCTGATCCCCATAAAGAGGACCTGTCATCTCTTATTTCTATTACATGATCTCTATAAAGAGGACCTGTCATCTCTTATTTCTATTACCTGATCCCCATAAAGAGGACCTGTCATCTCTTATTTCTATTCCATGATCTCCATAAAGAGGACCCGTCATCTCTTATTTCTATTACATGAGATCCATAAAGAGGACCCGTCATCTCTTATTTCTATTACATGATCTCCATAAAGAGGACCTGTCATCTCTTATTTCTATTACATGATCTCCATAAAGAGGACCTGTCATCTCTTATTTCTATTACATGAGATCTCCATAAAGAGGACCCGTCATCTCTTATTTCTATTACATTCTCTCCATAAAGAGGACCTGTCATCTCTTATTTCTATTACCTGATCCCCATAAAGAGGACCTGTCATCTCTTATTTCTATTACATGATCTCCATAAAGAGGACCCGTCATCTCTTATTTCTATTACATGATCCCCATAAAGAGGACCCGTCATCTCTTATTTCTATTACATGAGATCCCCATAAAGAGGACCCGTCATCTCTTATTTCTATTACATGATCTCCATAAAGAGGACCTGTCATCTCTTATTTCTATTACATGAGATCCATAAAGAGGACCCGTCATCTCTTATTTCTATTACATGAGATCCCCATAAAGAGGACCCGTCATCTCTTATTTCTATTACATGAGATCCCCATAAAGAGGACCTGTCATCTCTTATTTCTATTACATGAGATCCCCAGAAAGAGGACCCGTCATCTCTTATTTCTATTACATGAGATCCCCATAAAGAGGACCCGTCATCTCTTATTTCTATTACATGAGATCCCCATAAAGAGGACCTGTCATCTCTTATTTCTATTACATGAGATCTCCATAAAGAGGACCCGTCATCTCTTATTTCTATTACATGAGATCTCCATAAAGAGGACCCGTCATCTCTTATTTCTATTACATGAGATCCATAAAGAGGACCCGTCATCTCTTATTTCTATTACATGATCTCCATAAAGAGGACCTGTCATCTCTTATTTCTATTACATGAGATCTCCATAAAGAGGACCTGTCATCTCTTATTTCTATTACATGAGACCCATAAAGAGGACCCGTCATCTCTTATTTCTATTACATGATCTCCATAAAGAGGACCTGTCATCTCTTATTTCTATTACATGATCTCCATAAAGAGGACCTGTCATCTCTTATTTCTATTACATGAGATCTCCATAAAGAGGACCTGTCATCTCTTATTTCTATTACATGAGACCCATAAAGAGGACCCGTCATCTCTTATTTCTATTACATGAGATCTCCATAAAGAGGACCTGTCATCTCTTATTTCTATTACATGAGATCCCCATAAAGAGGACCCGTCATCTCTTATTTCTATTACATGATCTCCATAAAGAGGACCCGTCATCTCTTATTTCTATTACATGATCTCCATAAAGAGGACCCGTCATCTCTTATTTCTATTACATGAGACCCATAAAGAGGACCCGTCATCTCTTATTTCTATTACATGAGATCTCCATAAAGAGGACCCGTCATCTCTTATTTCTATTACATGAGATCTCCATAAAGAGGACCCGTCATCTCTTATTTCTATTACATGAGATCTCCATAAAGAGGACCCGTCATCTCTTATTTCTATTACATGAGATCTCCATAAAGAGGACCTGTCATCTCTTATTTCTATTACATGAGATCTCCATAAAGAGGACCCGTCATCTCTTATTTCTATTACATGAGATCTCCATAAAGAGGACCCGTCATCTCTTATTTCTATTACATGAGATCTCCATAAAGAGGACCTGTCATCTCTTATTTCTATTACATGATCTCCATAAAGAGGACCAGTCATCTCTTATTTCTATTACATGATCTCCATAAAGAGGACCCGTCATCTCTTATTTCTATTACATGAGACCCATAAAGAGGACCTGTCATCTCTTATTTCTATTACATGAGATCCCCATAAAGAGGACCTGTCATCTCTTATTTCTATTACATGATCTCCATAAAGAGGACCTGTCATCTCTTATTTCTATTACATGAGATCTCCATAAAGAGGACCCGTCATCTCTTATTTCTATTACATGATCTCCATAAAGAGGACCTGTCATCTCTTATTTCTATTACATGATCTCCATAAAGAGGACCTGTCATCTCTTATTTCTATTACATGAGATCTCCATAAAGAGGACCCGTCATCTCTTATTTCTATTACATGAGATCTCCATAAAGAGGACCTGTCATCTCTTATTTCTATTACATTCTCTCCATAAAGAGGACCCGTCATCTCTTATTTCTATTACATGAGATCTCCATAAAGAGGACCCGTCATCTCTTATTTCTATTACATGAGATCTCCATAAAGAGGACCCGTCATCTCTTATTTCTATTACATGATCTCCATAAAGAGGACCCGTCATCTCTTATTTCTATTACATGAGATCTCCATAAAGAGGACCTGTCATCTCTTATTTCTATTACATGATCCCCATAAAGAGAACCTGTCATCTCTTATTTCTATTACATGAGATCCCCATAAAGAGGACCTGTCATCTCTTATTTCTATTACATGAGATCCCCATAAAGAGGACCCGTCATCTCTTATTTCTATTACATGATCTCCATAAAGAGGACCTGTCATCTCTTATTTCTATTACATGATCTCCATAAAGAGGACCTGTCATCTCTTATTTCTATTACATGAGATCCCCATAAAGAGGACCTGTCATCTCTTATTTCTATTACATGAGATCTCCATAAAGAGGACCCGTCATCTCTTATTTCTATTACATGATCTCCATAAAGAGGACCCGTCATCTCTTATTTCTATTACATGAGATCTCCATAAAGAGGACCCGTCATCTCTTATTTCTATTACATGAGATCTCCATAAAGAGGACCCGTCATCTCTTATTTCTATTACATGATCTCCATAAAGAGGACCCGTCATCTCTTATTTCTATTACATGAGATCTCCATAAAGAGGACCCGTCATCTCTTATTTCTATTACATGATCTCCATAAAGAGGACCTGTCATCTCTTATTTCTATTACATGATCTCCATAAAGAGGACCCGTCATCTCTTATTTCTATTACATGATCTCCATAAAGAGGACCTGTCATCTCTTATTTCTATTACATGATCTCCATAAAGAGGACCCGTCATTTCTTATTTCTATTACATGAGATCTCCATAAAGAGGACCTGTCATCTCTTATTTCTATTACATGAGATCTCCATAAAGAGGACCTGTCATCTCTTATTTCTATTACATGATCTCCATAAAGAGGACCCGTCATCTCTTATTTCTATTACATGATCCCCATAAAGAGGACCCGTCATCTCTTATTTCTATTACAGGGGATGTTTAAATTTCTTGTAATAGGAATTAAAATGATAAAAAAAAACTAAAGGGACAGTGTAAAAATAAAATAAATGAGAAATAAAAAAAATGAAAGCAGCCCCATCCCCCTGTGCTTGCACGCAGAAGCAAACGCATACATAAGTCACACACAAATGGTGTAAACTTAAATGGTGTTCACACCACACATGTGAGTTATCACTGTGAACGTCAGAGCGAGAGCAATAATTCTATCATTAATCCTCCTCTGTAACTCTAAACTGATAATCTGTAAACATTTCTAAAGTGTCACCTATCGGAGTTTGTCGCCATTCCACAAGTGTGCGAAATTATAAAGTGTGATATGTTAGGTATCTATTTACTCAAAGTAACATCATCTTTTATATTTTACAAAACAAATTGGGGTATATATGGTGTTTGTTTTTTTTTTTTTGTTTTTTTGCATTACAATTCATTAAACTGTACTTTTAAAAAAAAAAGCATTTGAAAGAAAACCCTGCGCAAATACAGTGTGACATAAAATATTGCAATGATCGCCATTTTATTCTCTAGGGTCTCTGCTGAAATAAATAAATAAATATATATATATATAATGTTTGGGGTTCTAAGCAATTTTGTAGCAAAAAATACAGATTTTTACTAACAGTCCTGGAAAAGGCCGAGCCTTCAAGTTCCTATCTATTTACTAATGGTGGCAGCATCAGGATTACACGGAGCTCATGTTAACAGAGTGCAGTTCCCCTTTAAGAAGTATTCCTATGGAAGGTTTGTGGTTTAGTATGAGGTTGTTTCTCTATGTACTAAGGTGTGATTGTTCTTCTTTAGTTGTGTTTATTTTCTCGGACTCCTCACGTTTGTTCGGCGGCTGTGGGAGGTCTATGAAGGGTATAATTATACGCCGCAGTCTAATGGTTTGTCTATTATGTGAAAGGCTTTTTCTGATAAGATGCCAATTCTGCTCCCAGCCATACAAACAAAGAGACTCGGATAGGATTTTTGCTTCGGTTCTGAATGAGCCGTCGGCTGCAGAGCCGCCATGAGATCATTGGGATGTTGGGGACAATAAAGTGACCCCAAGGAGGAGGACCGTACCTTCCATGGCTTTGCTGGCACATACCACCTCCTCGGAGGAGGACCGCACCTTCCATGGCTTTGCTGGCACATACCACCTCCTAGGAGGAGGACCGTACCTTCCATGGCTTTGCTGGCACATACCACCTCCTCGGAGGAGGACCGCACCTTCCATGGCTTTACTGGCACATACCACCTCCTAGGAGGAGGAGAACCGTACCTTCCATGGCTCTGCTGGCACATACCACCTCCTAGGAGGAGGACCGTACCTTCCATGGCTTTGCTGGCACATACCACCTCCTCGGAGGAGGAGGACCGCACCTTCCATGGCTTTGCTGGCACATACCACCTCCTAGGAGGAGGAGAACCGTACCTTCCATGGCTTTGCTGGCACATACCACCTCCTAGGAGGAGGACCGTACCTTCCATGGCTTTGCTGGCACATACCACCTCCTCGGAGGAGGAGGACCGTACCTTCCATGGCTTTGCTGGCACATACCACCTCCTCGGAGGAGGAGGACCGTACCTTCCATGGCTTTGCTGGCACATACCACCTCCTAGGAGGAGGACCGTACCTTCCATGGCTTTGCTGGCACATACCACCTCGGAGGAGGAGGAGGACCGCACCTTCCATGGCTTTGCTGGCACATACCACCTCCTAGGAGGAGGACCGTACCTTCCATGGCTTTGCTGGCACATACCACCTCCTCAGAGGAGGAGGACCGTACCTTCCATGGCTTTGCTGGCACATACCACCTCCTAGGAGGAGGACCGTACCTTCCATGGCTTTGCTGGCACATACCACCTCCTAGGAGGAGGACCGTACCTTCCATGGCTTTGCTGGCACGTACCACCTCCTAGGAGGAGGACCGTACCTTCCATGGCTTTGCTGGCACATACCACCTCCTAGGAGGAGGACCGTACCTTCCATGGCTTTGCTGGCACATACCACCTCCTAGGAGGAGGACCGTACCTTCCATGGCTTTGCTGGCACATACCACCTCCTCGGAGGAGGACCGTACCTTCCATGGCTTTGCTGGCACATACCACCTCCTAGGAGGAGGACCGTACCTTCCATGGCTTTGCTGGCACATACCACCTCCTCGGAGGAGGACCGTACCTTCCATGGCTTTGCTGGCACATACCACCTCCTAGGAGGAGGAGGACCGTACCTTCCATGGCTTTGCTGGCACATACCACCTCCTAGGAGGAGGACCGTACCTTCCATGGCTTTGCTGGCACATACCACCTCCTCGGAGGAGGAGGACCGTACCTTCCATGGCTTTGCTGGCACATACCACCTCCTAGGAGGAGGACCGTACCTTCCATGGCTTTGCTGGCACATACCACCTCCTCGGAGGAGGAGGACCGTACCTTCCATGGCTTTGCTGGCACATACCACCTCCTAGGAGGAGGACCGTACCTTCCATGGCTTTGCTGGCACATACCACCTCGGAGGAGGAGGAGGACCGCACCTTCCATGGCTTTGCTGGCACATACCACCTCCTAGGAGGAGGACCGTACCTTCCATGGCTTTGCTGGCACATACCACCTCCTCAGAGGAGGAGGACCGTACCTTCCATGGCTTTGCTGGCACATACCACCTCCTAGGAGGAGGACCGTACCTTCCATGGCTTTGCTGGCACATACCACCTCCTAGGAGGAGGACCGTACCTTCCATGGCTTTGCTGGCACGTACCACCTCCTAGGAGGAGGACCGTACCTTCCATGGCTTTGCTGGCACATACCACCTCCTAGGAGGAGGACCGTACCTTCCATGGCTTTGCTGGCACATACCACCTCCTAGGAGGAGGACCGTACCTTCCATGGCTTTGCTGGCACATACCACCTCCTCGGAGGAGGACCGTACCTTCCATGGCTTTGCTGGCACATACCACCTCCTAGGAGGAGGACCGTACCTTCCATGGCTTTGCTGGCACATACCACCTCCTCGGAGGAGGACCGTACCTTCCATGGCTTTGCTGGCACATACCACCTCCTAGGAGGAGGAGGACCGTACCTTCCATGGCTTTGCTGGCACATACCACCTCCTAGGAGGAGGACCGTACCTTCCATGGCTTTGCTGGCACATACCACCTCCTCGGAGGAGGAGGACCGTACCTTCCATGGCTTTGCTGGCACATACCACCTCCTAGGAGGAGGACCGTACCTTCCATGGCTTTGCTGGCACATACCACCTCCTAGGAGGAGGACCGTACCTTCCATGGCTTTGCTGGCACATACCACCTCCTCGGAGGAGGACCGTACCTTCCATGGCTTTGCTGGCACATACCACCTCCTAGGAGGAGGACCGTACCTTCCATGGCTTTGCTGGCACATACCACCTCCTCGGAGGAGGACCGTACCTTCCATGGCTTTGCTGGCACATACCACCTCCTAGGAGGAGGAGGACCGTACCTTCCATGGCTTTGCTGGCACATACCACCTCCTAGGAGGAGGACCGTACCTTCCATGGCTTTGCTGGCACATACCACCTCCTCGGAGGAGGAGGACCGTACCTTCCATGGCTTTGCTGGCACATACCACCTCCTAGGAGGAGGACCGTACCTTCCATGGCTTTGCTGGCACATACCACCTCCTCGGAGGAGGAGGACCGTACCTTCCATGGCTTTGCTGGCACATACCACCTCCTAGGAGGAGGACCGTACCTTCCATGGCTTTGCTGGCACATACCACCTCGGAGGAGGAGGAGGACCGCACCTTCCATGGCTTTGCTGGCACATACCACCTCCTAGGAGGAGGACCGTACCTTCCATGGCTTTGCTGGCACATACCACCTCCTCAGAGGAGGAGGACCGTACCTTCCATGGCTTTGCTGGCACATACCACCTCCTAGGAGGAGGACCGTACCTTCCATGGCTTTGCTGGCACATACCACCTCCTAGGAGGAGGACCGTACCTTCCATGGCTTTGCTGGCACGTACCACCTCCTAGGAGGAGGACCGTACCTTCCATGGCTTTGCTGGCACATACCACCTCCTAGGAGGAGGACCGTACCTTCCATGGCTTTGCTGGCACATACCACCTCCTAGGAGGAGGACCGTACCTTCCATGGCTTTGCTGGCACATACCACCTCCTCGGAGGAGGACCGTACCTTCCATGGCTTTGCTGGCACATACCACCTCCTAGGAGGAGGACCGTACCTTCCATGGCTTTGCTGGCACATACCACCTCCTCGGAGGAGGACCGTACCTTCCATGGCTTTGCTGGCACATACCACCTCCTAGGAGGAGGAGGACCGTACCTTCCATGGCTTTGCTGGCACATACCACCTCCTAGGAGGAGGACCGTACCTTCCATGGCTTTGCTGGCACATACCACCTCCTCGGAGGAGGAGGACCGTACCTTCCATGGCTTTGCTGGCACATACCACCTCCTAGGAGGAGGACCGTACCTTCCATGGCTTTGCTGGCACATACCACCTCCTAGGAGGAGGAGGACCGTACCTTCCATGGCTTTGCTGGCACATACCACCTCCTAGGAGGAGGACCGCACCTTCCATGGCTTTGCTGGCACATACCACCTCCTAGGAGGAGGACCGTACCTTCCATGGCTTTGCTGGCACATACCACCTCCTAGGAGGAGGACCGTACCTTCCATGGCTTTGCTGGCACATACCACCTCCTAGGAGGAGGACCGTACCTTCCATGGCTTTGCTGGCACATACCACCTCCTAGGAGGAGGACCGTACCTTCCATGGCTTTGCTGGCACATACCACCTCCTCGGAGGAGGACCGTACCTTCCATGGCTTTGCTGGCACATACCACCTCCTAGGAGGAGGAGGACCGTACCTTCCATGGCTTTGCTGGCACATACCACCTCCTAGGAGGAGGACCGTACCTTCCATGGCTTTGCTGGCACATACCACCTCCTCGGAGGAGGAGGACCGTACCTTCCATGGCTTTGCTGGCACATACCACCTCCTAGGAGGAGGACCGTACCTTCCATGGCTTTGCTGGCACATACCACCTCCTCGGAGGAGGAGGACCGTACCTTCCATGGCTTTGCTGGCACATACCACCTCCTAGGAGGAGGACCGTACCTTCCATGGCTTTGCTGGCACATACCACCTCGGAGGAGGAGGAGGACCGCACCTTCCATGGCTTTGCTGGCACATACCACCTCCTAGGAGGAGGACCGTACCTTCCATGGCTTTGCTGGCACATACCACCTCCTCAGAGGAGGAGGACCGTACCTTCCATGGCTTTGCTGGCACATACCACCTCCTAGGAGGAGGACCGTACCTTCCATGGCTTTGCTGGCACATACCACCTCCTAGGAGGAGGACCGTACCTTCCATGGCTTTGCTGGCACGTACCACCTCCTAGGAGGAGGACCGTACCTTCCATGGCTTTGCTGGCACATACCACCTCCTAGGAGGAGGACCGTACCTTCCATGGCTTTGCTGGCACATACCACCTCCTAGGAGGAGGACCGTACCTTCCATGGCTTTGCTGGCACATACCACCTCCTCGGAGGAGGACCGTACCTTCCATGGCTTTGCTGGCACATACCACCTCCTAGGAGGAGGACCGTACCTTCCATGGCTTTGCTGGCACATACCACCTCCTCGGAGGAGGACCGTACCTTCCATGGCTTTGCTGGCACATACCACCTCCTAGGAGGAGGAGGACCGTACCTTCCATGGCTTTGCTGGCACATACCACCTCCTAGGAGGAGGACCGTACCTTCCATGGCTTTGCTGGCACATACCACCTCCTCGGAGGAGGAGGACCGTACCTTCCATGGCTTTGCTGGCACATACCACCTCCTAGGAGGAGGACCGTACCTTCCATGGCTTTGCTGGCACATACCACCTCCTAGGAGGAGGAGGACCGTACCTTCCATGGCTTTGCTGGCACATACCACCTCCTAGGAGGAGGACCGCACCTTCCATGGCTTTGCTGGCACATACCACCTCCTAGGAGGAGGACCGTACCTTCCATGGCTTTGCTGGCACATACCACCTCCTAGGAGGAGGACCGTACCTTCCATGGCTTTGCTGGCACATACCACCTCCTAGGAGGAGGACCGCACCTTCCATGGCTTTGCTGGCACATACCACCTCCTAGGAGGAGGACCGTACCTTCCATGGCTTTGCTGGCACATACCACCTCGGAGGAGGAGGACCGCACCTTCCATGGTTTTGCTGGCACATACCACCTCCTAGGAGGAGGACCGTACCTTCCATGGCTTTGCTGGCACATACCACCTCCTAGGAGGAGGACCGTAAAGACAATTGTTTATATATAAAAAAGATATTATTTTTATCTGCTCTGTGCAGCGATATTGCCCATTCCCTCCTATTTGTTGCCCCCCCCCCTGCCCCCCGCTGGCCCTGTCCACTCTTTCTTCCTGCGGGTGACCCCATAGCAAGCCATGTGTTGAAGGGAGCACCCATGTGGGCACACTCCTGAGCCTGGGCTGTGTGTATCCACAGGCACACACAGCATGGCTCAGCCACACCCCCAGCTCCCCACTTTAGGATTTGACTGACAGCAGCAGGAGCCAATTGCTCCCCCTACTGCCTGTGTGTCCTCTGAGACTAGAAAGCGGAGGAGCGATGCAGCAGAATGGACATTACTGGAGAGATAAGAGGAGACGGGGGACTTCTTTAGGGATTAGAGGAAGGGGGGGGGGGGAGGGGGAGATGCAGATAGCGGGGATGGTTATCAAGACAAACAGGTGAATTTCTCTGATCGGGACATAAACAGCAATAAAAATCTGACATAGGGTCCAGCCCCTCACTTTACTCTATCCAAAGGAAGAAGTTGTGGTTGGGGTTCTGCTTTAATGAGGATATTGGCAGGGACCGAGCTTCAGGTCCTGGGACTGGTTATGGAAGTCAGGAAAGGCCGACCTGTGTGCTGCTGTTGCTGTTTGTCTGGTGACATTATTTGTGTTGGATGGAGACCTGTATACAAGCCATGTCTGGAGATACAGAGACAAGCGTCACACCGGAGTCCTTCTCTATGGGAATGTTTACAACTCCAGAATATAAAACACGGATTAATGTGATGATGAAACACCGACCACAAGAGACTCCTCATCTCCAAGGAGCGAGATAATGGCTCTGCACACATCTACACAACTACTCGCCGACCACACCGCTCCTACTCTGGCACCCCGCGGGTTTACAAGTTTAAATCTTTTATTTTGTAAACATCACCATTTTATTCTCTAGGGTCTCTGGTAAAAAAAAAAAAATATAATTATAATTAAATGATAATTATAATTACATTTAATTATTTAATTAAATTATAATAGTATAATAAACATTATAATATATATATATATATATATATAATAACATTATAATATATTATAATGTTTGGGGGTTCTATGAAATTTTGTAGCAAAAAAATATATATATATATTTTTTTTTTTACCAGAGACCCTAGTGAATAAAATAGTGATCTTTACAAAACTTTATGTCACACAGTATTTGTGCAGTGTTTTTTTCAAGTCTATTTTTTTTTTTTATTGTTTTTTTGAAAAAATACACTTTATTGAATTTTAATGCAAAAATACCCAATATATAGCCCATTTTTTTTTTTTGGTAAAAAGATGATGTTACGCCGAGTAAATAGATATGTAACATGTCAGGCTTTAAAGCGGAGTTCCTCCCAAAAATGGAAGTTCAGCGGATCAGATTCCTCCCCCCTCCCCCTCTGGTGACGCATTTGCAGGGGGGGGGGGGCAGATATTTGTCAAATCTAGGTATCTGCTCCCTCTTCCGGGGAACAAAATCGCCGCACTACGCAATGTTGGGCCGCTTCTCCCTCCCCCCCCCCCCTGCTGTCTTCTGGGAGATGCACAGGTCCCAGAAGACAGCAGGGACCATTCAGAACGCGCAGCGAGACTCACGCATGCGCAGTAGGAGACAGGCTGTGAAGCCGCCTGCACCCGGAGCCGAGGGACGGGTCAGCCTTGGGTGACGACATGACGGGCTCCTGGGACAGGTAAGTGTCCTTATATTAAGAGTCAGCAGCTGCAGTATTTGTAGCTCCTGACTTTACTTTTTTTTTTTCCCCAGGGGTAACTCGGCTTTAGCGTTTTCATGCCATCGCCTCCCGGCCCGTAACAGCACGGATGCTATGGGGCGGGGCTTAACACCACATGACCGCTGTGATTGGCTGTCACGGTGGTCATGTGATCCAAAAACACCCGATTGCAAGCAGCGGTCGGGAGCTTTCGGTTAAGGCACCGGTGACTGTGTCGGGGGGAGGGAGGCGCAGCATGCGCATCTCGGCACAGCTGTTTGGTCAGAAATTCACGTAAAATATGTCACCCCTCGGCACCAGGCGCGGAGAGGCCGCATATTTGCGCACAGCCGGTGCCGGTGGGGTTAAAATTGCGCACGCTCATGGAATGGCGATTGGAATGATTGTTAGCTCTTTGTCACCTGCGGGCGGAAGCTTAGTGAAAACCAGTCTGCAGTCTGCGGCCGGTTTCTGGCAGAATTCGGCGGATTTGCTGGGTTTCTCTTCTTTTCCCCGGAGGAAAGTATCAGTAATAATGTCTATGGGATGCGAGTGCAGCGTGCGTTCTAATGGATCGGCAGCCATAACATCGCAGACAGGATGGCGACGCGTCCCTTGAAGCAGAGCTCTGTGTGTACTAATTCCGGAGCCGATGCAGGTGCCGGACCTTCATCGGATGGGATGAGTGCGAACGATTCCTTCCACACAATGTCATTTCCTTACACCAAGATTGCAGATTACATTTCAGACACTCAGCAGGAAAAAGTGACATCAGTGCCAATGAAAGTAATCTTATTATCAGATGATATAATCCCAATTCTTATACATTAAAGCCCAGCTAACCAGGTTACAAGAAAAATAAGAGTGCCCCCCCCTCCCCCGCCATAGGAAATTTGTAACCATATCTTCCTCCTTGGTAGTTCTGGCTGTGAGGACCGCTGAAGCCCCTCTGCTTCACAATCTCTGACTGGTCTTGTCGCCGCTCTTTTGGTTGTTTTCTGCACTGTAAATAATTCCAGTGCCCACATTGTCAGGATGGGAGGAGACTGTTGCTGGAGGTAACCCCTCCCCCCAGCCCCCCCCCCCCCCCCCATAACTGACACTTCAGAGCTGGAAATCCGCTGTTGCAGGACCGTGGAGTAAGGTGAGTATTGCAAACTTTATTTTAGAAAAAACACCTACACTTTTCTTATGACCACTAAACCAGGGGTCTCCAAACTGTGGCCCGGGGGCCGGACGTGGCCTTTTACTTGGCTTTATCTGGCCCTTGGGGCACTATTCTCCCACTGATAGGAGACACTCTTCTGCCAACTGACATCAACAATGGGGTACTATTTTTCCCAATGATACCAACAATGGGGCACTATTCCTCCCAATGATACCAATGATGGGGCACTATTCTTCCCAGTGACACCAATGATGGGGCACTATTCCTCCCAATGATACCAACAATGGGGCACTATTCCTCCCAGTGATACCAATAATAGGGCAATATTCCTCCCAGTGATACCAATAATGGGACACTATTCTTCCCAGTGACACCAATGATGGGGCACTATTCCTTCCAATGATATCAACAATGGGGCACTATTCCTCCTACTGACACCAATGATGGGGCACTATTCCTCTCAATGATACCAACAATGGGGCACTATTCCTCCCAGTGATACCAACAATGGGGCACTATTCCTCCCACTGATACCAATGACGGGACACTATTACTCCCACTGATAGGAGACACTATTCTGCCAACTGACATCAACAATGGGGCACTATTTCTCCCAATGATACCAACGATGGGGAACTATTCCTCCCAATGATACCAACAATAGGGCACTATTCCTCCCAATGATACCAACAATGGGGCACTATTCCTCCCAAAGATACAAACGATGGGGCAATAATTCCTCTCCCTAATAGCAAACGTGGTGATGTTTACTCTCACCGATGCCAAGAAAATTTCCACTGCTTCTGGCCACCGTCTTGACCCCCTAAAGTCTGAAGGACAATAAACTGGCCCTTTGTTTTAGAAAGTTTGGGGACCCCGTGCTCTAAACCTTGCGTATTTTCTCCAGGTCATTACTTCATGGTGATGGAGCCCATGGATCGCTATGATATCCAGACAAAGAGCATTATCAGAAAGAGAGACACCAATGGCTGCCTTTATGTCGGTGAAGGTTCCCGTTTATCAGGTGACTTGGACTTGTTCTGCAGTGTTGGAGACGTTTGTAGGTTCTCCAAGCCACTTCATTGCAGAACAAGTCCAGGTGAATGTGACCGCTAGATACACCGTGACCTGGATGAACCTTCACAGAGATAAAGGCAGCCATTGCTGTCTCTCATTGGCTTTTATACCCTGATGTAATGACCCGGAGAAAGCATACAATGTTCCCATTTATCCAGGTCATGGTATATCTGGTAATAGTCACACTGAGCTGGACTTCCTCTGTAATGTGGAATTGCAGAACTGAAGAAGCGGCTTGGGGGACCTACGAAACATGTTCAGCATTGCAGAACACATCCAGGTGAATGGGACTAACTACCGCTAGATTCACCGTGACCTGGATGAACCTTCACATAAAGGCAGCCATTGGTGTCCTCTTTAATAATGACCATTGTCCGGATGCCAAGCTGACCCATTGGCCTCAAAACGACGAAGTAATAACCTGGAGAAAGTACGCGAACTTCCCATTTCTCCGGGTCGTGGTATAAATGGGATTATGAAAACATAAAGGGGAAGAGGGGGGGGATTTGGGACTTTTTATGAAGCACACCACTCAGGTCGGATGAGACATACAGTAGACATAGTATATGTAGTTAAATCAGTGGCTATTATGGGCATATTATAATAATTGATAAAAAATGTAATCAAATAGATAATTGGATACAATACATAGTCAAACATAATTATACCATCATGACAATGTACAATTCATAGCATAGTAGACAATGTAACACATGTAAGTACAATACGTATCAAAAATATACCCAAAGATAGGCACAGATATAAAAGTAAAAACAATAAAAATTCAAGAAAAATTCTTTATGACTCAGCCGAATAAGACCCATAGTGTATACATGGATACCATGATCTGTCACCAAATAAATAAGCTTGACGCGTTTCGTGGAATAATATCCACTCATCAGGAGAAACCAGTCTGGGAATGCCTGTAATAGAGTGTAATGTATATAATTAATTATAAATTATAAATTGACATAGGAAGAGAGGGAACACCAAAAGATGGTCCTAACACTCTTACCTATGGGTATCTGGTAAAGGTACAAAATAACTTATGTAAGTATACGTGTAATGGAGGACATCGGGGGATGGGAGTAAACATCCCTAACCTGGGGAGCTGAGGCGGCAGACACTGCGGCAGCAGGGCAAAACCACAAACAGGGCTTAGGAATAATGAAAGGTGTGGGAGTGGACTCCCCCATTCCAAAATTATAGGGGTGAATATAACCTCAAGGAGTATGCTGTAATACATAAATATTGTGTAAATATATAAAATATGCAGGTAAGTATAATATAAAAGGTTATGGGGAAGGGGAGTGAGATAGAGAATGATGAAGAGAGTGATGGAACAGTGCAGGATTAGGTCCCACCGTACAGGGAAAGGAGAGTCTGAGGGTGATATAGAAAAAGAGAAAATACAAACACCAGGAATAGAAATGCATAAGAAATACCAAAAGTGAATTTCCGTGGACTGTGAAGTGAAAACGAGAAAGTACCCCGTGTAAGTGAAGTGAAGTGAAGTAAGGTCCCTGAATGAAAGATGGTAGAGAGGTAGACCTGCCAACCAGCAAGTGTCCCGCCAACGCCACGTATTGTAGTGCTGTGATAGAGGAGGGAGACCACACACATGCGGGAACCGTCTATAATGTGGGCACCTGAATCCTCCGTCAGCCTGCACATTGATGGCAAAAAACACGTCGGTGCGCGACGCCAACAGTGACGTCAGGCGCGCGGGCGTGAGGGGCGTGACGTCGAAGCACATTATAATATGCCCATGATAGCCACTGATTTAACTACATATACTATGTCTACTGTATGTCTCATCCGACCTGAGTGGTGTGCTTCATATAAAGTCCCAAATTCCCCCCCCCCCCCCCCTCTTCCCCTTTATGTTTTCATATAAACAGGGATGGAGACCTGTGTACCGGATGGTCATGGCCTCATACAAAGTCCCAACTTTCTCTCCTTCAATGCATAAATGGGATTTTGGTATATCTAGTAGTAAAGTCACAATGAATTTGACTTCTTCTGAAATGTTGAACTGAAGAAGCGGCTTGGAGAATCTCCGAAACCTCCTCAGCTTTGCAGAACAAGTCCAGTTAAATGGGACTAATTACCACTAGGCTGACTTTCTATTCTTTCTCTTTCTGGCCTTTGTCAGGTAAGTGCCTCCCGATCTATCATCTCAATGGTAGGAAAATGACTTCTGACAAGTTGGGACAGGAGATTGTTGTCATTGAGATGGCGTTGTGTGGGACGCTCGGGGCGCTCGGGGCAATAGTCAGCAGAGGTGTTGGAGCGTCATGTTGCCTTATCTACGGTTCATTAGCGGCGTTCACACCCAAGCCACTGCCGGCCAACAATGCTTTCACCTAATCCGTGCCAGGAGCCCCGCTCTGGGGACTTATATAATGTGTGTGTTACTTCCCGGGTCACAAAGCATGGAACTTATGTCAACATTTGCTGGATGGTGTTGATTTAACAAATGCTGATATACAGGGCTGTGTGCTGGGATTACCGATCTGCCATGTTCCGGCTTCTTGACATTTCCCACCACATCCTGGCCCAAGCCGGAGACACTTTTCCCAGTCCTTGGCTTCATGGAATGTCGGTCAGGGAGCAGCCAATTGATTTTGGGAATAGGGAGGATTTTCTTCCCATTGAAGCGAACTGGACCACACTTTATAAACTCTAAGCTCCAATGAATGGGCTGCAACCCCATCCACTATAAAATATCTCCCTTGCTGTCTTCTCCGGTGAATATTATGGAGAATCCGGCAAGTTTCATTCTACCGCATTAAATACAACCAA